>NW_028288732.1:1166250-1507500 GCF_059628265.1 Tinamus guttatus | reverse complement strand
CGCACACACATACACACTTGGAAACCATATATATGTCCAGAATTGAACATAAAACGTGTTTTAATATAATTATATTTATGTAAGTGATTGCAGAAGGCAAAGCTGCAATGATTATTAGGTTAAGCAACAGCACTGATCTATTTTATCTTCTGCTAGAATTTCATTGTGATATTCTGCTGATTCCTGATATTTTTCCATTTCTATATATTATAAATGCAAGTGTACTGACAGCCTCTTTTTTTTTTTATCACGTGCAAGCAAAAATGTGTCTTGATTTAAAGGAAAAATTTAGAGAAGATAAAAGTTGCTTCCGGCAAGCTAACTGAGCCAACATTTTAATAGAAGTTAGTGAAAGAAAGTATGTGCAAACAATGTGTGATATAAATCATCTTAAATGTTAAATTGGGTTTAGAGACTGTCACCTGCAGATGTGTTTTCACATTTTCCTTTGCATAGCTGGACACATACCAATTGGATGTGATTTTGTCAGTAATCAGTAAACCTTGCTTTATATATTAGTTTCTATAAATTGTGTACCCAGGCAATATGTTTTGAACATTTTTTACATACAAACTTGCAATTCTGCTTCGTCTCCTTTCTGGGGAAGCAGATGTACTAGGGGTGTCGCGCCAGCATTCATGTGCAGTAAGAGGTGAACCTGTTCATAATGGGGGTAACGGGATTGTTTTGTCACACAGTCGATGTTATACAAACTGTAGTATCATATTAATGATGTCCACTTAAATTTGGATTTATTTCTGGATTGCAGTCACAAACAGCATTTATAAAAAGATAGATGATTTCACAGTGGATTCTAGAGCTCTATATGGTTCACCATGTTTGCATTTAATCCACTCAGTGTTGTTTCTATAATATGCTCTTTAGAATCAAAGACAATCTATGCTAAAGGTTTCCCCACTTAATACTATGGAGATGTAGTTAGTTGGGTAAGAATGTTTTTATTTGCAGATGAAGCAATCTTGCATTTTTTAAATCTTTGAAGTCTTCCAGAGTAATTAAATTCCAATATCTGCATAATCTGTTTTTGCAACAATTCATTCTTATGTTTCTGAGTAATTAAAATGGGTATGTACTTTGTAGCACTGTTTGATCAAACATATAAAAAGAAACGGAAGTTTTAAAGTTGCAGTTATTCTGATTGGCGAAGCTAATTTACCAAATTTCGTATGTCTCTAAGCATAGAGTACTTTGTCCCTCTGTTTGATGTGCGTTAAATAGAGCCATACTTAATAAGTGGTGTCATCCTCAGTGAACTAATGTGTTGAGAGCATCACTACAGAGTGAAGAAACATAAGCTACAAATTTAGCGGAGCCTCGGTGACTTCAGCCTCACGGAGAGCAGACCTTGGTCCTGTGTAGATATAACTGGTTACGTTACTGGTTGTAGATACTCAGCAAACTGAATAGCAGTATCACTTACTTACCTGCAGCCCAGCTGTTTTTTAGCAAATTCTGTTTTCTTGGTGCTCACTTACCAAGGGATTCCTCTCCTTTCGCTTGGAGAAGCATGTTGTCTGTCCTCTATGTTGTCATACAAAAATGTTTGTGATACGAAAATTTGGGGGGAAGGGAGGGAAAAGAAGCACTACTACCCGCCCATTAATATAACATTTGCTATTGCACTGATTTTGCATTACCTCCCACTGAGCAAAGCATGGAGCAGCATTAGCGCTGCCTTGTCTGCTCATCACTCTGGCAAGAGGAAAATTCCTCAATAGCAGAATGTGCTGCAGAAGTCAGGGAGTTAAAAATATGCCACAGTTTTAAACCTCTAATTCAGATTATGTTTTACTGCAACCAGTGAGGATCAGACTCACCATCAAATGGCACTAGGAAATGCCACTTCCTGCAAATCTACTGAAAGCCTTATGTTGTCAAACGTGTTTACTTCATCTGGCAGAAATGTGCACTAATGTGTAGGGTATGAAGGTGTCTGTTTTTGCAGTTACGCAGTTTTTGCAGTCTGAAAGATCACAGACTTTTTTACAGCTCTCCCCCTACAACCTAACTGAATACTGGAGTATAAAATGGGGGATGGACAAAAGATGCCTGTCTTATCTTCGTTATTTTTAACAAACTTGAGGTTTTTTTTTTTTTTTCCCTCTTGTGATGTTGTTAGCTAAGGTTCTTTGTAACATTTTGTCCAAGATTAATAAAGTGTTGAATTTTCTAGATTATGTCATCAAAACAAGCATGTTCATTGATAAGTTATTACTGTTTTTGGTTGCAATTGGGTGGAGAAATATGCAACCATTTTGATAATATTTTAAAGATTTATAATACAATTCCACATTGTATTTGAAGGTAACTGAAGAATCAGCATTAACAGAATCATAGAGTATAATTTCTTATGGAAGCATAAGCAGCCTGTGTACATGGGATATAAAATAAGACTGGAAGAACAAAAAAGTAATTTGCCAGTGTCCAGTTTAGTGTCTTGTTCCGTTACCGGCTGCATTCATTAGGAGCATAAGTAAGACTTCCCACTATTCACATGGTTCTCTTCCTTGCTGGAAAAGTAAAGCCTTTTAATGCACCCCATTCTGGTCCTGCTGTTTCTTCTGAGAAAGATGGAGACCATGACTATCTCTTAGTCCTTGATAAAACAATGTCTGATGATTTGAATCTTAAACTTTAACTGGGAAAATAAAGCATCTCCCAATTTTTTTCATGAAACATTATATGCATTTCTCCTTGGTGACTCATTAGCTTTGCAATAGTGGAAAAACTTTAAAAATAGCAGAGTTTGTAAGCTCTTGTACTTCTTTTCTTTCAGCGATGCAATGTGGAGTCCTTTACGTGGTGAATGTTGATGCAATATTTAGTACTGTGAAAAGCAGAGGCATGCAGCCAGCTTTGCTTTTACTTTGGATTTCACTACCTCTTCACTGAGGGAAGAGAACAGAATTTCATTCCTTTCTCTCATAGTCTCCAGTAAGGGAAAGAAAGAAACAGATGACAAAAAGTTGTACCCATTTGTATCTGGGCATTTAAACACGTGTTATTAAACACAGAGCTAAAATGCTCTTCTGTTTTCAAGGTATATTCTAGATAAAACCTAGGTGGAATAGGGTTTAATGTTTCCCACTGGTGGCTTTGCAAAGCAAAAATGTATGTTGTAGGCAAGTATTATACTAGAGTCTTAGCTGAAAATGAAGAGAAGCCAATGGACTTTCTGCCACTTGTTGCAAAGGGTCAGGCCAGCAGCCTGGGAATAGCAACAGCAGGATACACCTGAGCAGATTATTCAGAGACTGTGCAGATTTCTCGATGACCTTTTGGATTTAGAAGAGATAATATTATGTGGAACCTGCTGCTAGGTTTAAGAGTGTTCACTGTGTGTGTAAAACCAGTTCTGAAATGCTGCTTTGTGATAAAAAAAGAAGAAAATCCCAAAGAACTACTCACAAACTGTGTTTTTAAGTGCCTTCAAATTTAATGTGCTAAAGTCCCAGCTTAGAACAATTAAAATCAGACACACACATGGGAAAATTACTTTTATGTAAAATAGCACTACAAATAAATTATGAAAGGGAGATAAAAGGAGGATAGTGCTACTGCATGGTCACAGTTAATCTTTTATTGTTGCCTTTATGAACTTCCATATTTTCAGAAGCTTCAGTTCTTTTAATTTATTTTTAGTGTAAATTCTCTGAGTTCCTGCTGGAAATATTTTAATGAAACACTCTTTCATAACACTCTCTTACTTCAAGCTACTGAACAATAAGTCATATTTTGCATAAGACTACAGTATAATAAAGTGCTGTATTTATCAATATTATTAAAAACAAAACAAAACCCAACAAAGTGTAAGAAATAAAAATCCTATAGAGGTCCGGTGGAGACTTGTGGTCTGCAGTACTTTAATGCTTCCCTATAACTACCAGTGACTCCCCTGTAATCTTGTTCTTTCATTAGTAATCCCCATTCATCATACATTTGATTTGAGTATGCACGGCACATCTTAATTCCTCATTGCATTTTTTTGCATACAGGATTCCAGAACATATTACAGTTAAATACTGTAAGAGAATTGTTGTAATGGTCAATAAAGCATTCTTCTCACTAACACGCAGAGCTAAAAAAAAATACTATGTAAGAGAACAATTCTTTTCAGATCAGATGTATAATTATGGAATCGGTGAAGCAGAGATACAGCCAAATAGTTTGAAAAGGAGGAAGCTGCAGAAAAAGCTTCTGAATTCTAAAGCTGAAAATTCTTTGCAGGAGCATTAAGAAAATTCTGTAAAACTGCAAGGAACAATTTAGGATTAGCTGATTAAATTGGGGGGAGGAAGTAAATTAAAATCTTTGAAAATGGGGGAGGCTTTTAACTGATGTTTGAATGATTGGAAGGACTTGTGGTTTTGTGAGAAAGCAAGAAATTCAACCTTATCTTTATTTAAAAGAAAAGCTTTCAGAGTAGAAGATGGATTTCTTTACTTCCTGAAACTGGAAAATTCTGCAGGAGTAAATAAACAATTTCTACAGCCTATCTCAACTGCTGAAGCCTTGCAGCAGTGGAATTGGGATTTTAACCATGGCGGAAATGGAATCATTGAGGTTCCTCACACCCCTATAAAAATATCCCTGCTGTGAAGCTTCAGCAACTCCACAGCTGGAGAACATTTTGTCTGCCCTGGTTATGTTCTGGCTGGGTAAATGCAGTGCAGCAGCTCGTCTCTATGGGTTTGCAGCTTAAGCACTTGGGATTCTTCATCAGGAACCACAGAAATACTCTCTGTTCATGGGTCTGAATGTAAGCGGAGAATATCACTTCCACACATCTATATTCTGTAGGTGATTTAGGGAAACCTTGTGTGTTGAGATCATCAGAAATTTTGGCTAGATTCCCTGCTGAGATGGTAATTGATACTGATGGTAATCGATGGGCTTTGGCCAGTGGTGGGTTGGGCTTGTTGCACTTCAAAGCAGCTGCCTACATGATCTGCTGAGCCAGTTAAAGTGCCACATGAGTTTTGTACTGAAAGAAAAGTCATTATTGCTAATAAAAGTCAAGGCAGGAAATTCACTTTTATGTTTACAATGTTGATTTTCACTATTAAAAATCCTGAGGTTCTGTAGTCACTGCTGATTTCTAGGTTTTTTTCCTCCAAACAATAGAGGCTAATCTTCGTCTTTTCTGTATCTAATTTCTGCTCCGAGAGATCTCCGAGTTGTTTTTTTTTTTAGATAAAATATTTACAGCATCCTGTTGTACAATGTTATATAGCAATTCTGAGAAATACTTGTTTTTGCAAACATTGATCTTCAGCACTCTTTTTATATAAGGAATCATTACAAAATAGGAATTAATGAAGTAGCAATTTCAATCTGTTGTGTGTATAAATGTAAAGAAATTATGTAAATAAATCGTGTTTTTGATCTTTTCTGTCACTTGACACCCTGGGTTGCTGTCCTTTCACATGAAAGCCCAGTCATTGGCTTTCATGTGAAAGTCAAATGACTTGAAAAAAGTCGTATGCTTCCCTTTAATCTGAAGTACTGGTCACTGGGTGAAACGGTCTGGACTTTGTAATGCTGGAGGTCAGACTGCATCAACATATGGGTCCTTGCTTGGCCTTCAACCCTATGAATGAGGGAAGGTTTTATGTAGAAATGTGTTATTATGCATATTTTAATATTTTGGGATATTGAGAGAAATGGAATGGAGTATGTAGGTCTGTAGAAGGATCAGTTTGCACAGCTCTTGTCACCTTTCTACAGAATTCAGCTTTCAGGTAAGTGGTTTTATTGTTGCCCCTTTGTCCCCCACTGGGAGTCCTCAATGTGAATGTGAGTCCTCAATGTCCTCGATTAAGATAAATCGGAGATTTTATATCATGTTCATGTTATCTGATATCATATTGATGGGCAGTCTTAGTGCCACCAGGTTTCTTTGGAGTTGGTAAATCTCAAGCTGATTTGAAACTGAAACAAAAACAATAATTCAAAGACTGAGTGCTCGGGGCTCTGAATGTACCCCTATTAATTAGTTTTGTTACCTGTAAAATTATTTTATGTTTTTTACGTTGCTTTTATGAAGCAGACTATTAATTAGCTACATGGAAAAAAGTAATGCAAATGCAGTAAGAGCTCCAGTCTCTCACCTTGCCTGAGCAATCACTTCTATACTGAGGTCTTTATGCTAAACTCTTTCATCAGTTGTTGTCTCAACAGTCTTGTGGGGACATGAGCAGAATCTTGCTCTTAACCAGGAAAGGCAGTACCTATCCAGAGTCCTTGTAGCTACAGGCTGTTGCTGGTGGTTGGTTTTTGCTCCTTCTCAGCTGTATGACCATGTATTTTTCTGGCCAGCCTTCTAAGCGGAAAGCATTACCAGAAAGCTTTTCAAGGGAGCCATTAACTGTGAAAAAGAAGATTAGCTCAGTTACTGGAGTGTGTGTGGAGTACTCTGGGGGTGATATTCAGCGCTTTCCTCTGCGGTACCATTTGTGCAGGACCTTGAACACGTCACTTAGGTGGATTCTTGTTCCTTTAAACCTGCTCTAGTTGCACCATTGATTTTAATGGAGTTGGGATTTCTTCTTCTATTGTAGTTTACCTGAGTGAAAACTTAGAGAACTAGGGAAATATTATTTCCTTAGGGAAATAATGTGAATAATTGATTTCCTTAGGGAAATTAATGTGAATTAAGCACTTAAAGTGTTGGGGTTAGCCAGAAGAATGCTGGAGTTACATACAGTACCTGTTAGTTACTGACATGGTCATTTTATAACCTGCTGATTTTACCACTGCCCCTAATCCCTCTGCTTCAAATGAACAATCTTTTTCTAAGGCGGTTTGACTGAAGGATTGAGGAGGTTTGTAATTATTTGTTATCTATGGAATAATTTTTTTTACATTTATTTAGTCAGTTTGAGAATATAACTTCTCAAGGGGAAGGAAATGCACCTACTGTCATTTGAGATAAGGAAAAGATTTATTGGTTGGAGAAAAAAAGTGTAGTGTTCATTATTGTACTTAATGTATTTATGGAAAATACCATGCCATGTAAGCACGCCAGTGTCACTTAGATGAAACTAAATGTTAGTAAATAAAACACAAAAGGTGTTTTGCTATCAATGGGGGAAAAATAAAAGCACACTCATTATATTTTTCAGTAGAAAGTTATTTTTTCTTTTTGAATATTCTCAGCCACTAACTACAAAAATGCTAAATAGTTAGCCACCTGCATTATTGTATTTGAATAAAATAAACAATATGGTCCAGATATTCTTTGTGAAAACACAACTCAAAGCTGCATTCCTATATCATTCCTTTATTCATCTGACACTGATGTCTTTTAATTTAGAATTAAGCCCCTTAAAATATATCTATATTAACTACTCATTCTGTTCATGATGCTCTTCCAGTTCTGTAGTTTGCAGTCATGGTTTGATTAGCCATCCTGTTTCTAAATGCATTTCTTCAGAATCCCTTTGAATTAATTTTCTTTTATTTTCGTGCTGGTCATCTTGTGCCATAATCACTGAATTATAAAATAGCTTTTCATTATTCTTATATTAAACTCATTAAGCTCATAGTAGTGAGTCCTATCTCAGAGTTCTAGGGGCCACTGTAGTACAGTGATATAACCATCTATTTATTAAAGCCTTAACATTAAAATCTGGGCAATTTTGAAATAAAATCTGTTAATTATTTAGTATTTTTTGCTGAATGTTGTCTGCGTGACTAAGTTGCTTGCAAACTGAATCACTGTAATGTTACTGAAAATTCTCAGAATTACAGGCTTTTTTTAATGGCAGGATAATTAAGGGCATAATGATTAGAAACAGTTGAAGTGTGTTTCTGTCTGAAAAATAAGATAACAAAAATGGTAGTAGCTTGTTCAAGTGATCATTTTTGTGTGTACATTCTTTTTAATGTACAGCAGAAGTTAGTCATGTAAAAACCCAAGGAGATGAAAGGGGGAGAGCCAGCAGCTATTACCATTATTTCTTATTGTTCTTAAATAAATGCAATTGTTTAATAGGAGACACATCTCTGGGCAAATTAACTGTATCATCATTGCCGAAGCTATAGTTAAGAGACAAAAGCGATGCTGCGTAGGGAGCACTAGGGATCTTTACCTACCCCACTGTTCTGCCTTCCTCCTGTTTGTAGTGATGTAAAGGTGACCAACGAAGCAAAAATGGTCTCATAGGATTTTTCCTTATATTTTATTTGTTTTCAGTTTTATCTTTAATTGCACGCATTCTCATTAGTGAAGTGAGCTGCGTGACACATTGAGACATCAGTCCACTGAAATCTCTACGTTTATTCTTAGCTTGGATGCAACTGTGCGATGCATTTTGCAGCGAACAGGTGAGAAGAGCTCTGAGGAAAGCATTTAAATGGCTACAGAATGCCATTTGCTCATTGCATGCATTTTAAAAAACGGATTTGTGCTTCATATTGAGTGCTTAGCCTTGCCTATTTACCAAGAGAGCTGCGTGGTCACTTGCATCAATTTAGTGCAGTGCTGTAGTAGCTGTGCTGATCTATGGGTGGAAGGGAAGCAAGAGTCCCGTGGAAAGAGGTGATGTCTTTTTCTAGGACTGAGGTAGTTTGAAAAATGGAGATGTTTTCTGGCACACATGCACTCTCTGGGCTTTTGTACCCCAAAACATGTCGTAACAGCTGGTCCACTAAAAGATATTACCTCTTGTTATATGTTTTGCATCTCAATTTAGAAATTTAATTCCTTCATAATATATTGATGGTATTAGCACACATTTTTGTTTTTCAATCACTTTTCTGTATCTACTTTTATTTAGTTGTTAACACATGGGTTATTATTCAAAGCTATTGACATTTTAAAGTTTAAAATAATTATTATTGAGGATTCTTTAGGAATTGTTTAAGACTAATTGCAGTTTTACTCTTTTGGGCAAATCCCTGCATTTATGGAGACGCTTGAGTCTTAAAGGGTCTTGATCTGTATATTATTTAAGGAACTATAATACAAACCAGCCAATAAAAAGGCACTTATTTTCTGCCGTGTCACTTAAAATTTGGAATGCTAATTGCACAGAAAATGCTTTGCAATAGTTTTTTGAAAGTATGTTGTTATTGTAATTATCATCTATTGCTACTGTGATTATAATCATCATTCATTAACCACAGGAATATCACCCACATCGTGTTTTTGTTATCAGAATTTTAAGTAGGATGTATTTGGTTTTGGACTGTTTATGATAACTTATACAGTTAATTTCAGAAATCTATTGTAGAGGTATTGAAAATGCTTGTAAATTAATCTTTCATTTTAACAACAGTAAGAATCTCTGGTAGATATACTATGTTTAGACTGGATCTTGTATTTTCAGATTTATTCCAGTGTAATGAGGTGTTGGCTTGGAAGTGACTGTTTCAAAGTGAAGTGGATGTTTCTCACATGTGAGTACAGTGACTCCCCAGCTTTTCTGTTCAGCAGTCATTTGTTAAGGCTCCAAGTGGTGGAATTCACCAGTTGACAGAGGGTTGTTTATTTTGTCTGAACATCAATATTTGAAGTTCTCATTTCCTGAATATTTCATGATACATGGAATATGTATCCAATTTGTCTTTCTGTCCCTGTTTTAAAAAATATACAAAATCATTCCTAAGACAATCCCAGCAACTGCCCTTATTTCTAGTGTAGTGTGTAACGCCTGATATGGCACCTCGAGCTGCTGTTCAATGGCCATCTCTGCAATGCTGGCAAGTACAGTCAAGTGCTTCTTTTTTGTTGAGACTTTCACATTTTTTCCCTTGCTTCTCTGCTTGGATTTCTTTCCTAAGGTTACCCTCCCCCTCTCCTTTAGTTTACAGACTTCTCCAGTGTTTTTTTTTTCTGTGCTGATTGCAGGAACACCCACCTTTCTGTGGTTTTAGTAGAGCCTTTCATGCTCTTTTCTCTGTACCAGCCCTCTAACCAGATATTTAGGGCAATTATTCTGTTCAGTTTCATTATTCTGCTCCCACAACTACAGTAATAGCCCACTTGAAAGATCACTTGGCTTCTTTTACTGCTGAGACTGCTGGCTAGTTCCTCGAATGGCATCTTCACATCCTCTGATCTTCCGTTTCTTTCTTTCTTTCTTTTTTTTTTCTTTCCCTCCTGAGTTTTATTTAAATTAATAAGAGGTGGGGGCTAAAAGGAAAACCACACACATAAATGAGGGTAGAAAAAGAAGCCCAGCTGTCAAATACATGTTCTCTGGAAGGGAGATTCCAACACTGGCAGGAGACACCGAATATTAAATATAATTATTCGGTATATTATCCACAGCAGGACTATAAATAAAAATCCCAGGGAGATTCCCAGAGCAAGCATTGCCTGCTTTTTGTTTTGAAGTCAATTAGAGCATGAATTTTACCTACAAGAACAAAATGGCACCCAGAAAACCTTTACTTTTGTTTGTCCATGCACATTTTAATTATACCAGCCCTCACTCCAAAGCATCTTTGTTAAGCAAATGTTTTAATACTGTGCTTAGACTGTGCTTAAAAATCTCTCCTATGAGATCTCTCTCATAGGAGAGATTTTTAACCATAGTATTAATGTCTACCAGATTATAGACATCATTTAAATTTAATTTCAAGTATTAAAAACTCTAACTTTCCTCTTTTGTCTCTTCTTTCTTCTGCCATTTTCATCACTACTGTACGAAAGCGTTTGGCCTCTTCACCATTATCTCTTTCTATGGAATTACTGGGTCAAAGATACGCAGGGATATTTCACGCTTAATCCTTGTAGTGCAATTACCATCAGACGAGAATTTTAAGACTGGACCTCACTCATTATTTCTTGTTCCACATCCATTTATAATATATGCAGATTCTGTTGTTCTTACTGAATTTATCTGAAGTGAAAATTGTGCATTATTGTTGAACAATAATCTGTTCAATAAATTTACATGTAACTTGTTCATACCTGTTCCAGTTCTTTTTTCCTTTTTCCTTAATGACTAAAGCATTTTTTCATTTGTGCAGCAAACACGGCTGACTTGCTACAGGAATATTTTTTTCCCCTAGATATTTTAACAAACCTACAAAAGGACCATATGTCCCTGTACCCTTTTCAGTCTTCTAAACAACAAGAATATGCCTCAAGTGAAGAACTTTCTAGCTTATTTCCACCACGTGAACCCATGAAGTGCTTAAATGGCCACATATTTCTTATCATGGGTTCCTTAATTACTTTAACTTTTAGAAAGGTTTTTAATTTTTGTCCTTTGAACTGAAGACAGGGTGGGAGCCTGCAACTGTATAAAAGCTATTGCTGACAATGCTGGTGTTACTCACAGAGGAGAGGATCACCCACATGTGCTAGCAGTTCTATGGGATGCTCTGCTGAGAGGAGCTGATGATTTTCTCAACCTACTTCCTAATGAACAGGAGACTTGCACCACCATGGTTGCCTTTCTTGTTAGTCGTTTCAGCAGAGAGGCTAATGATAAAACGGGCAGCTCTCAAGGTCAGGGATAAATTACATACCCAGGAGAGTGTGAATGAAAATTGCATTGCTATTCTCTGTACTGCATCAATTCAGAAGAAAGAGGACTTTACTTAGCAGAGCTGTCAGTCCAGCACTTTTCACAGCTGTTCAGCTCATTTAAAGAAAATACTGAGAATTCTGAATTTTTTAAAATTGATCTCCAAATTTCCTTAATTGTTCTTATACACACAGCCATGTTGCGGAAGGGTTCCCTGTAGTGAAGAGGCTGTTATAAACTGGATATGACAAACCATTTCTAAGTTCAGAAGGGATGACTTCTGCAAATTTACTTTTAGTGATAAGCTGAACTGGAAAATGTGGTGCACTCTATGTTTATACTTTTTTGCTTAAGTATCAAATAGTTCACTATTTTGTCTGTAAAAATACATTCCGATAGAAGAAAAATGAATCCCTCTAACATTTTTTGTTAAAATAATAGTAAAGATCGTAAATACTTTTATGCAGTACAGGAACGCATACTTAGGTATGTAAATATAGGATATGGAATCTCTTAGCCTTTTTTTTTTTTTTCTGATTTGTTTTGATTTGTCAGAAATAGTCCCACCATCTTTTTTGATTTCTCTCCAATTGCTGTGCTGGAGCATTCACTACATGTTTTAAGCTCATGCTCTGTACTGATTATTGTTTCATACAGCAATTCCTGTACCTAGGGAGTGCGAGAAAGCAAACCTGTTTTGATATTCCTTATTAAATAATCTACAATGAATCAACATATAGTGAGCTTCAGCTCATCCATCTCTTTCCTAACTGATTTTCAGAGATAGAGCACACAGTCTATAGGCAGAATTCCAAACCACTGGCATTATCTGTTACTACAAAATGGGCTTCTCAGCCTTCAGGAGGTCATTGATGCATTATGTGCATATATATCTGTGTATACGTATGTGTGGAGACATCCATCTGTGCATCTTCTGGAGATCTTCAAAACCCGCTTGGACGCAGTCCTGTGCCACGTGCTCTAGGTGACCCTGCGTGTGCAGGGGGTTGGACTAGATGAGCTCTAGAGGTCCCTTCCAACCTTAAGCATTCTATCATTCTATGATCTAGGCCCAAGTGGAAATGATAAACTGCCCTGGTTTGCTCTCCTTGTGTCTTTGTCACACTGTGTTTTTGTGGATTTACTTCAGATCATACATCCTCATCTCCTAGGTCTGTGTGTTGTAAAATCTTGTCTCAGTGTAGAGGAGAAAGAAGAAGGAAAATAAAGGATCCTGCTTTTTAGTTCTCATTTTCTTTGTTCAGGACTTGTACAGTTTTTATTTGCACTGGTACACAAGAATTAAACTACAAAATCATTAACACAATAGCAGGTACAATTCTCCCGCTCTTGAAGTACCATGATGAAGACTTGTGACTTACAAGATGAGCACATACTCAGAGTCTCTAAAATGTATGGGCTTCTTTAATCTGTCACCTTTGTCTGTCACTTCATTGTTATTCTATCTTTAGATGCTCAATTGACAGCTGGCATAGACTAGAAGTCTTATCTAAGTTTTGTCTGCCTCTATTATCAGAAAGACTTCTCATTTTGTGGTAGTAAATATGGATGCAGTTCCTCAAAATGTTATGCCTAAGGGATGAAAAACTGTTTATTTTGCATGGCTGACACTTGTTCAGACTGAAATAAGTTAATTACTTACACAGAAAATAAGAATTTGCACAGTCTTTGTGAAGAACTAGCTACTTTTAAAAACAAGATTTGAAAGCAAGAGCTCATTTAGTATTCTCTGGGTAGAAAGTTAGAAAAAAAAGAGCTGAAACTAGGATTAATTATTTTTAATAAAAAGGGTGAATATTTATTTATAAGACTGAAAAACATTTACTGGTGAAAATCAAAGTACACATTCCTACAACTGATCTTTTAATGGTCCTGATTTGTAGTTTGTGAAAAGTGACTGCTTTTCTAAGCTAAAGCATATTTTGAAAATGTGGATGTAGAGAAGGGAGAGCCTTGGGAATATAGTATCGTGCTAACTGCAGATGATACTAGGAGGAGAATAGGTAAATGTTATCTTCAACCTGATATCTTCAAAAGATCACTTTTCTCTGTTTCCCTGCTGTGGACTGAAACGCCTCTCTTCCAAATTCTCTGTAAAAGTTTTATTATAAATAACTGAAAAATTTTAATCAAAGCCACCTGAATAAGGTCACCATATCAAACATTTCTTTTTCCTAATTTTGACCCTTGAATTTTTCATGCAAAGAAAATAACTTTTTGTTTAAAGGTAGACTCTCCTATGATGTAGTTACCTACTGGAGATCAAAAGCTTACTCATAAAAAAACTGAAAACAGAAACACTTGAAGCACTCTAACTTCTAGTATAAGAATAGAACTTGTCTCAGACACCCAGCAAATATAAAATTAATGATTAATCAGGAAGTGGGTTAAATTAATTATTTTCTCTGACATCAAACTACTGCCTCTGACACCCCATGTAAAATAGTAAAAAAAAAAAAAAAATTGATTCATTATTATAATAAAGTTGTTTTAAAGACTGATTAACACAATCTTGATGGGAAAATCAGACCTCAATGATAGGGACTGAAGCTCTGCTATAAATACCACCATGCAAGTATATATTATTTCTTTAATATATGCTTTAAGAGTGTTCAAAAGATGCTGAGGGGCGCTAGTGATGACCGAGTTACTTTATAAAGTTCTAATTCTGTTCTGTTAGTACATTCTAATACTAAACTGATATAGTCAGATAAAAGAGAAAGTAAAAATAGTTTCAAAAAATTAAAGAAAAAATAAAGTAAAAACTGAAGGAAAGTGAGGAAAAGTGATCTGTTTTTCTAGTATTGAGATTTCCTAATCAGGCACTAGGACTGAAGATCTGTGGAAGTTTCACACAGAGGGACATGAGAAGAATGCCGTAGCAGTGAGACAGCCCATTTCAAGACTGGTCCTCGGAGCTAAGGTTGGGTTTGTGCCTCAGAAAGATGACTTATCTCTTTAGCCTGCCCACAGACCTGCTAAGAGGGGAGAGCAGTGGGAAGCACAAGGGGTAACCCTCTCACTTGTCACAGTTGTCACCAGCTATAGCTCTTTCATTGTGCTCAATCCTGCCCATGCTGCTAAAGCAAATAAATCCTACCTCATGTTTTACAGGGCTACAAGAAATGCTCTTGATTCTGGTTTGGGCAGATCCACCCTCTGCATGTCAAAGGAGGTTAAATGGTATTCATTAGGCTTTTGGAAAACTATCTTTTCTGGGTATTTAAGTCTTAATGGATTTGGTCTATTTGAATTCTGGTAAGGGTTCTATTTGCCCAGCTAATCTAATATTTTCCGAAGGATGTGCAAGGAGTTAAAACACCCCTTTTCAATTACTAGTGCCAACAGCTTTCCCAGAGTGGATACTCTTTAACCGATTAAATTAATTTACTTTAAACGTGTGTGTTTATAGATACGCTTCTTCAAGTTGGCTGTTTTATACAGACAAACAAAACAAAACAAAAAAACATTAGAAATGCTGGTTAGTTACTCTGGCCATACCCATGGCAGAGAGCTTCCCTAAGACAGATGCCTTAATCTTTTTACTCTAGATCCACCTAGCTCTATCAGAAGGTCTGGACAATGTTACAGCTTCTGGGATGCTAATTGACTTGTTCTTCATATTTGTATGTTATCTTAGCGCTTTCTTTAAACAGTTGTGGGTGTTGTTTTGAAACTTTGCTTTTCTCAATTCTCCAGCATTTCTCTCCGATTTGTGCTTTTATTTTACTTAGTTGAATGCTCTTAACTGCCAAATTTGATGTAAATGGCATATTAACATCCAGTTCATTGGGCTGGGACTCTCAAATTAGAAAAGAAATAATTCCTCTCCTGGCTGCATAAGGAATAAAGGAAGCAGAGTAGTTTGTTCCCAAAGGTGTACACAGCTGAACTCACTACTCAGTGACTCTTTATTTAGATATTCACTACCTTCATACTGAAGCCATTGGTTTCAGTGTTTTTAAGGCTAGAAATGATCACATTAAAGAACTTCCACTGGGTCTCTTTTTGAAGCTTAATGTGGTTTATACAGTCTGTGATGACATATATTGTCCTAGATGCACACTCACTGAATGCTGGACTTCTTCCTGCCTCTTGTTCCATGAAAGCCTTGCTTGTCACAGCTGGACTGGCTGAGTCCCAGTTTTAATCTTCATAGAAAGGAATGACTTTTTTTCTTCCTCTAGCTCACTCTGTCTCTTTGATTTTCATCTTAAAAATATTTCTGATGAAATCTTGGTCCCCAAGGTCAGGGAAAGTACTACTGTTCATTTAAATGAGCTCATGTTTCCCTGGTTCCCACATCATGGAAGTGTTTGTTTAATACTTTCATACTTGTGCTGAGATTTCCCTTCTATATCCTAGTCTGAAGGACGTTCAAAGATCATTCAGTTCATTTGGCAAGTGAGGCCTGTGAATGGTCTTATCAGTCCAGTGATGCAAGTGGTGCTCTTTGAAATCAGCCTGGAGAATTTTACCTCCTATTTTTGGTTTTGTTTATCTGTACAAGCTACAACACAAGATAAAACAGTCTAGGAAAGCAGGAATATGACATATAGAACTTGAGTTGGACTGATTATTTGCAAGTGTAATAATAGGCTGCTTCTGCTGCCTGTTTTAAAAACATTTTTACATGACTTCCATTAAAATGGACCTTTTTTTTTTTCTTTTTTTACTATTTTTGTAAAGCTCCTTAAATAGAAGCCATCATTCTTTAAGCTTTCAGGTTAACTACTTAAGAAGAAAAGCATATTAAACATTTTATGATTGTTACTGTTTACAAATAATGCCGGTTTATTTTGACTTTTGCATATTCTAATGTTTAAAATATGTGAAATGTAATAAAAAATACATCCTACCAGTCTCAGTAGTCTATATAATAAATTGCCAAATGAATCCCTGACAAGTGCCGTCAAGTATTTATAGTTATGCGATCTCACTTGAGGAAACTTTTTTGAGGTGTTGGAATGGTGCTGAGAAATTTGATAAAAGAAACTCGAAGTTCGGACTAATTGTATTGTTTATTTCATGTTTCCTTAAATTCAAAATCATTTGCTTGGCTATTTTGCTAATAGTTTGCTGAAAACAGAGCATTAAATGAGATCCATTCTGGTGTGGTGTGTGTAGGGTTGTTTCATTCTTTTCTTATTTTTTTTTCCTTGGCATGCATGTGCAGACACAAAATTCCTCAGATGCCTTTTTCTCCTCTGGTTTGCTTTCAGTTCATGTATATAATTATGTGTTCTGTTGTCATGGTAATTGAAACAGCAGTTGTTGGAGTGGAAATCAGTTGCTGACATAAATGTCCAGTTATAGAGAACCATATGACTGTATTGTTGGTTTAAGGTTGCTATGACCAGAGGTTACATATATAGAGATTTCTGGAAATGTTTTGACTAGTACTTAGAAGCTATAGAAGTTTTAAGATTACTGAGTGTTTTATTGTTGTCCATTGGAATATCCAATCCAGGCTATTTACAAAGATTATTATAAGGTGTTTTTTCTGACTTTGATGCTGTAGTCCTAATGTCAGCAGATTCGTTCTCGTCATTCTCATTTCATAAACTTTGAGGTATTTGCAGTGGGATTTCATGTTTGGCTAATGACCCCAAAGTTAAAGTCCTAGGTCCTTGTGTCTTGAAATGCTTGGAGTCCTTGCATTGCAAAAGACTAATTAGTGGAAGAAAGGGAAAAAGGCAGGATTAGGAAGAAGTATATAGGATTGTTATTTAGTCCTTTGAGGAAGGTGATCCTGCAGGAAGAGTAAAACAGGACATGGTCATTGTTGGGTTTATTTTGCTTAGAGTGTTCCAGCTTCATGAAGTTTGAGAATAGGTTACTTCGAATCTTGGTTTATGTTTCATGCTAGATCATGAGGAAATCTTGTGAGATTATACCAAAAGTCTTCCTAAAATCATGATGTATGACAAAGTATCAAAAGGCTTGATACCTTATCATGCCTTTTTCTTGACAAATCTGTGTTCATACTTACTCCTTTCCTTGTCTTTCAGGTGTTTTTTAAACATCGACAGTAAAGAAAGTTAAATGAACCAATCTATATTTTTTTCCTCCTCTCATTTGCTCTCCTGCTTTTACAGCAGACATTGCTTTTGCTCTTTTTTCAAGGCTTTTGCATCCATATCCACCTATCATATGCTTTCAAAAGTAAGTCTAAAGGGTAACCGTTTTCAAGCAGTAACAGCTATAATAACCATCCACTTTTGTAAGGATTTGGGGAAATTTAATATGGCTAATTTCAAAACATTTGACCAGCATTTTTTTTTCCTCTAATATTTACTTGACCTGATATTGTCCTTCATCTGTTGGTGTTAATTGTGGGTGCCAGCTGATTGCAATTGACCTTTTTCCTAACAACTACCAATGAAGTGGTAAAAGCTTCAGACTTCTTGGCCTAATCTGCTGACCAAGCAGTATTTGTTCTTGGTCCTCTTCCCCTGAGTTGTACCCAAAGTACACATGCCCAAAGTACATTATAAGAGTTATTTTTCAAAGGTGAGTTAGTAAATAATTTCAAAAAGCAATTTGGAAAAGAAGTTGTAGGGATTTCCAAGGTTAGCTTTTAAGTCCATTTATTTCACCAAGAGCTAATGAGAGAGGTAAGAAGATTTAGCTGTTACGCTGTTAACAAGCTCTGTAGTCAGTCAAATGGAAGACAACTGATTTGGTGGGAAACAGACTTTGTTTCTTCTGCTAAGATTATCAGCTAAAGGAAAATGTGACAATGATTTGCAGTGTGCAAGTTGAGAACAAACCAAACACATCTTGAACAAGAACCAATGGCTTCTTGGTCTTTTCTACAGTGTCAGTGTGTTGACTTACAGTGTTAAGTTTCTTGATCCCTTAAGGTGCCCTTCTCTGCTGTTAACTCTAACTTCCTGGGCGGGTGTTTTAATCCTGATCAGACAAACAAGCAGATCAAAGAAAAAAACTATTGCTGCTTCTGATTGATTCTGCAGGGCACATGACAAGCTCCTAAATGCACGTGTCCTACCTGATCTGTGTTCTGAGGGTCCAGCACAGCTGTTTTCTTAGTGGCAGGCAGAGCTTGCTCAGTTATTTCTTCTGAAACGCAGGATTGCACCTATGTGGTCTTTTTGCATGTTGCCTCTTTTCTGACTGCTCTTTTGGGGTACTCACAGTAAATTGATGGAATCATAACATATTTTCTGATTTGGCCTATATGCTCTTAATGTTCACTTTGCCTTTCTTACTGCTACTGAAAGCAGAGCTGATACTCTCTCAGCTGAGCCATTTACAATGATTGCAAGAGCTCTTCCTTCTGTAACTGTTCAGTAGAGCCCCTTGGGGAGGATGTGAAGTTGGGGTTAATTGCTAATCATTTAGTAATCATCTTTGCATCTCTAGGATAATGGGAAAATACCATTGCCACTAACTTCAAATGATAGTTTCTGTGTGAGCTACTGAGGCATGTGCTCCGGCAGCAATTCTTCGTTTTTGCCTTGGCAGCCACAGCTTAAAACGTAGCGCTGTTTTATCTTTGTTTTATATTTACTTGCAGAAAAGGTGTTTCCAATGGTTCACTCAATCTTTCTAAGTAATAATAAATGTACACTTGTATTCAGTGGGACTGAAATACGTTGGTTTCCCCAGCAAAACAGTGGTTCAGAGCTGCTGCCCCTGTGCCAGGGTTTGGAGTCTCTCATGTGTACTTTGTAGCTGTTTCTGGACCCTGTTTAGCTTTAGGCTGAATTATTTCAGTGTCTTTACACAGACTTTGTTCTGAAGAAAGGTGGGCGCTGTGGTCTGTTGCGAGGAGGCGTAAATGAAGGTTACCTTCAGGTTTGAAACTGCAGCATCGCAGCACCGCGAAGTCTGGGAGGAGAAAGCTCCAAGTATCTCAGAACATTTGGCATCACTGACTGCTCTGTGGTTGTGTAAGTGGGACTTGGGAGCAGGATGTTTCCAGCCTGCTCTCCTCGCCCTGGGAACAGTGCTGCCAGCTGCCCCTTGCACGAGGGCTGCTGTTAGCCCTGGGTCAGGGCACATGGCACATCCTGTAACTATCAGCTGCTTTCCTTGGTGGCCCTCAAATGCGAACATTTGCATGTTCCTACAGTCTTGCCTTGCTTATGCGATGTCGTGGGAGGGATGTGAACACTCTGAGACCTTATAGGAAACTTGAACAGGATGGAGAGGTGAAGAGAAATCTTGATCCTGACAGAGAACATCTCGCTAATATGTGTGTAATTTCAGGAGAGTGAGGATTCTGTCTTTGTATCTTTAGTTGCTCAGCAGAGTAGTTCTTGTAAAGTGAGTGCTAATGCTGTGGAAGGGTCTTTATCTCCTGGGAAGGAACAAAGTCCAAATAATAGCATATACTTGCAAAAGTACCTAAATATATGGTGGGTGGCTTTTTACATAGTGTTTTTCACACTATATAAAATTACATACCATTTTAGTGACAGAAGTGTGTCAAGACTTTGAAGGTCTGAGGGATATTCTTGTATAACTCAATCGCCCAACTTCTTAATTCGGAAGGCTTTGTGTAAGAGCACAGGGACCCGTAAAGTGGGAGCTGCTTCTGAGCCTGAGGATAAATGTAACGTCTGCAGGACACCTTTCTGCCCGGGATGTTGTGCGTGTGGTTCTGCGTTACCACAAGCCCAGGTTCCTCCTGAATGGAACTGCTGGAACGGCGCTGGGGGGAGAGTGCGCGGAGAGATTTAAAGCAGAACACGGCGAAGCAAATGCTGCAATTTTCTGCAGCTGAAAACAAGTAGCTTTTAATATGTCCATTCGCCTAAGAAGGGAGAGAATTATAGCCCAAATGCGCTTTCTTTCCCCTTTTCTATCATTTTTCCTCCTCTTTTTTTTCCTTTATACAGTTTATCACCCATAATTTCAGGATGTGTTTTGTTTCTTTAAGCTGTTTTATCTATAGGCTTATGAGGTCAGTCATGTGTGAATTCTTTTGTTAGTCACCTCACCTTTTGCCTTGATGATAGAAAATTGATCAGGCCTAAAGTACAAGTTCAATAGACAACCCCCTTGGTCCTTTGTCTAGGAGAATAGCTACCATTGAAGGCCATGAGCAGGTTGCTATTAATATGACAGCCTGCTCTATCTCCCACTGTAATTTATAATGAAATACCTAATCTCCATTATTTTGATCCAAGCAGGCGATCCCATGAAAAAGTCTTTTCATCCAGTTCCCAATGGCAGTTACATGAGAAATGGCAAACCAATAATTTTTGTCAAGTTTTTTAAGCCAACAGAAATGCTTTTCCACTGCTACAGTTTCAAAAGGCACAGATAAAGCTCATTCACTGAGATGAATGAAAAAGCCATCTGGGGTTTTTCTTTTTGACTTCCTTTCCTTTTCTCCATCCTTGTAATCAAATTTGAGCAAAATCAAATGGGGCTTTCTATGAAAGTACCTTTTGTTGATCTGAACGAGCTGGTAATTTACAAAATACCCTTCCTTTGTGAGGAAGGCTAAAGAAAAAAAGAATCAGTAGCTTTTAAAGCTGGGCCTTGGTGGGACTCTAAATGCAGTGAAAGCAGTCTGTGTTGAGAGATTGAAATGCATTTCAAAGCCAGGCCTGAGTCAGGGTACAGGGAAGAAAAAACCTATGTGCATTTTATAAGAAGAAAAACCTGAATGGGAAGGGGAAAAGAGAGAAAAAGAGAGAGAAAGAGAGAGAGAGAGAGAGAGAGTGGGAGGAAAATCTGGATAATGCATTAATCATTATTTTGGAAATTGTCTTCCTTGCTGACACATACTGCGTAACTTGTGATTGAGAACTTGGATTTTTGTTCTATTGTAGGCATCTCCACATTTGTCTGTGCTGCTTTAAAGTTTGAGAGGCAAGGATCCTTGAACGCTGCTGGACTATGTTTTAAATGTGTATATGTATTTTTTCAACTTTTTTTTGCTGTGTGTGTTTTTTAGCTTGCCTGTGAAGTACTGTGGGGAAAACTACTTGCAGGAAAGCCGAGTTTATTCTTTTTGGCATGCTAATGTTTATTATTTTATTGTATTTCTGCTTACCAGATTTCCTAGTGGTAACTGTTTCCCCCTGACTCGGAGCAAAGGACGTACGGACACCTAACAAACGGTAAGTTTATGCCTTGTTTTCATTAATTTCATGATTAGCCTGGAAAAGCTGAAACTGTTTGATTCATTGCAAATTCTGTATTGCTAGCATTAATGTTGTGCAGCTCGTGAATCTGTTAATGTGAGATATTGACGAAGTGCTTTAACTCTTGCATTTCTCACCATAACTGTTTAGTGAGGTACCGATCTGTAGATTGTTCTCTGCTCCAGCTAATGCAGCCTGTGAAAGAATCGTATGGTAATTTACCTAACAAAATCACAGATGTGAACAAACAGCCCATATTTTAATGCTTTTTGTATTTAGAGGCTTGCTTACAATGTAAAATGCTTCTCATTTCTTCATTTATGTTTTGATATATTTTTAAAAACAGCTTCCTGGTTGCATGGTATAAAAAATAACTGGCATTTTTACAAACATGTAGTCATTCATAGTAGAAATTCTGTTGTTGTGTTTTTAGTTTTTCTTTTTTTTTTGGGGTCTTAGAAAGCTTCTCATGGTAATTTGAAGTGTGGTTTATGTTGTATCCTGCTAGGAAGAGTGGAGACATAAGTATCATTGGCAAAGATCTTGTTTTTATTAAAATGCTAGTAAAAGTGCATTGCCTTTTAGTTTATACTTTGAGAAAAAAACATGGAAACAATTCAGAACTGTGACCCTTCAGTCATAGCTCTTCTTTGTTTTGGATGAAATGGTACGAGAGAAATGGTAGTTGTTCTGTATTCCTGTTTCATACGTTTGTGCAATATTGTGTTATCAGCTTAGAAAGCCTGCTGTAGGAAAACATAAGCCCATATAAGTCTTGTTTCTTTCCTAACATGATCAAACTACAAAGTCAACCACAAAGTTTGAGTGTAGCTTCAGTAAGGCTATCCCAAACGATTTAACAAATAGTTTCCAAAATATTTGCTTTGATGAAAATTGACATCTGATTAGATTGGAGGATATCAAGAAGTCACTTTTGTATCTCAGTTTATTTTACACTCCTAGTTCTTACTCTCCTATTCACTTTCAATTTCCTACAAGATTTGTTGTCTCACATGGTTTTGAGCCATTTGCTGCCTCCTAATGACTGACTTGTAAAATCGCAAACATGGAAAATCTGAAAAAAAAAAAAAAAAAAAAAAAAAAAGCCATACTTTTCCTGGAACTAGCCCTGCTGCATATTTTGTGATTGTCTACCATTTTTCATATATGCAGAACAAATGAAAAGAGGTATGAAATTAATGGCTTTACTTTTTAATATGTTAGCAGAACATTAGACTTTCCTCCCTGCCAGATACAGCATACAGAGCATTAATGGAAAACTTTCTTGGTGCAGAGTACGTAACCTAGCATGCAGCCAGCCAGCTTTGTTTGGATTGTATCACGTAGGAATTTTTATTTTCACAGACTTGCATACTGGGATTGTATGCTATGTATTTTGGCTAAATCATAGTCTCCTGACTTTTAAATAATGATTGATTTTCTTTCTTCTTCTTTTCTTTTCTTTTTTTTTTTTAGTTGCATATCTATCTTCCAGTGTGCTCCCTTAAACTCTAAGATACAATCCTCATTAAAGAACCTGACAAGCCTGACAGCTTTTAATTGATTGCTCAACATGAGACACAATAACAAAGCAAGATAGTGTCTGTTTTGCTTTTATCTTGGTACCAAAGCTTTTTTTCTTACTATGCACTGTTTCTCACAACAGCAGCTTACTTAACTTTGGGACCTGCCACAAGATACTGCACATTCAAAATTACATGAGACATAGAGTTTGAAGTGTATGTTTTCTACAGATGTTTTTTCTCATTATATGAATTCTGCAGATTTTAAAGGTATGTAGATAGAACAAATGCCTGGAATTGGGATTACAGCTTTTGATGGAGTTCTGGTTTTGTCCTCTAGTCTTTATGTTTTTTTACAGCTTTGTTCTAAACTTTTCCTTGATCTGAGTTACCTAATGTGGTAGTACCAGTTCTAATGTTTCTAAACCACTGTAAGATTCTTAAACACCGGATGAGTCTTCCAGGAGCTCCAATGGTGACTGATCCCAAATTCAAGCACATAAGTGTTAGAGTATAATGAATTCATTTCTTGCAATATTTTTCAATAAGTGTCTTGTATCACCTGCTGAGAAGCTTTTGTTGGAGGAAAAGCTCATAGAACAAATTACTATTTTTTTAGGAGAATCTGGATAATTATGTACTTGATTTTTATGCATAATTATCTTATCTTCTCATTTGAATCTTGAGAAGAGTTTACAGTAATCAATAATTAATGTGAACATGGACTTATATCAAGTAAGTTAAAAGTACTTCCCCTTTTTGAGAAGCTAATCCAGTAAAGGATAAAGTGAACAAGGAAATGCACACTGGCATCTTAGCATCATTGTAGGGGGGCTGATACATCTGTGAAGGAGACTGCTTATAACTAGGCAATTCTAGTGTCCTGGGTGAGGGTGCTAAATCAAAGGGTTAGGGTGTTTATATTGGGCTGAGTTCAATCCGATGGGAAAAGACAGTCACTAGCCATTCAGCAGCATTTATTTTTTAAATGTCAAGCAGCAAGAGAAGGGATAATGGACAATAATTCCTGAGCTTCATGTGCCCTCTAGGGTTCTGTGTTGCCTTCAGGGAATGCTTCCTTCACTTTGAGCTATGTTTCAGGCATGGGGTGCCTTTAAAAGCTTACTCCAGAATATACGTAGGGATTTTATGGTGTGGCTCAGTTCTCCTAATGTTCATAGGCAAATTCAGCTACTCCCCAGCAGAGCTAGGCAGTCTTACAACTAGAACTTGTTCCTTAAAGGAAGACAAAAGAGAGAAAAAGGCTTCAGAAGGATATGGAAATTGGAGTGCGTATAGGAAGATAAAGAAAGAAGGATAAGAGAAATACGAGGAGTGGTGGTAAGTACTGAGATAAAGGCATTAACACTTAGATGTCCCCTGACCATGCCTTTTTTGAAGGTCTGGTTCTTTTTTGAAGGCTACCATTTAAATTCACTGTCCCAAGGCTGATTGTTATATTCAGTTGGAAGTGATGCTGGGCTTGCATTAGCTTAACCATAACAAATTCAGTTGACTTTTTTTTTTTTTTCCCCCTTATCATATTGTTATCATTCAGTGTGATCTTCTCAAAAGAAATATGAGCTTCTCCTCTCTATCAGCTCCCTGAAACACAGAGTAAGACTTCTCACTCAGATGCAGACAAGCAGAAGAGGATGTGTCTGGAGTAGTGCGGGAGAAATCCTCTTGGAATTTTTGTTGGTGCTGATACTTGATGATATGAACCTGGGGTTTTGTGTGTCTTGGAGACGGTATGACATTGTTGATTTTTAACTTGAGGAGTAAGTTCATGATGTTCCCTTTTGTTCCATAAAATCCATCTGCAAACCCTTTAAGATACTTTCAAAATTTTTCAGATGTCAGAGTTGTCTTTTAATGAATGTCAGTTAGTGATTGGGTGGTAATACCAATGCATTAAAATTGGCGTAGGGTATTATTGTGGTCTTTTAGAAGTGCTGTATTAATGGGGCTCTTGATGCACCATCCATTGTGTGCTTGATATAAGTAGCCCTATAATGCAGGTAAAATCTGCTGTTCCATGTGAACTGTGTGCTCAAGTAGGGTTTTGTTTTGTTTTGAACATTAATTTTGAATTTGTAAAATGCCTCCAAAGTGTCCCAGACTTGTAATTTTGAGCCCCTTAGACCTTCCATTTTAGTCACAAGGAAAGGGTATTTAGTTATAGAGAAAGAGTAGGTGATTTTTTTGGCTCTTGTTTGCAAGCATGGCATGATGTAACGGGTGATACAAGAAGAGGTGTTCTTGTAGGATATTTCTGGCTTTGCATGTAAACAGTTAAGATGACAACTCCCCCAATAAATTACTCCATGTAATCCATTGGAGTCTATCTGTCAGTCCAACTGAAAATAAAAGCACCATACCCCAAGCCCTGAGCAAACACCTCTAAAAATCCCTAAGGCAATCTATGCTCTTTGTAATCTTTAAAAACATCTCTTTTGCAAATTTCTCGAGGATATGTTGCTAGCCCGTGCAGTGATGATGTCCAGATACTACTACTTTAAAATCCTTTCTGCCAGTTTTATGCTTTGTTTCAAGTGAAACATAATCCCCGAAAGGAAGATCATTGGCGTTCACTGTAGATCACGAGTGGCTGTAATGTGGCCATCGCCTGTAACACCAGTGTCCTACAAATGTCATATTTGTCTCCCACAAGAAACAGGGGCATGGTGCTACACCTGCATTATTATGGGACAAGCAAGAAATCTTTTTCTATTCATTATTTGTTATTTATCTGTTACTTGAAAGTCAAAATTTGTGGCACAGATGGGAATATAAGGCATAGCCTTTTTATTTTCGTGGTTTGTGATGCAAATCTGAGAGGCATGCAGAGGTGTATCTGTTACTTCAACTTTTTCAGAGACCATGTTAATAATATCATATTAGCAACAACATGAAACAAGCTGCTTCTGTCTTCTTTTGGCAAACTTGCCTTAAGTTTAGAAAAATGACAGATATGGGCAAAACTGCAGGAGAAGCTTTTCTTGGGACTTCCCATCTGTGAAAGCTTTTTTTTTTTCCACTTTGGATATTTAAAGAATGGTAACTTAGTAAGTAATGGGTTTTGATGTATGTTTTCTGGATGACATTAAGTGAAAATGCAGTAGTTATGACATGGTACTATCTTCCTAACCTAGGTATCTTGCAGATTAATGAGCTTCTTCAAGTACTGTTAGAAAAATATTTTTTAATCCAGTGTGTGGTGGTTCAGCAGTGCAAGATGCTCATGATGGACTTGGCGGCTGCTGGGATGTTTGCAGGGCAAAGCGACCAAGGCCGTCACTGCCCACTGTGCAACGAGGTTCTAACTGGGAATTCTAATCATTGCTGAAACAAGAAATGTCTAAGAAAAGTAGACTGAGCCCAGCATGATTGCACGGTTGATGGATATGACAATGTAGGATGACTTCTTCTTGAGTTGAAAACATGTCAGTAGTTGCATTTGATTGACTCACCATGCAGAAAACATAAATGTTCACATACAAAAATATGCTTTTTACAGATTAAATTTGCAGATTCCCCCAATTTATTCTGAGATCTCTACATGATCCATCAGTTGTGCTCATCAGAGGTTTTTGCCTCTGTTTGGCCATCTCTTTGAGACTTCTCACCAAGTTTTGCAGCACAGCACTTTTGGTGTCAGATCTAATGGGTAACAGTGCAAGGCAGGGGAATCAAATGGATGGGTATCAAATGTGAGCTGAAGGGAGTCTGGGGAACTGCTGTAGATTGGGGGTGCAGATTAATAGCTAGCTAATGTATGGAAAACTCTGCAGTACTTGAGAGCAGTCTAGGAGATGGGGAAAACTGAACCAATTGACAGAAATAATCTCTCCTCAATAGACATTTGTTCTCCATGAAGTGTGTGTGGCAAAGGGCTGAGATGTCATTTTAGTTTTATATGCTTTTTGTCACATTTTAAAGCTTAAATTCATCCATAAATTACTCTTCTTTTGAGTGTTTTTTTATCTATATTTGTATATGCTCTGTTTATGGGAGCAGGGGGAAGTAGGCAACAGAAATGTATGAGGGGATTGGGAGCGTGAAAAAGTGAGTGAAGGAAATTGTCAAATCAATGTAAACTCTGAATTGATTTGCAGTGAAGTTACAACATTTGATTTGAAACAGAATAAGCAACATCCTTCGTTGCTTTCAGGAACTTATCTTTGTAAGTTTAGCCTGTTACTTTTCATTTCATAATTTCTTTTTCTTTTGTCTGTATCTGTAATATAGATTGAATGTTTGGGTGGGAGTGAAAGTAGGAGTTACTGGGTTGGAACAGATGCTTTAAGATCTGTCACATCATACCATTAAAATAAAGAACTAGACACGGTAATTTTAAAGGGATATTGTGTAAAAGTTGGGAGATATTAATGCAGTAAAATGTACTGGTGGATTCCAAACATGGTTTTTTATGCATATTATGCATACATAATTATTGCAGATACCAAAATATTTGCTTTGTGTCCTGGATGCCTCGTGAAGGGAGTGATTACAATATATTAGACAACTTTTATTCCATCAGTTCTGCGTGTGCATGTATGTAATTTCGTTAGGTGATTTTGGTAATGGACTGATTTCTGATGGAATTTGTAATATACTCAAAGCTTCCTACAGGTCCTAAATTCTTGCATTTTTATCTGCTCATATTCTTAGCAGCTGCAGCCCTCAGTAGGACAGCTCACTGATTAGGCCAGAACCTGATTAGAACCCAGAACAGAGAGGCTGTTTTAGGGATTTTTTTCCCAACAATTGGCATTTTAATGGCTATAAACAACCTGTTTTGTCTATTAGTTTGTCTATTATTCACTGTTATCTATTTGAATAGTTGTAGTATCTTGAGGATAAACAAATACATCGAGAAAGACATGCTTAAGCTCTAAATGCAAGAGGGCCATATAAATTTCCAAGATACAGGTATGTAACAACGTAATTCTTTTCCCTGGCTATGCATTTTATTCTAGATTTTTCCGTCACCAGCTAGTTTGCCACACTTGTACTTAAGCACCTCACTATTTATAGTTAGAGTGCCTTTATATATAAAGTATATATTTATACTTATAGCGCCTTTATTTTATACTTAGAGCCTTCTCATTTTATAGGTGGGGACCTCGAAAGGCAAACAAGTTTTGCTTGAGTTACTGCAGAAATGGTGAGCCGAGTGCAACGTTGAACTTGAGTCTCCTAGCACTAAATCCCGATCCAGTCCTCCTCTTTTTCGGGAATGGCCCATTTCTCACTCTCTGCGAAGGACTGTCAGGTCTTTGTTTGCTTGTGGAGTTCTCTGCCCAGCTCCTTCCTTTCAATGGCCAAAACGGCAACGTGCCCCTTCCCAGGGACAGCTGCCACATGCTGTCGTGCAAAGGGGTTTTTTTCCCTTACTCTTGCAGGAACCTCTTGAAAGAGTAAAATACAGAAGTGCTATAAATTGTGGGTGGTAAATCCCAGATCGTGTATATTGCAAAGGACTTGGGAACTGGAAGAAAGCAAGAGGTCAGGATTTTCTACAGTGCAGAATTTGGTCCAATATATCAGTAAACGAATGATAGGCATCTGCAAGAACAAATGATCCTGCCTGAGCAGGGGGCTGGACTGGATGGTCTCCAGAGGTCCCTTCCAACCTCAACTATTCTGTGAAATGAATTTTGTTAGAGTTATCTAACAGTTGTTCTTCCATTCCTTTAATGTTTTGCCAGTTGCATCATGAAACAAAACACATTAAAAATCCTTTTAATAAGTGACCTTTCTTTAATTAATTTGAAAGTTATGATGCATATTTAACAAAAAACTGGATATTTTGAAGTGTGGACTGCCGTTCTCTTGCCTTAACCCACTGGTGTACAGTGTCAGCCCTAACTTTGAATTTTGCTGGCTTCTGTCACTCTTGTCACAACCTTAGCATTACTAATACTTTATTGTCTAGGAACAGTGGCTAAATTTTTTATTTTGACTAGTAAAATTAAGAAGATGACACTTAGGTCAGAGCTTTGCTGTGAAATATTAATGTGTATCATTTTTAAGACAAGTAGAATTTTGAGTACTTGCTAACTACTATCTATAGGTACAGAAATAACACCTCCTGCCAAATGACAGGAGACTATATTTTAAGTTTTATATATAAGCTACAGGATGAGAGGAAGGGGGAAAAGCTTTTAGCTAAGCATTATACTTTAGTATGGGGCAGGAACAAAATATAGTGGTTATGTCATCACAGCCTCATTGTTTTGTGGCAAAAATACAAAAAACAAAAAGCAGCCAAGAGATGTAAATCACTGCTGCAGTCATTAGAGGAGGAACTGAGGGGAGGTACAGAAGGCTCACACACAGGGGCAGGTGATGACAGCCTGAAGGATGATACTTGTACCTGAGCAATCCCATTTTGACCATTTGGACCTATTTTGCTAACTCTTTCATTCCCCTAATTAATGTCATTTTAGATGAGGTTGCAACAAGCTGAGGGAAGTCCGAGACATCAGTCCTGCAGCAGGAATGGGCCCTACAAAGTGCTCTTTAAAGCTCCAAAACCCACGTAGCCCACAAGTGTGGGGCTCAGTTAGATCAGCAGAGCTGGGTACTGTTAAGTTGGGTACTGTTAAGTTGGGTACTGTTAAAATAAACTGTATAAATTGAGATTTATACTTATATGAAATACAGTCACTGTGTCAACCCTTGTTTAAGGTTGAGGACTTGGTCTGTCCTACCCAAAATACTTGCTTTCCTGCAAGAGGAGAACATGTAAGTGAGCACCATGGGGGTGTGCTACCATACTATGAGGTGATTATGTGCAAGATTAGAGTGTATAATTCTTCAAATCAAGAAAGACATAAAATATCACTCTTGTATTTAAAAAAGAAAACACCTACAACAGCCTAACACCTTCCCCCCACACATCCTGGGCATGGTGCTCTGAAGGGTGAGCTGCTAGTGCCTCTAGCATCATCCTGTGCTTTTACTTCAAATGAGAGGGGAAAACTTTTTGGAGTTCCACCACAAAATACAATAGGCATGTTAGTTATGTATGTTATTAGGTATATAGCTATGTATGTTATTCTACAGGTATGTTAGTTATTCTGCAAACATGCTAGTGGATGGAAATAACTGGAGATTCAACCAGCAAATCACTTTGGCAGGATCCTTTCTGGGCCTAGTGTAGTGTAAGAGATGAGCTCCTGTGCTAATTTTGTGTGTGTGGAGTAAGAGGTGATTTGCAAAGTTTGTGCAAGAGTGCTGGCAGTTTGCAGCTCTTCTGCAAATTTTAGTTGTGTAACAGTTAAACTGCTTGCACACATGTCCTTTTTGGGATTTCTGTCTTTTGTGGATCTACACCACAGTATTTTTTTTTTTTTTAAATCCTTAACTCTCATTTCCTTTAATGTCTGCCTATCTGAGAAGGCCTGGTCTTAACAGCCAGGTTTTGCAAGCGTTACGACTTGTCATAGTCTGTGTTGATACTGGAGTCAGTGGATTCATCCTTCACGTCTGGAGCAGAATAAGGTACAATGTGAATAATTGGTTTTGTTTGTGAGATGAAGAATCACCATGGTTACTTCTTTTTTGCTGTAATACAGAGGGCAGGTTCTAAATTTGTAGTGTAAACAATTTGCTGCATGAAATAATGGCAGGGACCTTTTGAATGTTTACTGCTTTGCAGCAGAGGCGTTTCCATTAGTCTCAGGGAGCAGTAGCTCTGCAGAACCGCTGCTGGCCACCCAGGGCAGGCTCCCTGTGACCGTGCAGCCCTGTTTGTAAAATGAGGACTTGCTCGTGTAAAACAGGCCCCGTCTGCAGCAGCGTCACCCTCTCTGCATGGGCATGTGCAGTTCCCACTGCAGTGGGAGCCTGCTCTCTGGATGTTAATTTTGTTTCTCTGCAACCGTGAACGTACTTGCAGTACAAGTATACAAGTATTAAGTATTTAGTGCCCAAGGGGAGAGACTATTTCAGGATTTAAGTAATGATGACTTATGCATTTTGGTTGCATGTAGGGGCTAGTATTCCTGGTGCCAGTGATTTATCAGTTCAATGCTCTTTAATGGCTGCAAATACAGGAGGGGAGGGTATTGCTGGTGTAATCCAACCTCACAAATGTATGTAAAACTTTAGCAATAAACAATTAACAAGAAAACATGTAAGTACTCTTGTTCATCAAACAGCTGCTCCTCTTTCTTAATTGTATCACGGTGGCAAGAAGGGTTAAGCAAACAACCATGTGACCAAGTTTGTTTCTTTGGGCTTTTTCTGTTTGTGTTGCAGTTGTTGATCCACAGGCTGAGTTGCTAAACTGCTAGGAGACCAAGTTCTGCTGAAGTATTTTGGTGTAGGTACTGAAGCAGTTATGGAAATCTGTGGAAAGTTAGGCACCAAGTTAAGGGTTAGGAGCTGAACTGCCATCATGTAGCTGTAAGATGTCTGTGTTGCAAGCATTTCAGGTGGCATGGTGATAAATATTCTTGTTTTGTTGGCAATTTAGCTTAGTTTGGTGGCTTGTATGAGTTTTTGAAAATATGTGGGATTGTAGGTGACTTTGCTTTTCTTGCCTCTAACCACATGGAGTAGAGAGAGTCAACAGAAGTGGCTTCAGGAATTACTCTTCACTGCTCACAAGTTAAGGTACTATTGCTATGTCCTGGTTTGGTCAAATTAACTTGCATTTTGTCTACTATTGGTTTTGTATTACTGCATTTATAATGCAGGCTTTTCAGTTTAAAAACAAGGAAACAAACAAACAAAAAAATTGTATCGAGCTAAAAGGGAAGTTAACAGAAGGGGAAGTTGTTCAGCTGAAAAACGGAAACTAAATATTTAAAGTTGCTTTGGAGCAGGCTGTGATCAATGCTTGTTAAGGAGAGAAGATAGTCACGCAAAAGAAAAGGTGTAACTTTTTAATGCAGAAAAATAATGCTGAAAAACAACCAATACAAATACAGACAGGTGAAGAATAATTAGAGATCATATTTAAGTAGAGTAAGAGCAAGAATCTTTTTGCTCCGTTCATACTCTGTGTTGTGCCTTTTGCTAGGATTTTGCACATTAAGATTGCCACGTATTGCTTAGTATTGTTAATACGCAAAATCCTGGCAAAAGGTTGACATTGTAATGGCTCTAAAGGACCCATTTCAATGTAAATCCTAAGAGTCTATCAATGTGCAGGGGATTTACGTGGGTGAGTCCCATTAATGGTAATGGGACTTATGTGCGTAAATCTCTTCTGCATTGATGGGAAAATAGACTCCTTAGTATGCAAAGTCTCATTTGAAATCAGAGAGCATTTGCATAAGATCCATACGTAGCATGGACTACCATGTTAAAAACAGTGTGAAAAGAAGATCATACACCTGAACTTCTTTAGTGGATAAATACTCGGTTGCCCATGTTAGTTTTAGTGCAAAAAGTACATTCTTACATTATGTATTATACTTTCATAAAGCTGCATCAACAGGATAGTTACCCACTATAGTGTCCAACTATTAGAAACCAGAAGGCTTTTATTTTTGCTAATATGGATAGTTGCTTTTTGTATGGTATGTAGTTGAGCAAATTAATAACATTTAGTTGTGGGACTACGTGGTGCTTCTGTGCCAGATTTCAACAGGAGATACTGTAAGTCATTCAGAATGTAGTATAAGCAAGAAAGCCCTAAAGATCTCACACAGTCTCAATTCCACTGTGTTCCTCAAAGCCTACTGATATAGTAAATACTCTCACGTAAGATTTCTTGGTTTTGATCCTATCTGAAGCACTAATGAGTATTGGAGAAGTGATTGCATGCCGCAGTCACCCAGCCTTTGCCATACAAATTTAGCTTCATGATGAAAAAGTGTTCCCTCCTACACGTGTAGGTGCAAACTGAATTAGATCGCAGCACCATTAAGTTGAGCTGTCATCTTATGGCAAGTGTCTGAACATACAGCAAATATGACCACAGTGCTTTCCAGCAGGTGTCACTGTTGGCAAATGTAAAATTAAAACTATACATTTATCACAGCTTATGTAGAGTTAAAATATTTTGGAGGAGACCATATATTTTTTTTTAAACCTCCTGATAAGGTAGAGTTGTTTATTTTGTTAAACATTTTGGTACTCACTTTAGGGAGGCCCACCTGGCCACAAAGATGTTATGACAACATGATACTACTACCTGGAGAATATCTAAAATAGTGATGGCCTACGCTTGTTCGTACTGTCTAGCATTTACTAGTCTTGCTCTGGATTTGCAGTGAAATTTTACAACCTAACTATGAGCATAAATACTGTTTTATTTAGCTGTTTTGGAAGTGGGTGAGGTGTATATCGCTGGTGCACAGAAGACCTGTCTTGCAGAATAATTTTTTAAACTTTTTTAACATGGAAGAAGGATCCAAAGTTTAGGTAGCCTTAAGGCTAGCTACTTAAATTTAGGTCTCCTTAAGACCATGATTTTGAGCAAGCTGGGATGTGCAAAGTTTCATCAACCGAAAGAAAGAGTCTTTTCTGTCTCATGTAGTGTCTCAGCTCAGGGATTCATGTCAGTGGTTTCCATGAGACTTCTTTCAGAGTAAGAGGAAATATCAAAGTTAAGCACACTTTAATCTTAAGGATATCTGCTTTTGGTATTCAGGAAAAAATATAACCTTTCACTCTATAAGATAGCACACAGTTTGATCTTGGTGTTTTCCATAAGTTTAGGTAAACAAGATTTATGTTATCCAGAGCATACTGCATAAAGAGTTGCTGTTAGAAAGCAACTTCAGATGATTTAAGAATCGCTTGAGTGCAGTCAGCCTCTCCAAAATGCCCCTCCTTTTGGTGCACAGAATGAATGTATTGTGTTTTATATGAAGAAAATGTTTTTTACATATAACATTTTTGCCCTTAGGTGAAGGGGGAGTGTAACAGATGAAAATGCATTCAGGTGTTCAGTGAGCTGCTGTTTCCTATGTGCAAGCCTTTTTCTTTGCCTTTGAAGATGTATATGCCATCGCATAAAAACTTACCCACCCTGATTACAAAGGTCCTAAAGAAATTTTTTGTATGTTTTATATAGGGTTGACCAAATTCATACTGATAAAAAAGACCCCTACTCTGAGATAAAGTCAGATTCTTTTTTCTTTGTATGATGGATTGTATTTTACTACATTTTTTGCATCCTACTAGAGAGTCTGAACTCTAATGACAGCTGAGGTGCTGGTTAAAGGCATCCTTGATATAATTAGATCGAGTGTAGTTGTATTAAGAATAAATTTGTATTCATATGTTGTTCATGAAAGTAGTTAAAATAGTAGTTAAATTCTCCCTCCCCCAAACTTTTATGTGGATGTGAAGGGTTTACAGAAGTCACATGGAGAAAAGAGCTTGCCTGATTGCAGCAGGTTCACCTGGCTGCACAGGTGAAGAGCATCAGTGACCCAGCCTTCAGCCCAGGGCTGGGCAGCCATCAGCAATTGGAATCAGCTGGGAACAATTTCACTTAAGCCCAAGCAGCCTTCATGAGTGCAACATTATTAAAAGCACAAAATGGAAGTAGGAGGTTTTGCCTAAGGTCAGCAAGAAGGTTCTAGCAAGAAGGTTCTAGACTACTGTCCCTAGCCTCTGCAGCATGATGGTCTGTGTTGGAGAAAAGAGCTGTTTCTGGCAGTGTGCAATTGAAAAAAGAAAAGTTGCTCTCCCTAAAGGTATGCATCCAGTATGGCCATTCAGGTATTGTACCTGATGCTTCTTTTTTCTTAATGCTTAGAAAAGAGAACTGAGCTTCTTAAGGCAGCGTTTTTCTTTTCTTTTTTCTTTTTTTTTTCCCTTCTTTCTCTTCTTTTTGTATACAGATTGGCCAGTGTGTCTGAAAATGTAGAAATATATCTATGCATATAGAGCATGTAACATGTATAAAAATGTTAATGGTTTTATCGAAACTGCCTATCCCTCAGTTTCTAGACTCCTGAAAAATTAAAGTAGTGCAAACTGTTAATGAATTTTGTAGTTAGTGTTCAAAGACTGTTAAAAACCACTTCAAATAACATGACAATCTCATCTTTACAGTAATACTAGGTTGTTAATTAGCTGAGCTACCCAAATACTGAGATTATAGTTAAAATGGCTCTGAGTAGGAGGTGATAATGATGCACTGCCTGTGTTACAACACATTATATGCAGTGCACATTAATTCCAGTTTTTAAAAGAAAAATTTACATCATATTAAAAAGCTCTCATTTTAAATGGTGAAATCTTTCTAAGAAAAGCTAGCCTTATTAAACATGTCTATAATAATTATTACTATATCTAGCAACGGGAGGAGTTGTAGAAGTGTATTTAAGAGGTATGCTTAAAAAAAAAACTGTGCTGAGGCATCACCTCAAATTGAACTAAATGATGATGTCTGTAAATCCTAGTTTGGTCCAAAAAAAAGTTTCATAAAAAGTTAAAACAATTTCTCTTGCTTACAATACAGGCTTCAGCTGTGCTTGGATGTCATTTCATGTAGGTGGAGGAAATGACTAGAGACTAGCCATTTATCTGGAAGACAATATTTAGTAAATTAGCTTTAATGTCTATACAGAGGATATGAATTGGCCAACTCAATAAGCTGATCTGTTTCCTGATTATTCCAGGTTCCATAGAGTAGGTAGCTATGTGTGGGAGATGAGTGTAAAAGCTGTGCTAATGCTGATTTGATTTTGGCTTGCCCTAGCAAATAATAGTAAATGAGATGTAACAGCAGAGATGTAGTGAAGGGGCTACTAGTACAGCAGAGACCTTCAGTTCTCATGTGCCTGTCCTGCAGTGCACCCAGTGTCACCTGTCCTACCTGATTAAAGCTTTCTTGGCTCTGCCTACATGAACTGCAATTGCAAATCTGCCATCTACAAGCACATTCCTCTCTTGTTTTTCTCTTGTGAGAAGTGACCATTGCATTTCTGCTGCTTTTTAAAGGAATGCGCAAACATATTTTTCACTGAGGACTTACAGGAAGGAAACATAAATCCCCAAATGGAGACTTTTTCTAAAGCTTGAAACTCCCTTTCTACTTATCCTTCTTTTTCTTCTTTCTGTGTCATCTTTTGGACAATTTCTGCTTATCTGGGTGACCTTGATGTTCCACAGGAAAAGACTTCAAGGATGCTGGGAGATGTTTCATCTCTCTGTGTTTTTATTGGGCATGATACAGTTAAAGACCAGCAGCACTGCTACCAGGCCCTTCAGGTGACAAAAGTCCTGCAGAAAGATGCTATTACAGGATGGTTCATGTTAAGCATGTAACTAGTTTTACTGTATGTAATTGAATCAAGTAAATATTTTTACAGTAGGCAGTGTTGTCTAGATGCTGCTGTATATTAATGACTTTGAGTGGTACTATATCTTCATTTTTTTTTCTTGTTTACTTAATTACGCATTCTCAAGAAGTATACATACATATCTGAAGTTAACAGTGTACCAAACCCAAACAAATTACAAGTATAGACCAGATAGAGGGTATCATCTTCCTTCCAGCTGATGAGCACTTTAATGTAGCAGCTAGGGTAATTAGTTTACAATCTTGGAATCTTTTGACAACTTATGTTTGGCAGGATAGCGGTGTGTGTGTGTGTATATATATATATATATTTAAAAATCATTCTTCAGGATGTTATTGGAAGGCAGAATGGAATTTAAATTTATGAGGATCTGTCTGCCTGACTGTATCCAGTAGTGTGACCTTAGCTTTACTAATGTGATAGACTACCTTTCTTTCAAGCAACATTTCTGAAAGAGGTGTATTTATCCAAGAATACTGTGCAGCCCCTCATCTAGGTTAAAAAAATCTCTGGCATGTTAAAGTTCACAGAGTGAAAAGGTTTCATAAAATAGGTTCGCACAAGAACCTGAGGTGCTCCTTATACCTTGAAGGGAACAATAACTCAAGCAGACACTTATGGTATTTGACTCCTAGATTTTGTTGATCTGCTTTTTGTATCCATTCAAAAAGCCTAAGATGACTTGAATTCATTTTCTTGATGATTTATATTAGTTGAAAATTATGTGACAAAGGTTTTTTGGTACGGTAGTGAGTTTGATTTGCTTAACCAAGTGTTTGCAGTTTTAATAGAGAGATATTAAGCTTTGTGTTAATTAAATGGAGGTGAAGATCTGCTTGTGTCCTCAGAAGGTGCAAATTTTCCCATTAAAATCAGATGGGCGACTTTTAACTGCACCGGTTGAAGAAATTTACAATAAAAATACAAGCATATTTCTAAATTTTAATAGTGAAAACAGTAGTGGGTCTTGGATGGCTCGGCTAGTTAAGTCTGTAAAATCTTAGAAAATGCCCCTTCCTTGCATGGGAGGAAGTATGTTTAGGAGGGGAAAGAGCATGGAGGGTTATGTAATAACTGTGAAGTACATTCAAGGCAGTGCATCATAGGCTGCCCTATTTCATTTTAATTATTTTTCTGAAAGTGAAGGGTTTCCAAGTTCACACTCCTTCTCAGAGATTGAGGAAGGAGAAAGCGTTTGCTTCATTTCCTTCAAGTGGTTGCAATGTCTGTCTGTAGTCAACACCCTGTTGAACGGGTACTGAAATACTTCTACAAGGTCTGGTTTAAATCACCCAGATTGTGTTGCTGGATTTGGGACATATCACTGGATTGTTAACTTTTCCCTGGAAGTTGAACGTGGAATCCTGATATTCCCCTGAAGATGCCCAATGCTGCTTTGGGCATGGGGTTCAACCAGTTAAGTCACTCTGTCATTTAGCTGTAAAAATACACTGTGTTCTTTGAAATTTCTTCTTTTCCTCTTGGTTTTGAAAATCATGCTCCTCTCTAAAATTTCTGCAATAACTCTCTTTCTTCTTACTCTTTTTAATGCTAACTGGCCCATGTTGTTTGACATACCTTTATAAACCGAAATTTGAGCGTTGATGATCTTTATCCCGGTGGTGTATACTTAAGTTCCTATCATGCTGTTAAGATGTGGTGTGGATGCCTGAAAAGACAAACTTGAATTGTATTTATTGGTGTAAGAAATTAAGTAAACATCTGGCTATTCACTTTGTAATACAGGTAGTTTGCTCCCAGGAAAGGTAGACTTCTCTGAAGAATCTACCATGAAGAAGGCTGTTACTAGGAAAAAAAGGGATTTGATAGGGAATGAAGGACTAGAAGGCCCTGCACAGTGCCAGGGATGGTCTTTCAAACTGTATAGTTAGTGGAATCCATAATCCCCTCAACTAATTATGTAGAGCTTTCTGCCTTGTGTGGGCAGTAAGTATTTCTCAGTAAGTATTAGGCACTAAGTATGTACAAGAACAGGATATGAGCAAGTACTTTACTAGAATTATTTTGGTCTACACTATGAAATCTGGAATTATGCTTGTGCATTACTGCCTGGGGTAAGAAGTCCAACCTCCTCTCTCAGCCTGCTTGTGGTGTTTGCCAAAACTTCCTGAACTCCAGGCTGGTGACTAAAGGTGACTTCAGTTAGTAACTGCACAGTTATTTTTGGAAACCACTGACGCAGTTGAAAACATGACCATTTGCAAGCTCCCCACGAGCCTGTGCTCCCTGCTCCTCCAGCTGAGATGAAGTGTTGCATTCTGAGCGACTAGTTTGCCACAGTGCAAAATCAGCCCAATGAGTTTAAATCTCTGCTGCAGTGAATTTAAGCCAAAACACTTAAAATTTCCCTGAAGAGACTAGGAGCACTTGCATAAGCATATGCAATGAATCAATTATTCAATTGGTGCCTTACAGCTGCTTTAATTACACCACATCTGCATAATCCTGGTGACACAGGTTGGTGTAGGTGTAGACCACCAAGAAATCTCCTGTGAGCATATTGTACTTGATGCTGGCAGAATCCACAGACATGCTCTGTGTTTGTTTTCCTTTACTTTTATCTTTAAATACTGAGACTGGTATTGAAATGCATTTTAGTTTTTCAACTGCTTCTGCTACTGACAGTTTTAAATGTTTTGTTTCTTTTTCTGTCTTATTGAGACATTCTTTGGGAGGAAAACCTACAAAGGAAAGACCAGTTTTCCTGTGACCATTTTTCAGGCTTCATATTTTGAAAGTGTCATTCAGTTACTTGGAATTTTGAGAAGTTGTCTGAATTTTTTAAATTCAGAGAAAATTTCTTCCTTTCCATAACAGTATTTTTGTTTGCTTAAATGTTAAAATGCTTTCTGTCCTGATTACTCTTTTGATACATTAGCCAATGCTCTACTTGATGTGCGAGTTATAGCAGCAAATAATACCACTTTATGAAGTTGAGGAACTCAAACAAAATATAAAGGTCTTGGAGCATAATTTTTGTGGCAAGCTTAATGTTTTATAAATGCAGTAACAATCAACTTTATAGGCTTGTATGTTTAATAAGGTCAATACTGTTGCATATGCTGAGGGCATATGTGTGTATATAAATCATTTTGATGTATGTTCATGGATATATACAATTTATAAAATTAGTATTGCAACAATAAATCTGTTTGAAGAAAAACTAAGAAAAAATGAAAATATTACAATGAAAATATCCAGTATTTCAATTAAGATCAAATAAATGGAGATTAAATTTAAATATTTTTAAAGAGTCCTTGAATGGTTTGTTGATTAGAAACTAATGTAACTCCTTGTCTAAGATAAAACCAAACAGGCAGCAGCTGCTGGTAATTGGTGCAAGTAATTGTAGAGCCAATAAGTTGAAGAAGTGCTTATTAAAAGAAACTGCTTTCCTATCTGCTTGCAAGTTCAATTGAGTAATGCACTCTACATGTGGTCTGACGGTAGGTAAATTATACACCTGATTTAAAAACACTCCATCCATAAGAGTGCCTATTTTGCTCATCCATAAAATTTTTACTTTCTTCATTACTAACTACTAGCAGCAGCATATGGCGTAATATCTATCAAATTAGGCCTTGAGGACATCTTAGGCTGGCACCCTGCTGACTGGAAACATGCGCTTACTGCACGTTGCAGTGGTGTTAACCCGTGAAGTGCCTCTTGCTTTGGCTTCATACTTGGAAGGCACGAGTGCCCGTGTGGTGCCGTGCGTCCTGCTGATCTATTGGAAGTCCCTGGAAGCTCCATCTCTGCCTTTAGGTGACATGGGTACCACAGCCCTGTCAAGCTTATCCTGAGGACGCTTGGAAGGCTGGAACGTTATTCTAGTTTCAAGCTGATAAGAAAATAGTGGGCTCTGGAAAGAGCAGTTGTTCATTCCAGAGCTCTTCAGCTTGAATTACAAGTAAGCCATGCTGCTTCAGTGTATTAGTTTACAGGCAGCACGTTCAGAATAAAAGTGCGAATGCATACATATGTACTTTCTGATGTAGGCACAATAGTTTACTTGTATTTAATTACCATTCGTATATGTTAACTTTTACCAGGAAGTGATTTTAACTTAGGCGAGCTCATGTTGTGCAGGCATTGTGGACTGCTATGTGTCTATTCTCATGAGAAACACTTTTTGTGTGGCTCCTAGAGCCATGATGATAACCTTGACGTCTACCCTGTCCTCCAAATGAATCTAAGTTGATTTGCCTTCAACTTGGAGCACAGCAATCAGTCTGTAAGTTTTTTCTTTATAGAGCCTGTAATAAGTCCAGCTGCAGACAGATAAGAAAATATTTTGGTGTCCTGTTAACTAAAATGCTGTACCATGGGTGAAACCTCAGGAAGGACTACTGTAGATGTTTGATAACTTGTTAATTAAATATTTGGGGAAGATAAAGTATCTGGCTGGAGAGCCGTGGAGAAGTTGTTCTTACTTCCCTTGGGGATTTGTGAGAGCTTTCAAAGTGTGTTTTGGAAACAAACATAAAACACAAAGTGTTTTATGGAAACAACCCTTATGATCTGGATATAGCCTTCCTTGTTTGAGATTTAGTTGTAGGAAATTTGTCTTTTGAGGGAGCACCTGGACAAGCTAAGTCTCTGGAGTGGATGTGTTCCTGCTAGAAGGCTTTGCTGGCTGCTCTCCTTCTCCGGCTCTACTGGCCATGCGCTTTGCTCCAAGGTGGCAGGAGCTCATTAGAAAGCTCATTAGCTTCCTCTATATGGCTAGTTTGGTGAACAAACTTGTGAAAGAAGGTAGTAAAAAATTAGCCATTACTTATTTTTATCTTCAGAATATGGTTTTAGTTGAAATGAACTTTGGTGCTTTTTAACTGCAAGTACTGCTTGAAAGCAAGTAGTGTTCAAGAGCGATGCTCAAGTAATGGAGGGAACAAGCTTGAGAACAGACCAGATTATGGAACCAACCAGAGGTTTGCAGCTCCCTTTCACTGGGGGAGACCATCTCCCTGACAAAGATGTGCACAAACGACTTTTGGTGCCCATAAAAATGGACAAGAGGGAATGCAAGAGGATGGCTGCCATGTAGCAGTAATTCTCCAGACCACCTCCCCAGCCATTTACATGCCACTTTCTGATTCGATAATAGTGGCTTTCTGTAAGCTTCAGTGGATTTTTTTTTTTTTTTTTTTTAGGTATCATCTCTTCCCCTCCTCCCCCTCCCTCCCCCCCCAAAACTTCAAGTCTGTAGTTTTTATATTGGTATTCTAGTCTTTTTGACAATCATTGTTGTTTTCTCTTTGCTTTTCCTATTATACACATTTTTGGGAGGGAAAGGGGAGAAGTGTGTGTGTGTGTGTGTTCAAGATACAGAAACATCTTGTCATTTCCTAGTTTGATCTTGCTCCCTTTCTCAATAATTCCTTATTTGCTTTTTTGACCGCTAGTGATGGCATTTAGCTGTAGTCATCTTGGAAGTCCTCAGTGCATAGATAAATGTAACACTGCTTTTACCTACACACGCCTGTTTTTATTCACTCTGAATTTCATCTGCCATTTTATTGCTTGTTGACTTATAATGGAACATTTTTAATAACTCTGGAGAGCTGGGTTTTCTATATTTTTTTGTTATTTTTTTTAAGCTAACAGGAATATAGTTTCTTGATGTACCTAAGCATGAGCCTTGTCACAGATCTTCAAGAGCTGCTGTTGCTGACTTCTGAAAATTGTCTGCTTATTCTTCATCCTCTGCTTTCTGTTCTAAGTTCTTTACCTAGGCAAGAATCTTCTATCTTATCTCATGGCAACTTAATTTCTTTAATAGCTTTTTCACAATGGACTTTGTCAAAAGCCTTTTTGAATTTCAAGATGATATTGTTTAGATCTTACTAGTACATATAATTGCTGGCTTTTTTTTCAAAAACCTTAATAGCTTTCTGAGCTGCTCTTAATAAAAGTTCTTCCTTAATAGTTCTGGTTTATTTATGTGCCCATCATCCTGTTCTTTAGATGTCATGATCAAAATGCAGTTTATCTGGGCACAGTCATTTTTTTCTGTTGTGAAAAAAGTAAGAGCAGATCATAATTGACCAGTTTGTTTATCCAGGTGCAGGTAAACTATATAATAATGCACCAGTTGTCCCTGAGGGAAATAGCACAAGATTTACGTTCCTCTGACTGAAAGTTGAGACAAAGGGAAAGAGGCATTTTCTTCTCTCTTTCTCCAGGTTTTCTACAGCTTCAGAGGAAAATAAAACTCTTGCTATGTCATGAAGTGTATGAGAGAGAGGTTCAGTCAAACCATTTACATACATTACTTCATACATCACTTCAGTGCTCCAGTTATTACACTAAAATTTGCTTTTTAATATGTCATACAAAAGACAGTGCAAACGCAAATGAACTCCCACTTAAATAACGAGATGGAGTCTAAAAAGTCTGGAAGCATTTGTTTATGGCTCTTACTTCTAGATGGCGTGGTAGAGACTTTCAGCAGAGGGCTGCACTGTTTAATCATCTGACTCCTACCTGTTGGCCTTGTGAGTTGTAATTCTTCAGTGAAATTAAGTGCTGTCTATAGAAACCCTTATTAGAAAGGTTAAGCCAAGGTAATGGAATTAAGCGGAGGCCTGCTGGAGGGGAAGTCATTATCTAATATAACAGTCAACACTGATGCTTATTAAATTACAGGCAAAATTCCTAATTTAAACTTAAAACTCCCTGATCATTGTTTCCCTAGGTGTTGAGAGTATAATCCTGATGATGTGTTGGAAATATTGCCAAGAAATCTGAATGTTATGTGCATGCAACTTCTATTGATGAATTTGGACTTCACTGACTGCTGAATGCTAAGTGTAAGGTCAGGAACTAAAGCACTGTTCAGGGAGAATTAGCTGCTTATTGTTACAGGCTAGACTTGAAAATGTTCAAGTATTCTGAAAACAAAATTTCTTTCTGACAGCTTTCGAAATTTGCATTTTATTGTTTTTCGGGAATGGCTTAATGAGAATGTTCTCTCTTATATCAACTACTTTAAATCCTTTAGAATAATGTTAAATCTTTTAGAAAGTGTTTTTTCTACCTTCAGCACAGACTTTCTTTGAGAGCAGGGGAAAAAAATAAAAAGCTGAACCACATATTGAATTTTCCAGGCTGTGTTTCTGCACAGCAATCTTCTGAAAAAGTGCAATTATTTTTTTTCCACTCAAACATGCATTTGAGAGGAATGAGTAGATCAGATAAAGAGCTGAGATTCAATTCAACTCAACCTTGAGTCACTCTCTGACTCTGTCTCTTTAAAAAGAAAAAAAAAAAAAAAAACAAGGTGGCAAAATCAATACAAACCAATAATAACTTCACATTTGTGGAAGCAACATGAATGGCTCTCCAAAATATTGAGACACATCCAAGTACATTTTAGCAGAGCTGATATTTATCAGAAGTCATTTGCCCTCAAGCAGATGCTCTCTTTCATTGTGCTCCTGTCACAAATGACTAAGATTTATGACAGACAATTACAGCATCTGCAGTTAGCAGCCTTATAATCAGCACCATTATTTAACGATTGGTGCAATAAACTGACTCCTGTTACTGTTTATCAGATATCAGTCAGTTCTGGCTATTTTCTTCAGCTCCCCAAATCACAGTATGGTGCAACCACTGCCTTTTAATGGCTAGTCAGAAGCAGGCACATTTTCCCGTTTTGTACAGACTCCTGAGGAAAAGAAAAAGCAGCCAATTACATGTATGTATGGTGCCCTCTCATTTGAGATGCCTGTGTATGTAACTATACAGTGTAAAACCTCTTGGAGGGGGGGGGAAAAAAAAAAAAAACAGCCTTTTCTATTTTGGATAAGAGCTTCTATTTAGTCTTCTGCATGGGGGAAAAATGCTCTGTTTAAATATTCATGTTTTAAAGGATGAATAAAATGTTGATATACTGGAGTGGTCGTACTCTCTTGCAGCATAAATTCTGCATGCATTTGAGGAAGGGGCAGCAACTGTTTGTTCAGCCTCCAGAATGTCAGCAAGTAACAGAATTGTATTTTAAAGTTCATAAGGTTTTTATTAAAATTAAAAGCTGAAAAAATGCCTCAGCTGGTTTTTTAACCAGTGTGTACCATGTATTCTGTGATATTCTATTAGGGCTGTTTTTTTTTTTCTTCCTGGAAACCTTGTGAAAGGAAACTAGATGTTTTGAGCTGCAAGACCAACTGAAAAACATAAGACTTGTGCTCCAAATGCCAAAATCAAATCCTAGAACCAAGTCCTGCCATTGCTTAACCAGGTAGCATCAGGTGTAGGACTAGTTCTTTTACATAAATGTCTGCAAGCAAGTGCTTTAAGTGTGCAGAATTTGTCTCCTGGAGCACACAGTTTCTGAAGATTCTTTTGCCTTTTTATTACTACTCCTGCAGGTTTGTTGTAGTGGGAAACACTGATTTACACACTTTTTTTGTTGTACATAATAAATTGCTTGGTATCTGAAAAGTTCAGAAAGAAAAGATCATTTGGTGCTTTGGAGGGATGAAAAGTTAGGTCAGTTGATACTACAGAGAAGAAATAAAGTAAGGTAAATAGCTGTAAAGTTATTTGTGGAGATGATGAGTCATCTAGTCACAAGCAGAATTTAGAATCTTTTAAATAAAAGTGAAGTTGGTTGATGTACAGATTCTGAGAAGTTACAATATATGTACTTTAAGGCTGGGTTTGTGCCTTAGTAAGCTAAGAACACATGGACATGATTACATTTCTTGGTTCAGCAAGTACCTAACCTTCCATTTATATTTTCAATCTGTAATTACTGGATTTTTGTAGTCCTGGCATATTCCAGATACAGTGCTAGAAGATAGTTATTATACATGGCTTTGATTAAATTTAATTTTCTTGTGATATGTTTGTAATCCTAATATCTGCATTTATTTTATTTAAATGGAATACATGTGTGCTTTTAAAATCTTAACAGTTCTTAAACAATGTAGAAGTTGGGTTAAAGTTTAAGACATTGGATCAATTTACTTTCTGTCTAGGACAGTCACCATTAAAATGGACTTCCTCTATTTCAGTGGATCATAATTTGTCTCTAAAATAACTTTAGACAAACTCACTGTCTAAAAATGAATGCCAGTGTGAGAGAGACACCAACCTTACTGTACCTGACTTCATGATTTATTTGATACATGTCAGTCAGGGACTGAGTTGATGCCATCAAACTCATTTTATTTTTAGTTGAGGTAGATGTTAATGGTAGGTACATCTTCCAAAAGCTACTTAGTAGTACAGTTCCTTTGGTTTTCCTTTTAATTGAATTCAGTCTTCCAACTCATATATCCATTTTTGAGAAAGAAATCCAATTGAAAATTGGCTTATCTTTAAGCTAAATAACTATGAGTAAAGGAGTAAGTATGAGTAACTATGAGTAAACTTGAGCTAAATAACTAGGTAAATTAAAGCCATGCATGGAACTTGGGCGCATATGTAACAATGTTCATACACATGTGCTAACTCTGCCAGGCAGAAGTATGTGGTAATTAATGAAAATTAATTTTTAATTAACTTACTAATTAATAAAAGTGGTCATAATCTCCTTCTGTGAAGCAAGTTTATTGGGAAACTTGTCTTTACAATGGCCATATTGTGGCAGTTGACCAAGGTGAGAGGAATGGAGGTCAGCAAGTGCTGTGTCCTTGTGGCAACTTTGACTTTCACTGGAGGGTAGGTCAAATGAAGCTCTGGTCTCTTGCTTGCCCAGCGTAACTTTTGAAGGTAATGTACTTCTAATATTCAGCTATGGAATAGATTGTCCTAACTTGCTCATTTTTTGTCTTTCTCTGGGGTGTAAAGACATTTATGTGCTCTGCTCTTGATACATCCTAAATGCTTCTTGCAGTCCAAAGATGGAGCCCACAGCTAGACCAGACGTTACATTCAGTCTTTGTGCATGTGTTAGTCATTTCAAGCAAAATATTTCTTTATGGGCCTAATTGTTTGGGTCTCTGGCACAGCATTACCTGCTTTCTCCACCTCAAGCAGAGTTGAGGGGGAAAAAAAAAATAAAATGCAACTGCTGCTTCATGACTTAACCTTTCCTTTCCCCTACTTAACCGTCTTGTGGATTGGAGTTCTACGGTTTTTCATATGGCCAGTGAAATATCAGCCAGCCTAGGGTATTTTTTCCAGCTCCTTTTTCTTCCTTGCTAGCATGTTGTAGTAGTTTGTGATCCATGCCCGTGATCTACTATTTATCTGCTTACAAGAACTTAGAAGTATTTGTAGGAGAATTTTATAAACCAGAACAAAAATTTGCAGTCACTGTAAGATTAATACACCACTGTTGCTTAAGATATCAGTAGTGCTGCTTTTGTGGGAGGAGAGAAGTGCAAATTATGGGGCTGTATCCCTGGAAACTTTTTTGTAGCAAAACATCTGCTAGTGCGGTGCTGAAGCAATGGTGTTGATCATAATGTTTGGATATATTAAGAGGGATACTTAAAATCTGACAAAAACTGTAGGTGCTTCATAAATAGTCCTAGTGAGAAGTTTCTTGAAGTATTTTCTCTGATTTTTTTTTTCCTCTCTTTTTTGAGGCTGAAAAAAGAAAAGATGCAGGAAAGAGCTGTACATATAGTAAAGTATATATACAGATGAATGTTATTGAAAATTTGTCTTGCAGTATGAAATTTTAATAAGTTAACACTTTAATCATTCCTCCAAAATAACTTCATCAGCATACAATAACCTACCTGGGAGAAAGTTTCTGATACCAGAGGTTGTTGAACAGCCACTTCTAAACTGAAGTGAAATTTGTGCTAGAAATAAAATGTTTTCTGTGATGACCTTTTTTCCTAGCTATTATTTGAAAGTTTTACTTAGAGTAAGTCTGCATGATTAAGAATATTTTTATCAGAAGCTCTTAACTGAGGAGCTGCCAGGTGAAGGCTTTGCTCTCTATTGCGGAGGACTCAAACTGCCCTGGCTGCAAACCTGGTGTGTGAAGCTGGGCTGAGTGTGTAGCACTCAAAATGCCACTGACTTCCTTCTCTACAGTATTTGATTTGCCACACAGTTAGAACATGCCTGAAACAATTTGCTGACAAGATACAAACTTTTATTGATTGTATACTAAGTAATAGTAATGTTTGAACAATTAGTTCAGTCATTCTGTTATTGAATTATATGCCTGAAAGGAGGGTTATTGCGATGTTCAACAAGCTTTATTGGGTCTGTATTTTGTCACAGAAATTATTTGTTCCTACTACCTGCTGTCTGTATATTAACTTTTCTTTGCTGAAAGAAAATTAGGGTAATTTTCTTTACAGACTAAAAATTAAGACTGCTGTAAAAAGTTTAATCCTTCAACAAGATCTCTTGAAGTTAGAAGCATTTACTTTGCACAAGAGTAAGGCACAAGACAAAATACTGGTCATTTGAGTCAGATAATACTTGTCTCTTGCATTCTGTGATGATAACAAAGAAAGGTCTCACATTTCTAGCTTGTTGATTTTAATAGTGGAATTTAAGAAAATTTCTTGTAGTGTTTAAGGAGTTAGGACAACGGCATGTCTGTAAAACGCGTATGCTGTGCTCTGTATCTATGCACCTGTACATGCTTGTGTGTATATGCATGAATGCAGAGCATTGGCCGTTTGGCAATAGCAATGATATGTTGTTGCAGAAGTTCTCAAAAGATCTCAAAGTACTTTCTAAAGCAGCAATTTCTGCAGCCCGTCAGCCCAATGCTATAGTCTTGCAGGCTGGTGTGCAATGTTATCCAGGCACCCTGCTTGGTCTGAAGAGTTCTGCGGATTATCATGTGCCCATAGTATCAAGTGCTGATTTATATCCTTGAATATATGAATTGATGAGGGAAAAACAGTCAGCTTTTGTGCATTGCCTTTTATTCTGCCTCATTTTCCTAGCTGTGAAGGGGAATACTCTCAAGTTTAAAGAGTTAAATCATAATCACTTTGTAGTTTGAGGGTTTTTTTTTTTTAAGGGGGGGGGAATGCTGGAGATATTTGAGAAAGAATATTACTCTATCCAGGTGATGTCAGATTTTTCTGAACTGCACATATAGCTTTTATTAAATTGCAAGGGTCTGAATAGGTGATGTTGTTATTCCTGTGAGCTGAATATTGGTTAGTGAACAGACAAAAACATCCTGGTTAAAAGTTACCTCTAACCAAGAGGTAGTATATGCTCAAGTTGTAATGAATATAACTTCAATCATGGACTTGCACAAGACTTGCTTGACATTTGAGTTTTTGGGGTAGCTAGCAATTATCTTGGAGACAGAGAGATTTGACATAATTTAGAAGCTAATTTTTAACAAATGAATTATTTTTAGACATGACAAATAAGCACCATACCAGAGCACTGAGATCCTTTCTCAGCATCAGAAATTCAGTGCCCGGTGCCTGTCCCTGACTGTCCTTCAACCATATCCTAAGTAGTTTTTACTCCTTGCGGGAATCCCACTGACATCTGCAAAACTAATTTTTGTTGTGGAGATTGTACAGTTGGGCAAAATTTTGCATGCATATATATTAGTCTGATTTTGGTTTTGAAAGCTGCAGCTGAGTGGCCAATGTTGCCATGATACTTGAAAGGAATCAACAATTAAAATAATGATTTATCAAATTTGAATCTTTTTTTCTTGTGTGACAAAATGGATTTCCCTGCTGCTAGAGTAGACCATTTAAAGAATCAAGTGTGAAAAGTGTACAAATCAGTGCATGCTAGAAATCTAAACTTTATAAGGAAGTGGCATCTAAAATCAGAATTTAGTGCTTACACTCTCTACAGACCCACCTATGCAACTACTGAATAGTAATGCAGATGAGAAAGGTAATAGTAAAATGCGTAGTGCACCAGCACTGCCTATTTATGCTACTATTGAATTAATAGTGCAGTGGCCAATGTTAGAGTTAAGTCTGCATGGCACCAGGTGGCAAAGAATTATTTTAGGTTGTTTTTAATGTTTTCCTGAATAAGCTAGAACAGTGCCTATAATAATAGGCAACAGTTTATTGTTTTATTATGTGTTTAATACTCCTTGGTTCATTGTGGGACATCAATTTGTGTGGTGTTCTGCAGAAATATGTATATCTATTGGCCAAAAGCTTTATAAGTATATTTTTAGCCAGTTAAAATTCTTTCAATTAATTGTTCATGTACAATGTAGTGATCTAGCTCCCTCTAGTGTATTAAAAATCTCCAAAGATTTAATTGAGTATTTAATAAATTATTAAAATGAAAATATGTATTTTTAGCAAGTAGCTTATTTTTCACTGGAGAAAACATTACCACAGTTCTTAAAGGTATTTTTTCTCCTGTTTTCCAAATACTTTCTATATGTTTTTCCAGTCAAACAAGACGTCATGTTCATGAAATGAAAAGGTTTGCTAATAGGAAATAAAATGCCTTGAAATGTGTTACTGCGTTCTGGAAATCACCGCAAATTTAGTAACTTCCTGTCCCTTCTGAAAAAGACTTGTGCCAAACGGAACTGCTTAGAGAGGCTCTTTCTAAAATGAAAGTGTTCACTGAAATCCTCTTTCTTTTTGTGGCTGTTCTACTCTATGCATCTAATGAAATCATAAACGGAAAATTATAGCTTCATTCGAGGGAATGTGAAGACTTACTCCAACAGATGGCATCAAAACACCGGTCTGAACTATATGATTGCTGATTGTTAATTGCTTCTGTAAAACAATCCTTTTAAACAGAGTAATGCATTTTATCATACAGATTATAGTTCTACGCATTTTGATTTTTCAATATGTGTTAACATTTTCTCCTCCAGTGTAAGATTTAGTGTTTGCATAATTATCGGATTAAAAAGTGACTCATTTTTTAAAAGAAACGAGGACAAGGAGATGGAGAATTGTGAATCACAATTGCTGTTTATTCAGAGATGCTGAATTACTGTGCAAGTATGAGCTTTTATTATACACAAAACAAATGGACCAAGATGTCCTTAAGTGCACAAACAATTACCCAGTCCAGTGTTCTTTGCTCAAGAAACTCCCAGTGACGTTAGTAGAAGTCTCGGCTGTGTAAGGAAAGCAGAGTGCAAGAAAGATGATGTACAATATCCATTAATCATTATGAAATCAATACCCCTGATTATCCGTTCGCATTGTTCTTGCACAGTAAGGGCTGGGTATTTTACGGAAAGCTAAATGAATAGGGAAGTTCTTAGATGCCTTAGTCCATCAGGAGGGATGCGTGGAATTACGAGTGAGTTGGGTTCGTGGAGTTTTCTCTTGTTTCTAGTGTAGTCAGCCTGGGAGTGTTGCGGGGACTGCAGGCTCATGCCTGAGGAGCCTGGAGCCTTGCACCTTCCTCCTGGTGCTTCCTGCCCTTCAGCCGGCGGGTAGCTGGCTGGTTCATGTGAAGGACTGCATCAGGTTCATCGGGGTTGTGATCCAGCTTGTCCAGCGTTATTTCCTCTTGAAGGACCCTTATGACCTTGCCTGGGTGAGTGTTGCCTTTTGCCTCAATGCAATGGAGGTAGCCAGATTTTTCGCACTGCTCCAGCTAGGAAGAGAAATGACAGAATAGCTGTGCTACTTTTGATACCTTTTCTCCAGACTGTTGTTATAGCATTATTATACATTCTAAAATAGATATATATAGAATGCATAATTAAATTAATATCCTAACTATTGTAATCAGTATGTATCTGTCTGCTGAATGAAATCTGGGGCCTTCGATAATGTGTCTTTGGTGGCCACCAAAGGCCAAAGAGAACTTTGTGGCAGTTGAGTCCTGCGCTCTTCTTTCCCTCAGTAGATCAAGGACTGTGCCAGAAAGGAGCACTTTTGGTCCAAAGTGCTGCTGGTTGATGTTTCTGTTTTGGAAAAGTAGTGGCAAGTGTTTTCCTTCTTTAGAGTGAAGTTGGCTGAGGGTGTAGGATATCTTGGATCTAATAGTGGTCAAATACTGGTATGTCCATTGAATGTCACCTTTTGCTGTGAGGTGGGGTCTTTATGTAAAACATTAAATTGGTAACAAGCAATTCCTGTAGGACTTTAGTGGGATTAATTTATTTGACAGTATTTGTGATGTTGGGTAATATTTAGTCTTACTGAGTTAAATTGATTGGCCTACCCTTAATGCTCTAAACAGGCTTTATCTGAACAGTGAAGGGAGTCACCTGGTGCTGAATCCTTGAGGGAAGTGGGTGAGCCAGGGATGTAGCTCCATGAACGAGTAGTTCCTTCCGTGGGTTAATCCGGAAATGGCGCAGGGACTTGGTGCAGCTTGAGGAAGTGCACGAGGCTGGAAGCAGCGTGTCTGGCTGGAGCAGTTGTAAGAAGGCCTTTGTTTGTCCTTAGAGTATGTTTGGCTACTGGAGTAGCTTATTGCTGTAATGCTAGGAGAAAAACAATAAAGAATGGGCAATTTTTCAATACATCTTTGTAGAGTATTACTGAGAGAGATGTCTTACCCCAGCTGGGTAAACCGAGGCAAAGGTTTCTGGCCTGGTTTTTGAAGAGGGTCTTATTCTCACATCTTTAATTGAAAAAGATTGTCAAGTGATTTAAAATAGTAAAATGCATCTGTGTGCCTATGACAATATAGCAGGTTCTAATCTGACCATAGTGCTTGTGCATATTTAGATACTGGTATTCCTTTTTTTCTGAGTTAGTTGTGCACTTTGGGCTTCTTGATGCAGCACAAATATTTGCACAGTGGGGTTACCTCATTGCTGCACAGTTTGGCACGGACCACAACCAGCATCATCCTTGAAAAACCAAGGCGAGTTTCTCCACGGGGGCCCTCCACTATGGACCCAGCTTGGACACTGGTGCCTGTTCAGGGCCTATGTGTCTCAAGTCAGACTCCTCATGAATCCTTATGCAGAGCTCCAGTTTCCAGGAGGTTCAGGGATATTAGTAGGTATTTAGCACTTCTGAATTCAGCCCTGTTATTGTGAGGTGGACGAATAAAGACTTTACAGTCGTGTTTAAAGCATGCCAGAAACAAAAATGCACCCAAATTAAGCTGGGCTCCAGTTTCCCTTTCCAAAGATGAAAACAATTTACTTAGTAAGGCACGAAGCCTGCTACAGCCTGATGCTGAATGTGTGTTATACAGTGTATATATGTATAATTCATTTGTATGACCTTCTGTTGTCAGGTCTGTGGTACATATGTGCACTGACCAGGTGGGGACATAATTAAGCTGATGGTGGCCAATTTGTTTGCTAAACCCATGAACAAATGTCTCATCCACAGATTTGCTTATGCTGCTGAAGGAGGTGAAGCCACAAGTGAAGGTTCTCATTGTTTACACACTTTTTTAGAAGCTAATTAATTATTTGTTATGTAAAATTGCAAAGCTGTCGTATTAAACAAGGTGTTACTAAATAATTTTGGATGCTCATTCAAAGTGGAATAATCTATTAGCATTGCAGAAAGGATTTGTAATTAACTAGACTGCAGAGGTAGGCCTGCCTGCTGGGCTGTAAGAAATTGTGGAAATAGGCTGTTTCGCTGATTGTCATGAAAAGCAATTTTACCCAAGAAATATAATAAAAAATCATAACTGTGGCAAGTCTGCAATGGAACTAGATTATACTGTAAAAAGCAAGGAGAGTTTTGTTAGTGACTCTGATTAATATAGAGCAAGCCTTATCTGTATGTCACGCTTCTATGTTATATTCAGTGCATTATATGCAGCCGGTTCAGATCTGTCTTCAGGCTGGGGAGACTTTGCTAATTCAGCTTCTTTAGCAAACCCAGTAATTTCTATTTTAGTGAAACTGGTTGCTGAGAAATTTGCGGGTGTGAGTGGCACTGATACAGGAGGACACAGACCAGTTCCCCTCTCTTGTTCACCTTGGGATTTAGTCAAAATTGATGGCTGGCTTAGGAAATGAAAGATTTTTTTTAAATGAAAATTAATTGCTATATTACTAATTAGTTGTATTCCAAGGGTCCCCAGTATTAGAAATGTCAAGACAAATTAGAATTACATTATACAATTGTTTTAAGAAGTTATTATTACCTCTAGTTTGCAGGGATTTGAGGATTTCTTTTGTTTACCTATCAAATGCTCTCTTAAGGTTATTTTAAAGGAGAATTTTTGGTTTGTTTTAAATAGTGCTACCTACACTATTCTTTTCCAATTTTCCATCTGCTAATGCAGTTTTTAGATTTCTTTGCCAGTTTTTAGCAGGCCTATGTGTCGTCATTGATGCTAGTGACGCTTTGAACACTGGTGTTTTATTGTGTTTATTTTTAAATAAATTTCATGGAGGTCCTTGGACCGAATCAAATAAATGAATCCTGCAAACATCTTCATTATGGAGCAGCCAGAAAAGAAAGGAATCTGAATTAGGACTGTATTCTTAGCATAGTTCATAATAAGCGTTATCTTTATGACAAGCTTAAAGAACAGAAATTGCTGAATCCTGAACAAAAAGCATTTGAAACAATCGACTAATTAGGAAGGGGGAGTGGAGGAAGAGCAATATTTGTTTTCCTTTGCAGCCTAGCTAAATAACGCTTACCATGAATACATAACTTATTTTGAATGATCTGTTGTGTCAGGATGTGGCACGTCTTTTTCAGTGCCAACAATTAAGGCTACGTGTAAATGGAAATGCCGACTATCCGTCACTGTCCCCTTCCCGGGAGCGCCGCTCGCCGTCTGCGGCCCCGCGCGAGGGAGCCGGCGCGAGCCGCGGTTGATTATCTCATCGGAACACGCTAATCCTGGCAGAGCTCTCCACTAGAGAAGACCCATTGTTTGCAATAGGTCAGTTGTTACAGGGCTTTCAAACCTGCCTTTGGATATACATTCTATATATTTACTTACTGAAGCAAAATGATATGTCACAATGAAAACTAAACTTGGGGAAGAATAAGATGTATTAAGCAGGCTATTAATAGAAAGGAGCACAAAATACACCCTTGCCAGAGAGGGGAAGAGATGAGGTTAGTTGCAAACAAGCGTTATTTGGCTCAGTGCAAGAATAACTGTAATTGTGTGGCCTACATTATCAAAGAGCTCTGACTAGGTGTTCTGAACGGTGCCTTTGCATATTAAATTGAAGATAGTTCAGCACAGGATGTGTTTTGAGAGTACTAACAATCATTCTTCTATGTAATAATGTAAGAATTAGATGATAGGGAAGATATCACAGTTTTGGGTTTTTTTTAAATTGGAAAGCTACAATTAGAAATTCGACAGCTTCTTCAGTGCAGCAAAGAAATTGCAGAGTTTCCTAATGAGATGTTAAAAATAATATCCTGAGAGTGAGTGCTAAGATTTTTACAGCATGCCACTTTAAGTTGTTTAAAAGTGACAGTTTCAAAATTCATTATCATTCTTAATATTTTAGGCTTTTCAGGCTTTATAATATTGAATTATCTCTTATATAATATTGGAAAAATCATCTTTTGCAATAATAAAATGAAAAAGATGTCAGAGAATACCTGAAAAACCTATTAAACTTTCTTAATTGTAAGATATGTCTTGTACTATCCTCCAGGTACTTTTCAGTTTGTAATTACTCTTCCCTAAGAAATCTTGACAAATTGTAATAGCTTTTTAACAAAATTTATTTTATGTGTTTTCATAATATTGGGTGTATGCCAAGTAGGATGCTGCTTTTAAAGAAAATAAAGTGCGAAGGGTTAGCTTGTGGGAGGGGAAAAATATATATGGGGGAAAAATGTTAAAGTCATCTTAAAATAAACTTCTAAATAATAGTCAGAAATCCGCTTTTTCCTGCTGTTGAAGGGGTTATAAGAGTCCCAAAGGAGTGGGTTTGGGTTTTTGAGGTGATGGGGTGCAACTTCCTTGCCAAGATGCAAGCTAACCCATCCTGTGGATAGTGGAGGGCGTTGCGGTCCCTCGCAGCCTCAGCCCACGCATGCATCTGGCAGGTTTTTCCTTGGATGATTGTTTGGGATGACATGGTAATCCATGGGGCGTTGTGCATCTTTGCCGAGATCCTTTGCCGTTATTTAAGCGCGTGGCTCAGCCCTGTGGCCGGCTGGGGATGTCACCCAGCAGCTCCTTGGGCCGATCCCTTGGCTGCACGCTGAGCGAGCCCAGGAGAAACCGCCAAGCTCTAAAATTAGAGCGGTGCTCATCGCTGTCATCCCAAATCAAGGCAATGCCAATCAGAGGAGGCGGGACTGCCTTTTGAAAGCAGAAATATGTGCTTTGTTACTGTCAGGAGATTTAATATCTATTGAAACAGTAAGGAGGGTGTTATACATACTGTGCATCTCCTGCCCCTGCCTAGCTGAGTGGCCTGACTGCTGCCTGTCCCAGCGAGAGGGCAGCGTCATGATGTCCAAGACATCTTGGTACAGGAGCTGCTGTGGGATGGACTTGTGCCCAGGGAGCAAGGAACCTCGCTTGATGCTCACAAAGACTTCGCCGGGGCTGCCAGGGTGTTTAGGTATCACACTGCTTGGAACAAGGACAGATAAAGATACTTTGTGCTTTTATGGCATCTTCTTCCTCATTTGTCTCTTAGCGTTTTACCCTGGAGATTAACAGAGTTGAATATATAGAAATGACAAAGCAAGAAGTTGGATGCAGATATCTTGTGACTCTCAAATAGTTTGGTTTTGTGTTTTGCAGTTATACTACATCTCCTTGTCTCTGCAGGTATTTCCACCCAGTAACTTTGATGCTTATTGGCCAATGGTAAGCAGAACTGAAAGGAAAAAAAGCAATTGAATGTGCACATTCCTAAAACTTGTTGTGGAAATTGCTGTCAAGATAAATAAGCCCAAGCTGGTGTCCAGGGGACCTTGAAAAATGTTGGGCAGGTTACAGCCTCAGACACCCAGCCAGTCTGAACACACTGCCTTTTTTAGTAGTAGTACTCACTGCACATGCTGTTTTTTTTCCTCCTGAGTGCTGTGTAGGAAAGTGTGAGAGGAAGCTCAGATTATCATAATGGGAAGAAAGTGTAAGCAAAGCCTGATTTCTTTTTTGGGGGGCAGGGAAACAGCAAACTGTTCCATGAGTACAGAAACTGCATCTGCAATTCATTGTGCTCCCCTGGTACTGACTGTAATGTATGTCACAAGATACGCCATCTCCAGGAATCCTAATGTCCTAGTATATGCTGCCAGTTTAACTGAGCATACTGTGATTGGTATTACTGAACATAATTTTTTATTAATGCAAATTAAAAAAAAAAATCAGCTAGGAAAATGGTTAGATTCTAGTTTTCAACAACCTAACTGGAAGTATGAATGAAGGGATGATTTGGGGGACCTTTCTCCCTAAACTCTTCTGCCTGCATTGATGGGAGTAAGATTCTATCCTATGAGTAAGCTAGAGTTTGGTCTTGAATGTTTCACAAGAAGCAGCTTTTAAGGAAAACTTGTGTTTTTTCATTTCTGCAGTTTCATTTCAGAGCAGTCCTCCTGCCAGAGAGAATAAGGAGATATAGTTATCAATTCAGGTAGTAGAAAAATGGGAGTCATCCTTAGGGGTCATACCCTTAGACATGGACCATTTTAAGTCAGCTTTTAATTTTGACACAATTTGTATGTAGGTCTATGGATGGGTGCTGTAATTCAGATGAAGTTTCCTGTGCAAGGTGAGAGGAAGCAGCAGCAGATTCTTTTCAATAGCCCATATAGTTTTGAATACTAAAATCAGATCTTATTTGATTAAGAATAATCAAGTTACTCATGACAGTCTTTAGTGTGAGGGCTTCAGAAGAGATGTCTCCCAGTAGCTATAGGTACACTATTTTCTGTGGCTAAGCAGAAGATATTTTCAATGGAGGTTAGATGAGGCCAATGTTCTCATGCGTTTTTTTTTCCCCCCAGGTTGGAAGCCTCTTTTAATACTAATTCTTGCATTTGAGCAGTAGCAGCAGTAATTCACCTGGTACAGAGCTCTGTTCCTAAAGCTGTTATTCTTTTTCTAGAGTTACAGTTGTAACTCTAGATGATGTTGCATGCTGTGTAAATGCAGCAAAATATTGTTGTACAAGCAAGGCTCTTAAACAAAAGCTGTCAGTACCGGTTTTATGCTCATTGGTAATAGAGAAGATTGTGGGTTGCAGATTTCTCCTGGAACAGAAGCTTTCTCAGTCTGCTGTGGGACTACTAAAAATTGGCAATGCGATGCTTATTCCACCCCAAGTTTGTGTGTGTTTTGTGGAAGCCAGAAAGTTTATAAAGATATTCAGAACATTGTTGGTCGGAAAGTTAATTACCACTTTATGTATGTTAAAGTATCTGAAAAGACCTGCCAAACTAAAAATAGAGAAAGGAAAATGGAAGTAACTCTGATATGTTAAGATAATTGTCTTCTTCCCAGTCTGGTATGTAGTTCTTTGCTCTGTTTTTGGGAATAATCATTCTTCTCAGTCTTCCTAAAATTCATTTGTTTAGTATTTAGGGGAAAAAAATACAAGTAATTTAAAGAAACAGCACAAAGCTCATCTTAGAGTGTCAAAGATTAGCAAAGTTTTCTGTTCTTTCTTTAGTAGATCATTACAGCTAGTTGGCTAGTTGAGTACTTTGGCATTTTGATTTTTTTTTTCTTTTTCCAACTGATAGAAAAATAAGCTCACTATTTAGTGAAAAAGAGCACTCTAAAAATGCTACTTGAAATAAAAAGATTTGTTCATTAGTGCTTACATGTTTTATAGTCTTGTAGAAAATATTCAGTGATGCGTCTGGCATTATGTTCATATTGACTTCGCAGCCAATATGTCAGCTGAAATCCTGCAGACCGGAGGCAGTGCTACCAAGGCCACTGTTCCCCACGTTGTCCTGCAGTAACCTTCTAAATGAATTTCTGATTTCATGTTGAGTCAGAGTCCAGAGGCCAGTGATATAATGCAGTGTTTCTGTACAAGAATTAAGCACTGGACTGTCTTAAGACTGGATTTATATAAGTGCACAGTGTTTCTACTTGTGTACTTTCAGTTTTTCAACATATGAATAATAGCATATGATAGTCTGACTGGCACTTCCCACTTCTATTTCTTTGAAATGACAGTGGTTAGTAGAACTGTAGTATATATTTTTAAACTACTTTGTCATATGGTAGCTTTTTGTGTGACTAAAAGCTACTTCTGTGTGACCTGCTTTGCTGCTGAACATAAGACATTGTCCAACTTGCTTTGGCTGGCACGGCAGCACTATATATTTATGACTATCTGTTGGGCAGATATAACCTGGCAGTTAACCTGCTCAGCCAAGCTCTGTTTTATCGAGCTGCTCACGTGCTAATTCTTCACGTGAGTCTGGAGAAAATGATGTGGTTCATGAGACCAGTGAAAGAGGCAGTAGCTCTTTCTAGTCAAGGAAGAGAGGGGGGAAAAAAAAAGGCATTTTCTTGAGTAAAGACTCATACATTTATGCTAGTTAAGATAGAATACTATTGTGTACAGCGTTCTCTTCTCCTCTCCAGTTGGTTCTTGCTGTAACATATACTGTCACTGGTGCTGCTAACTGCATAAGCAGTAATACCTGGTAATGGTTGGGGATTACCAATAACCCAAAAGAAAAATATTCATGACTTTCTGAAAAGCTGTAACCTTTTTCTGTAACCTGCTTCTGAATGAGACAAAAATGAGCTTGGTGACTTCATATCAATTCAAGATAATGCAAGAGCCAAAGGTATCACAAGTAGAAGCTTCATACATGATAACCAGCTAACTATATACAGCTCAGGTAATTCTGTGTGGTGTATGCATAACAACACTAATACATTTTCACAGGAAGAGACTTTAGGTTAAAGATAGTTGTTGCTTCAGTAAGGCAAAAATCGTGCAGGGTTTCTGCCTACCATAACTATACAGAGAAGCAACACAATGTTGGCAGTAAATTTCTAGATGGAGAAATGTACAATATCTTTTATCATAAATTTGGTACATGCATTGTTCACATATGTGTTCAAGAGTCTATATTTTATTATTTAGCACTAAATAAGCTTTTTTCTTTTTCTTTTTTTCCCACTGTATACTTCAGTGGTTGGATATGTAAATTGTAAACTAAGAAATACTTTTTGGGTGTCCATGTATCTGTGTCTTTGCATTTGCGTGTATTAGAGAACATTTAATGAACTTGTAATTGAATCTAAGTAATAGCAGACTTAAAAAATATATATTGCTTAGTGTTTCTATCCTAATGGGATAAATGTCATATTTTAACTATTCCTCTGTATCAAATCTATTACGCACAATATTCAATAATTCCCCAAATCTTGATTTTTTTACCCAATTGAAAATGACCCCAGGCATAAATTCTAAGCAGAGGAAGGCTCTGATTCCTTGATCTTTGGCACTCTTTTGTTAAAACAGAACATGGTGTCTTAAATCAGCAGAATAATTTAGGAATGGTAGATACTGAAACAACTAATTTTTCTTTCCTGTAATCTGCATAGACTTCAAAATGCCTACAAAGCACAAAGTGCCAGTTCATATAATTTGTTGGCAAGGATAAAAAGAAGAAAGGAAATGATTTCCTAAGCGTGTGAATCAGCCCAGCTTTAACAGATATTTTTCTGTCATGTGCAGCCTGAGGGCTTATGCCTATCTGAGCTTTATTTGACAATTACCACTTGCCAGCATAATTAAATGATAATTTATAAATACTGAGAGAGCATTATGGGGAAGAGCAAATAGGTGCTTATCAGGGCATTGAATAAACTTGATCTGCCTCACTGGCAATTTTCATCTCTTATCTAGGTTGTTAACTGGTCTCCTTTTTTTCCCCCTGTTTTGTTTTGTTTAGGTTTGATAGCTGCTGGATTGATTGTATCTACCTGTCTTTTTTTTATTTCTTTTTTTTCTGTATTCCCAGCACTATTTCTTCTCCTGCTGCTTTTGCCATCAATATTTTGCAAAATACCAAATAGTAGCATGAGCACTAGGTAGTTTAATACACGTGCCTGTGCAAAAGCAAAATGAAAATCCACACACTTTGAATTTGCTACTTTAAATTCTTAACTTTTTATTACATGAACTAATGAAAATTGTAATTAACCACATTTTGATGTTTGTTAGTTCCATTAGTTTTGCAATAAATCTCCTCCTTGATTTTTGTGTGTGCCTAATGATTTTTGAGTAAAAGGAAGACTGATATTGCAGTCAGTGGTAGAATATAGGCAATTGCAGAAAAGCTTCTCAGACAAAAATGATGCCGAATGGGCAACTTCAAATTTCTGTCATGTTCATGCTGGATATAAAAATTACCAAGTAAAGAATTCAGATCTTCAGAAGCCTTTTGTCCTGTCCATGTTTCCCTTCTAGGTCCTTGAGCCATTATAACCAGTAGTGCTATTTCTCATAAAAGTATATTGCTGCATATGGGTAGGAACACAAATCAGTGCTGAGAAATCTAGATAAAGAAGTGCAAGAAAAAAATTCCCTATTTGAATGGAAACCTATCAGTCGAATGGCAAAAAAAAATGAATTTCCGTGGCCTTTGAAAAGCATGGACAAGGAAGAGAAGGGGGCGGGGAAAGTGAGACGTATTAGTGGGTCACTAGGAGGTTGAGGTTTTGAGCCACCCTAAAATTAAATAATTTAGCAACTTCTGATTGGAGTTGCAGTGGTTTGAGTGAACAGCTAAGCCACCCCTGTACCATGGAATGAAAAAATAAAGGGACTCTTGGTTTAAGATTGTCAATTTCTCGATTTATTCAGCACTTGCTGCTTATAAATAGTAATTATTTGCTTTTTCCATTCCAAGCTGAAAATTATCTTTCGTATTCAAATATTTAAATATACAATGCTGTAGTTGGGGCACAAAAATTCCTAATGTCAGAACAGATTTTTGTACAAGGAATAATTTGAAAGTGGGGGATTAGTTTCCACCTTTTGAAACACAGTGCTTTCCGTAATCTTCAAACATTATTTAGGATAATGGAAGCCATCATCCTGGTTCGCGAATGTTAGCACTTCCATTAGAATTTGCAGCTACCTCTTATTTTTTTTATATTAAAATACAAGGCTTAAAAGGTATTATCTTACTAAAGAAGGACAATTGTAGAGATGATTTGATTGAATAAAGGAAAAAGCTGTACAGGCCTTTTAAGATCAAGGATGTATTGATGGAAAGCTATCATTAGAGACAATTAATGTTCTCCAAGGGAAGAAATTGATTATGGACAGAGATGGACCCTAAGGAGCAGATATGTCTTAATGCTCCAGAGCCTTAAGGATTATACATTCCATTCACAGCATCTGTATTTTAACCCTTTGTAAGGACTGGAGAAGAGTCGAGCACTTTACTAACTCTGTGCTGAGCTTTCTTAAGTGATTTTTTTGGTACGCTGCACAGCACGTACTATTGCTTTAAGCATGTATTGGCTTAGGAAATCTTTCATCTACTAAAATTTTGAACTTTGTGTAGTTTTGGATCATTTTAAGCTGCAGTAAAGCAGTCCTGGGATAAAAGGCAAACTAGCTATGAAGTAACAATTTCCAGCTTGTGGTGCTATGTGCAATATAAGACTGAGAAAATATTTCTGTTGGATGAAGCTACCTGTTAAGTCTTTCTTTTTTCTCCTCCCTCCATTATCAAATAATAAAATGTATAAGAAGGATATCTAAGGATGGACTTAATGAAAGATGTAAGTGAAGGAATCTGGGTGCAAAAGCAAGTTTTACTGTTCTGAGTCTGGGGACAAAATAGATGAAGCAGTTTGTAAATTGTTATTGCAGCCGAGTTGCTGAGCAGCTTCAGAAACGGGCCCTTTATCATGTCTTAGGGAAAGCAAATAGTTGGCATATTTGGTCAAGTTTGGTTTCTGAGCAGCTAAAATACACATGTCTAGAGTAGAGCAGCACATATTTTCCCACCACCTTGGTATCAGATCTAAGAACCTTTCCAGCTCTGCACCTCTGCCAGAGTTGGGGACATCTGTGGCTTTCGTGACTGAAACATGCGAATGCCAGAGTCCCAGAGCAGGCGGAGCAGCATGGCTATGATTTGTCTTAATGCTGCAAGCCCATTTACATTCCTATCAGGCTTCTTTTTTTCTATCTTCAAGCAAGGAAACATCATATTATCCAGTGGTTGAAATATTACACAAAAAGCAGCAAATTGCCATTCACAAACACTTCAAACTTATTTAGGACTAAAACAACATGGCTGTAAACACCTACTGCGTGGTACTTGCAGAACAGACAAAGAGCAGAGCTTTTTCTATAACTTACGATGTTTTCTTTATACTTTTGTAGTGTGTGACAACTTGACCATACATGGGATAGTGTTACTTGTTTTTAATATATCCCATTGAATCTTTTTTGAAGTAAAGGCAGTCAGCTTCATTTTTGAGACAATTTTGGTATAACTTTAACTTTTTCAGTTGAGCAAAGCTATTTTGGCATGGCATATAGAGAAAAAAGCATACTGGAATATTGTGCTCAAATATGATATTTTCCCCTAACTCAGGTGTACATGGAGATTGCTAATATTTTGCTGCCTCAAGAACTGTGTATAGGTTTCAGTGAATAATAATTTAATACATTAAACAGGGAAAAATAATAATAGTGTAAGTATTAGGGTAAGTGTAACTTTTATATAGTTGAGTAGGCGAGTCCTATTGTATAACAGTGTGTATAGGAATTGCTCCTTTGGAGACCATGTATAACACGCTTGGCAGGACAAAGGAGATTAAAATAAGAGACAGAAAAAAAACAAAAAGGGAGCTCAGAAATGCAAGTGAAGACACACGGAAAGGAGGGAAGAGGCTGAAACCCGAGACACTTGATGTTGATTTTTTGCACTGCTATTTTCTCATTTGCTTGATGCTATTTTTAAAGAGCAACTATTTGGAAAACAGAATTCCTTTTTCTATGCAACTCCTCTCCCCTCCGCCAATTTTTTTCTTCCTCTGCATCATTAGGGAAATACCCAAATCGTGAAACAGAGAAAGAGAATGTAAGTGAATGTTAAATACACTGGGCAGAATCAGCTTTCACCTGTATTTTTTTTCAAGCTGTGAGCACTCTTTAATTACAAGGTTAAAAAAAAAAAAAAATTAAGACTGGTAACATATGTTGTTGTCAGCATGTATTTAGCACCTGCAGAAGTGAACATGGCAAATGTGACAGCCCATGGGTAGAACACCCACTGCGCTCACCGTGAGGACTGTCAACAAATTTTACTTTGTTAATTTTTCCTAGTTAAAAAAAAAATCCAATAAAAAAAAAAAGCTTAGCAGTGCAGGTGTTCTGAGCATCATGGAAAGGATATAATAGAGGAGGAGGCAACAGCCCTTTCTAATGAAAGTCATTATCCATGTTAATACGACCTAAAAACATTATATCTCTTTGCTGCTAAATTAAAATTATAAGGCAAATGTTTGTCACCGTGTTTCCCAGCCACAGCACCATGGTGGCCCTTCCTGCTCCTGTTTCTTGCTCTACCTCTTTCCTCCTCTTCTACATTCCCTTTTCTCTGTGTTTCTGTTTCTCACTAACCTGCTTGCACAATCCCAGCAGGTTGCGGCGATCATGGAGCAGGGCAGGCGGCAGCTTTGCTGGATGGGGCCTGGGGCCGTTATCCAGGTGCCATCGTGGTGCTGCTGGGGCAGGGACAGCAGGTTCTGCAGCTCGTCACCCACCCGCACGTGGGGGACCAGCTCCGGCTCCTGTGCCACGACACCACGTGCCCTGCAACCCCGCTCCTCTAACATCACACCTGAAAATTAAACTGCTAATGGCTGGAAAAAGATACAGGCTTATTGGAGTTTTTAATATTCATCTTTATCATCAAATTGCTTTTTTCCCCTCTTTTTGTCTGAAAGTTGAATGTGTTTTTTCAGGTATACATGTTTTAACGATATTTTTACTGATACCTTCTTTATATTAGAGCAGTGCTCACATTGCAGTTCGCGGGACACCGTGGGAGTCTTTGTGCTGGTTTGGTGTGTTTTGTAGTCATGCAGCTACACAGAAAAAGACAATCTTGGGTCCAAACGCTTGTAGTTAGAGATACACATCCGCTTGCCCCGATTCAAGTTTATTTCCTTGGAAGTCTTAAAATGTGGCTGTTGAAATGTTAAAATCCCTCTATGAAAAGACTATAACTGATGTAGCTCCTATGCAAACTGCCATGTAACCTGTCAAATACACCTCACCCTGGAGGCAGTGGGGCTATGTCCTAACTGCATAACTTACTCTGCCTTCCAGCTCTCGCTGTGCTGGCATCGCCACAGACCAGCTCGGCTAAAGTCACTTTCCTGTTTTTGGTGGGCGTTGACTGCTAGAATTCAGGCGGCAGAGATCAGATTAAGCTGTTTTACTGTCATCAGATAATTTTTCTAAATGTGCAGTGAGGATGTTTAAAGAAATACATTGCTTTTTTGACTGTGCACAAGATGTGAAGGTTTGTATGCAAGTACCTGTTGTGTTAATTTTGGCTTTGACTTAGTAAAATATCTTGTACTCTGTTGTAGGACAGGAAGAAAACAGGGAAGGAAAATGCCTTTCCTTGTTAGTTCTTGCGCATATTTCTGAAGGAGAGTTGAGGGAAGGAGGGCAAAGAGATTGCTTTCCTTTAGGGTAGGAGATGGTGTTAGAGCTTGTCTGTTGCTTGGATCATGATACTTTTCAGGAGAGAGCCAAGTGTTTCCTCTCCCGCCATGGTGCCTTGGGGCAGGTAAAGGTGGCTCCCCTGGGTCTTGCTGCTCTGACATCTCCGTCTTAATGGAGATCTGAGCAGTCTTAACTTCTGTGGCTCAGATTTGACACTCTGTGTGTTCCTGAAAAGCTTCAGAAGCCTGTGGAGTCTTCTAAGGATCTCATCTTAAAGAAGACATAAGATGTCTGTTACAGAGCAGTGTCACCTGAAGCTTATGACTGGCATTAAGAAGTGGATGTTGTAACCTCTGTGATGAAAGCTCAGGCACTGAGGGAGCGGCATGGAAATCTGTTTGCTGTCCCTGGTCTAATCGCAGCCGGCGAGGAGGGGATGAAGAGCAAGCGTCGTGGGTTTTTGTTTGAAGCTTTGCCCCACTGCTCTGTTCAAGCCTTACCTGAGGGTCAGCATAAAAAGTTGTGTCAGTTTTTTCCCTGTTTCTTAGACCAGTTCTTTATCCCTAATTCTAAACTGATATTAATCCTTCTTAAAGCAGTTAATTGCTTTGCAGAATAACTTCCAGCTGGGAAGATAAATTAGTCTCTCTTTCCTTTTTTTTTTTTTTTTTTCTTTCCTATTGCCAGTTTATACTACAGTATAAGATACCAAATAACTTTAGTAAGTAAGTATTTGGAGCAAGTTTGTAGAAGGTTTTTGCAGCGGTGTTAACTATGATTCCAGTCTGACTCATATCTATTTAGGAAGCGCAGCTAACATGGCTAATGAATATGTAATACATAAGCTCCCATTTCATATATTCAAAATATTCTCTAAATGCACTGAGTGTTTTGCCAAGGAGTAGATGGGCAGGAGAGCTGAAGCTGCACGAGGGAAGCTGACGCTGCCATAGCCCAATGTGATGGTTTAAACCCTTGAAAAAGGAAAAGCTATTTAATAATAGTCTCCCTTCGTAAGGGTACAGTGAGTGCTGTAAAATGTAGCAGCCAAAAAACTTGTAGTGCCCTTCTGAGTGTCGGTCGGTTGTGGAATTGGGGTGCAGGATGGTTCTGTTTTGGAGCCTTGTGCATCTTCCCAGCTTAACCTGGCCCGAGGAGCAAGTTGCCAAGGCTGGAAAGAGCTTTGCCGGGGTCCCCGAGGGGCTATCAAAGTAACAAGGATCTGTTTGCAGCAATCAGGGGCAATGTTGACAGTATGTTCCAAGCCATCTGCTTGAGGGGCTGGTGTTAACTCTATCAAATCCTAATATTTTAAGAACGCTGATCTCTGGACCCAAGAGGACTGGTGACAGGGAGTTCTTGCCAGGCCTGCATTAGGCTGCCTTCATCTCATCACCAAATATACTAATACCCCCAAGCCAAGATGCTAAATATGTGTGAAATTAGATGCACAGAATTCTGAAATGGAGGAATAAGGCATAGAAATTTTTCTACTTTCTGCCAGTGGTTCAGGTCTCTTTAATTACGCAAATACTTTCTTCCTCATGCAAACATTCATTAATATTGCTAATTATCATTCACTGCAGAGATATAAAATAGATTTTTCCCCCTTTTAAAGAGAAGAACTTATCAAAATACACATACAAGTGCTTTAGTAACCACATTGTATTCTTAGTTTAGAGACCTGTACAGAAAATGCTGGCTTTGGGAAAATACTCCCGATCTTAGCACCTCTTGAGCCAGATTAAGCAGCATGTGCTGGTAACTTGAACAATTTTAGAAATTGCTAGTTTTTTTCACAGAATATTCAGGCCAGGGAATACCACGTCTTAGTATCTTTCATAAGTTTATTTCGAGGAATCCTGAACATTACAGAGACAGGGAATATACATGTAAGAACGTGCTAAGGCTACCAGTGGCACTGAAGTCCTCTGGCTTCTTCTGTTCTTGGTGGAGAGGTATCGAGACATCTGCCCTAGAGCTCATCTCCTTCATTTTCCTGCAGAGAAAGTGTGTGTAGGGAGACTGGCCTCATTAGGCCTTGCTGCATACTTCCCTCTATCTGCATATGAATCATCCCTGATATTTGTGGAAGTACTCTTATCATTATCTCTGTATTAGGATACACACAGGTAACTTTTTTTTTAGTGTGATGGGTCAGCTCCATCTAGCCCAGCATCCTATTCCTGCTAGCACTTGGTAGCTATTTGGAAAAAAAATATGAGAAAATGATATGATGTGACTTTTTTTTTTCTATGAGCAAATGGGTGCTTAGGCACTGTATCCAGGTTGTTCCTGCGTTGTATCCAGGTTCTTCCACTAATGTATTGAGTTGCTTTTCCCATTTGAAAATCAAAACCTCCATACCTCCCATGTGATTACATGATTAAATATGCAGTTTAATTAGGTAATGATTGATAACATGCTTTCTTTGTTTAAGTACTGCTTACAAATATTTTCCTTGAATACACCTTCTGTGCATTTAACATGCTTTTAAATGCATGTATAAATATGCTTTTTTGTGATCCTCTCTACCCTGTGATTCCTGGCTGTAGAGGTCTTAGTGAAGCTAAGACATTCCAAACAAACTACTCTATCTTTGCTTGCCCTCATTACCCTTCCCCATACCTCAATGTGTATCCTGTGAGAGGGATGAGCAAGTTGTGGGTGCATGTGCTCCCATGTTCTGTGCTCATTTGCTAGTAATTCCTAGTAGTATTTGGTACTGTAGCAATGATCGTGTTGAAAACTAGGATTCGATTCAGCAATTTCATGTTTATTTAGGACTCTTAGGTCAACATGATGTCCCTGTAGAAACTGTATTCTTCACTGTATTGGTTTATTGTAAAATTCCTTCTTCCAGTATTTTTTGTCTTTTTAAACATAAAAGCAGCTCATTCTTTATGTTGTCTTAGGTCTCCCAATAGCAGTAGTTTCTCTCTCCGCTTTCCTGTCTTATTTTAACTCAGCACTGAACTCAACATTGACAAATAGCTACAAAATAAATTCAAAAAGCTTAAAACTAAAACTATTAAGTTCTGAGAGTATTATGGAGATTTTTTCAATCATTTTAGCTTCATTACCTTTAATCTAAAAAGCATTTGTAGAAAAGATGCAATTATTTGATAGTTGTAGACAAAATTGTGTATTCAGGGATGCAAAGTCCAAGTATCAGTGCAAATCTAAAGATATATGAATATAACTATAGGGACAATTTTTGCTATTTGAATACTTTCAAATGAACATTAGGTACTACAATAGTTCTTTTGATTTCCCAGTTGTAAACTGTGCCAGCCTAGGAAGAAAATTCCTTGCCTGGCTCATGGTTAACTGTTTCCATCTTTTCAAGCTGTTAAAAGCGGAGAGGTGGGAATGACCCTATCCTATATATTTGCAATCTGTTCTCTTTTCTGAATTATTTTGTGGATGCAGATATTGTATGAACACACGAAGATGTGGCACATCCGAGAATTGTAACTGTGCATTGGAACACAGCACGTACCTGTTAAAAGTAGTTTCAGAAGTGAAAACGTTTTCTACTGCATGGTAGCACATTGACTTCAGTCCTCAACGGAAGCAGGTCAGGTTCCTAGTGGTCATGGGTAACTATGTAATACAGACAATCAGAAAGCTAAAGGTCAGAACTGAATGTGTAGGACTAATTATGTTGACATTTAGTATTTTGCCCGCTTTCTGGATAGAAAGCAGTGTGGTGTTTTTATTTTTGCCTTGGGAGAAATAAATAGGAAAGCCTTGAGAAATTAAGAATGAACTATAAATGTTTTGCTAATGTTTCTAGTAGGCTACATACAGCAATGTGTATGACTAAAAGAATAATCACATGCATAGCATCTCAGGTAACACATTACATGTGTAGATTGTTGAGATGGTACTTAAATGAAATCTCTTAGTAAACAGTATTCAAAAATTTTGCTGATCATTCAAGATGATCTTTTTCCTGAAAAATGAGAACAGTTTTTATTTGAGGATAATTTTAATAAGTTCTGAAGTACTAAAATATATTTTCTTATGTTAATTGTGCTTATTAGAGATAAGTCAATACTGAAATTAATTTTCCATGATTGTCTGCTTTGACTCCTTTTCCATGTTAAGTTTCCTTGCACAGTTTCTTGGAAAAAAAATAAGTAATAAAAATAATTTTAGCATAACGCTTTTTTAGAAGGCTGTTTAGTATCTGTTCTTTGCGAGACTGACAGTGAAAACATGCACTGAGTTTTACTGTGTATAGATTTTGCTTTCTGAAATACCTGAAATATCATTTTCTATTCATATTTCTCAATGTACATTTGTTCTTCTGTGATTGTTATGAAAACACCTAAATTTCAGGCCTAATCCCTCTGGATTTGTATAGAAATTGTCCCGGGAAAAATAGTCTGTCTTTTACAGTACATGGAAGTTTTAAGTATGCTAGAGTTGTTGTGTGTGATACCTTTCTATGTATGTAAATGACTATTTAATATGCCTTTACTCATATTTCCAGGACAAGGAGATCTCTGTTTTCTTCAGAGGATTTTTATATAAGAGTCATTTCTTTGAATTAGTTGCACTGACAATTTTGTGAAGCAGATTATTTATAGAGCCAACATGTTGACACACTATCAACTGTTTTTTTTCTTTTTTTCTTTCTTTTTTTTTTTTAAAAAAAAAAAAAAAAGACTAATAAGGTTAATTGTCATATGAACCCTCCTCTGTAGTCTGCAATCTGTAGGCTTTGATTGTTTCTCTGGGGGAAACTCTGCCCAGATGGCATTTTCCTTAAGGCCGTGACCCACAAGAGGCCTGTGGAGATGGAGAACAAGGTGCATCTCCACAGACTAATTAATTTACTATTATAGCACCTGTTCCAGAATAGATAGGGCTGGAAAGGAAAACAGTCCCTGGGCACAGTGGTAGGCTCACTGGTAAATGGATTTGAGCTGATTATATTAAGCTGATGCTTTGATCATCTAAAGGCGTTAAAATGGAAATATGTTTTTGCTGGCTGTTGGCCTCCATGTGAGTGTGGTTTGTGTTATTATAAGTGAGCAGTAAGGAAAAAGCTGTTTTGGACTCGATCAAATAGCTTTTTAAAAGTGCACAAGATTTCTCTGCGTAGCAGATCATTTGCACTTGAAGCTTTTCCTTAGATATTTCAGAGTCTTGTTCATAGGTTGTTAAGTCTTGGATATGAAACCCTAAAAATTCACTCATTTGTGTCACCCACAGGATTTCAATGCATATTTTGGCCCTTGATTAAAGCATGTTTTTGGACTTTAATGAAATAAATGATTTTTGTGGGAAATAGAAGCAACCACTTCAGCAAAATCTTGGCAAATTGTGCAATTAAATGCTGATCGAATGGTAACAGGCAACGACAAATCCTTGTGTAAACATTGCCGGGTAGTAAGTGGATTTACGATGTGTTAATCTGTGCTCACTTTCACTTTATTGCCGTTTGGATTCCCAGAAGGATTAGCTGTAATTTTATTGGCCCTATGCGGCTGTACTGTTATTTTCCCTTTCAAATTAACTCTGTGATTTCTTTTTTTTAATTTTATTTATTTAACAACCATGGATCTATAAGCTTTGGGGTAAAATTAATTGACCCTTGTCATTGTAGGGTTAAAAGTGTGTGTAATTAAGGTCCCGTTAACTAATGCTTTCTTTAAAGAAGCAGCAAAATTACAGCAAGCTAAATCGCAACTAAATAGCATGTATACTATTAATGAGTGAGGCGAAAGCAGTCTCTTCATCAAAATTCTAGAAGTGTTTCCAACTGCATAAATTGCTTAAAAACAAATTTACATCATTATTGTGTCATAAGTATATTTATGCATTTATAAAAATGATAACATCATGAAGCAACCCAACTAAGAAGCAGTACATGAATAGTACTCTGGGAGATGTTTGTCTCATTTACTGTTAGCAGCATGACGCTCAAACTCCTCTAGGATTAATGAAGTACAGTGCAAATCTGTGCTGCATTTTTAAGGAAAATGGTCTCCTAAGTCTGTTTGTGGAGTTAGTTGGCATTGCAACAAATAGAGGGAGAGTGGAGAATTGTTTAACTATATGTATATAAATAAATAAAATTTAAATAAATAAGAATACAGTGACAAAATTTCAGCATTTCTAGAGAATCAGTGGAATGAAATTATGCAAGAGAGCTATTTAATGCTGTCAAGGGAAAAGGTTCTTGCACAAGCACAGAGAATCTGGGTTTAGAGACAATAGGGTGTCCTGTATAAAAATAAAGGAATGAGGTCTGATTTGAAGGTTGCAGCTACTGCAATAGTTGTTAGCATGTTTTGTTAATTAAAATGGCCAAAATTTGGTGTTAAACTTCACTTTTGTTCAAATTTTTTGAATCCAATTATAGCTAAATCAATGGCAGAAATATCTTTGAGTTTGATGGGAAAAGAAGCCTTGTGTTTTACAGAATGATATGAAAGCTTGAAAAATAGCTTAAAGACATTTTAAAAAGTGTTAGGATATAATTAATTTTTTTCTAAAAAATAACCAACCTCAAACGAACTCAGTTCATATGGTCTGTTCCAGGGCATAGTCTCCTCTTAAATTTGGCGTTTGGTTTCTATCCAAAGACCTTCAGGCAGCTTTCTGTAGATGTTTGCTGTGAAGGTAACTACCAAACCCATTTTTTAGATGGATAAATTCTGGAAGGAAAATGCAAAAACCTTTCTGTAAGGTCTGCAGTTACTTGGCTAGAGAGTGAACAATAAAATCTGCACTTCAAAATTTGGTGCTCTAAGCTTATGCCAAACTGACGTAAGTGGGAATCGAAGGTAAATCCTGATAAATTGATCTAGCTTGAATCAGTTCCATGGGATTCAAAAAAGTTCAAGTGTAAGGGAAAAAAAAAGGCTATAACATTAATTTAGGATGATGGGTAATATAGCGTAAGATTTTCATCAGTAAAATTAAAGCAGCTTCTTGTATGATTTTTATTTTACCATACTTAAATTGCAACTTTTAGCAATCTGCAAAAGAATCGTTAGAATAAGCAACTTAAGAGTTAGAACAGTTAATTACTGTGCATAACCTGCAACCTGATTTCTCAATTAAAAATGCTCATAGGGGTCACAGAAATGACTGAAGCTTTCTGAACTTTGACACCCTGCCCATAGATATGGTTAAATCTTAGGGAATGTATGCAGGTACGCATTTGCATGTGTATTTTGAATATACGTCACCTCACTAACTTGAAACCTTTTCTACTTCAAGTTTCCTTGTTTTCTTCTTTTTAGCTTGCCTCCTTCCTCAAGTTTCATATTTTCTCCGCAACAGGATTGTTTGCTCTTCTTGAGGAGAACCAAAATATCTCTCTTTCTCCATCTGTTTCCTTGGATCAAGTCTAAGAAAAAGAAGGCTGACCCATACTCTGCTTTGGTTGCTATATGTGTCTTCCCCCTCCTGTTTCTGATTTCAGCATGTTGATTTTGCTGGCTGCTGCTGTGGTTCTTTGCTGATTATCAGCATCTTCTGAGCAGCTCCTCAATTGTAAGTGAAGGAAAGTCCCTGTCAAAGTGTGGAACATCTGTGCCATGCTTTTGCCATGCTCCTAAAAATAAAAGGGGATTGACTATCTTTTTAAAAACCCAGAAGTAGGTTCTTGAGATCATTAATCTTTTGAAGAACTAAGGAGACTTATCAGATGCATGAAGCTTGGAATGAGCCAGTTGAGAGACTGCCAAAATGTTAAAGCTCATAAAACTAGAAATAGGTACAAACTCCAGACTAGAGGATTTCCTCTGCTAGGATGAGAAATATTAACAGAAAATTTCATGTTTCTGTTTTCACAAAGAGAAGACAATTTTTAAGCTAAAGACTGTGTAGCGACAAGTATATCTAGTAAAAACAGCTTGGGAAAGAGGAAAGAAATGAAATAGGGAGAATGACTGAAAGACTTGGCAGATAAACAGAGCATCTGCTGAAGATGATGTATCTCTTTGGAGGCTGGGCTTTTTAAAACTCCTTAGTACTACCTTAACTGCTGCCCTTGGGGAATCGGCAGGCATGAGGCTGTTAATGGCCTACTCTTAACATCCTATTAACAACCTACTAAAACTGTTTGATGAAAAGAGCCTGATAGGTGACTGCCAACACAGATGATGTTAGGCAGAGGTGCTGGGAGCAGTTTCAAGAGTTCTGCAGCCTTGTGTGAGATAAATCTCTATAAAACTTGCAGTGATACTTTTTTGTACTCCCGTGTATAGAGCAAGACAACACTTTAAAAGCTGCTAATGATATGCATAAACTTGTAGCCTTTTCACTTCATATGCTATGAAGCACTTTTAGGACAGAAGAGCCTTTTTTTTTTTTTTTTTTTTTTCCTTTTTTATTTTTTTTCTCTCTCCCGGAAATGATTGTGAACTAGGAAGCTGGGCATGAAAGGGAGGAAATAATAGTAGTTTGTGAAACCTGGCTGCTGTTTATTTTCAGTTATGTATGCCCTGAACAAGAATAATAGAGGAACAGATTTCTGAGCCACTGCAGCTCTCCAATGGGTTGCAAGAGCCATGTCTATTTGTCTATTAATTTTGAATGGGTGACTCTCAATCACCTTGATCCTAAACTGAGAATGGAATATTTTAAAGATCAAATTGATGGATATAATATTTGCTTATTTTGCAGATCAGAAACTGTTTGCAGAATAGTATTAGGCCAAGTTCTTGCTTTAATGTATCTTATCACAATATTTGAAAGTACAGCAAGTCTCTTCAGCATGGAGGATGTTTGCAGTTTTCTATTAACATCAATGTACTGATTAACAAACTCTATTAAAAATGGATTCATAGTGGATCACTGCTCCGTGACTCACACCCACACACATTTTAAAGCATAGAACACCTGCCTGTATTTCATTTTTTTCAGATTTATGTGCCAGATGAATAGATTTATAACCCTATACTGTAATTGGTTTGATATTTAGTAGAATATCAAAGAATATCAGAAAGCGGGGTGCTCATCCCAGCAGCCTTGCTGATGCAGTGACAAGAGCTGGCTGGTCGCTGGCTGCCAGGGCAGTTCACGTTGCTGGCTTGCTGGGTCCTTGCTGCCGTGTGAACTCACTACCTGGGCAGCTAAGAGCTTTGGAGGCTGGTAGGAAGAGTGGAGAAGCCCTGGAAAAGCCACTTAAAGTGTTCGTATAGAGAGCTAGAATGGAAGAAGAAAGCAGTTGGATAAACATGGTTGTACCATGAAGGCACAGGAGCAGAGTGGGGTTGTCGCTTGTAGGGGAGTTGGTAGAAGGGAGTAATAGCAATGGATTTTTGAGTGCACAAGAAAGGAAAGGGCATGGAAAAATAGAGAATTTGGATTTAACTGTGATTCGAATTTTGGCCTTCAGTGCTTACCCCCTTTGGTTCTTGGCCATCCTCAACTTACACATCCATCTAAGCAATGCTTTTCCTTTTCTCTTAAGTTTTGTACAGCTTCTCATTCTGCAAATCTTCATTTCTCTGTTAATCAGAGGTACTACAGAATACGTGTTTGCTTGAGTGCAATGAAAATGTTAGTCAAATTTTATGTAGCAAAAACCGGACCAAGGCAGAGTTTGGCTCCTCACTGTCAGAAGAAACTACCATTGGTCTGAAGGGGCAGTGTTAGCATTTACTACTTCAAAAAGCAACCTGGGAGATGAGCAGAGCTAACCTAAGCAGCAGATGAATATGGAGGAAATCTCATGCTTCTGTTGAGAAAGATGATATAGAGAGGACGGCGTCTTTTACCAGGAGAAGCTGGACACAAAAGAGCTATGTCTGCAATGCCACCACTTAGTTATAAGCCAGGAACAGGCTGATGGCATCAATCTAATCCTGTTTGGTGAGAGTTTGTATAAAGTGCATCCTGTTCTCTGAAATAGTGGGAGCCAAAACAGTCGGGCTTTGTATAATTCTATTAATAATGTGGTGAGCATCAAATAAGAAAAATCTGAGAAGAGCTGTGGGAATCATATTAATCTCCTGAACATTGGAACTATAGAGGCTTAGAAAGCTTAAATCAAGGGCATCCAAATTTTGCCCAACTGAGGCTGTGTTGGCATCTTGTCTGTAACTTGGGGGTTGAATGTAACCGATTGCTGCCGACCCCCTCTTAACCAGGGAGCTGCAGCCAATGGAGATAAGCTCAAAACGGGAAAGAAGAAAACATTCCTTGGTACCTGTACCATTTGTTTTTCATATTAAAATGACTAAACAGTAGGAAACGTCGTTCATCTTTATTTCTCCTCCTGATAATTTTCGTGTTCATGATTTTAGGCTAGACAAGCTTGGAATCAAAAATTTGGGCTGTTTGCTTTCCGTCTAACAGATCAACAGCAGTAGTAAAGTCTCTGCATACTAAAATGAGGGCATTTATTTTAATTTATGCTTCTTAGTTAATTTATAGAAGCCACTTTGACCTATGAAGAGTTTTTATAGTGACCAGTTCGGAACACGTGGAGTGTCATATCACAGGGAATCAACACCAAATCAGAATGCAACTTGCTTAGATTTTCAGCACTGTCCTTTAGCAGGTTTCTTTTTCCCTTCTGAAGTCACTTTCTTTTTGCATAAATATTGCGGTATCCTAGTGGATATATTGAAATTATTCCAGGATCTCTCCATTCAACCTGAGGGTTCATAAAGAAACGTTGTTCAGATCACAGTTGTATAGATCACTGCGGGTGAATGGGAAATGACACGAAGTGTCTCATGGAAAAAGCCAGGAAGAAAAGGACACTGCTGCTACAACAGTGTCCAAATTGTTCCAAATTATTGGGAATGTAATCAGTGTGTGTCTCGTGCATGTGTATGTGAGTATTAATGACTATTTTTCAGTGATTAAACGCTTCTGCTACAACTTCTACGTTAAATAAAAAGATACATATAAACTGAGTATATTACACTGATGTTTAGATACTAAATAGATAGGAGAATGTGTTGAAGTAATTCTACAGACAATAACTTATTTCTGCATTTTGTCTTCTTTTTAAGGAGAAATATAAGAGGAGGTATCAAATAGCCGTTTAAGATAAAGGGGCAATTTGAATGGATGGGTGGGGAAACATTTATTTCAGAAATAAGAAAGTTGCTTTATGTGCAGGTGGATTGCTGAAGGTTTCCCTCTTCTGAAGCCCATCTGGGAAGTTAGTTTAGCTCTATTGATGTTTAAGTCTCCTTCTTTCATCACAACCACATGCTAAGACAATAAGTAATTGAACTGCATGTTTTGCCTTTTTAAAAAGGTGTAATCTCCTTCTGAAGTGTAGAGAGATGTTTAGCAGGATTTTTCTAATTTATCTGTCATCACACCATGCAGGCGAGATTCCAAGCCTAGACTGCAGTATCTCTTTATCATCTCCTTTTGATGAACACCTGTTTCAAGTGTACAAATGTGGATCTGCTGAGATGCAGAATTAAAATAATTTTAACAGTCTAAGAATAATTAGGAATCTTTTTTCAACGGTCCACCTGCTCAAAATACTGTTTTGTTTATTTCTACATTTATATGTAATATAGATACACATGTTTAGCAATTAGGTTGCATATACATCATTTTTTCCCTAATACTTTAACCTGAAGATGGAATAATTTAAACTTAAAAATTAGAAGTCTGAAAATGAATCCCAAGAAAGTGTTTTCTGACATAGATTATGATTTCTGTACTTTTTCTGTAACATCAAAATTAAAAGAATAAGTAGCATTTTTAAACATTCAAAAATAGACAAATAGATATTTGTATAACTTTATTCACTTTAAGTTTTATTTTGGGAGAGGAGGAGGCAAATATCAATTTCAAAAAAAAAAAAGCAAGCTGTGGTTTTCTTCAAATGTTCTGGTTCTTGTTTCTGTATTTTAATATACTGTATTTTAAATATGGATTATTCATGCATTTTATAGCTGAAAGTGTGGCGATTATATTTTAATGGTATGTTTATAATATTTGAATCAGAAATTTGAATTTATTCCTCATAATAATACTATAATTAGAAAACCACCAAATGTGTTTTAATCATTGAAACTTCAATAATAAAATATATATGTGGGAATAGAAAATACAGAAATAGATAAGTTAAGAAATCATAAGTCAAGTCACTCCATCTCTCTCTCCACTGGTAAGAGACCTTTAGAGGACTGGTTTTATACTAAAGGTTTTTCTCACCATTTACCCACATCAAAATGGGGATGTATTTTTGCAATTACAGTGTAATTTTTAAAGTCTATTTTTGGTTTAATTTCAAAGAAAGAACTGAAGTGTATCTATTGAAAATTTTACATTCATCTAATTTAGATAATACATCTTGTAAAATGTATTAAGTAAACAAAATAGGACAAATTTAAGTAAGAGGCAAAATCTCACAAAGATGTATGTAGTTTTATTCTCACTAATACTGTTTTTATTCAGCAAGGGTATTAGGGAGTAACATTCTAAGTCTGCAGATTCATGCACTAGTTGTTGATTCTTAAATTCATCTCCATTGGTTTGATTTTTTTTTTTTTTTACTCAAATTATCTAACTCATTTGAAGAGATTTCCTACTAATTTCTCTTCCTGTCTCAAATACTGTTACTGCTATTAATCTCGTGTAAGCTTTCATAGAAGGTTATTCCATTGTTTAATGGAACAATGGCATAAAACTCACTATTAAGTTTAATGAACACTATAAATGGTAGTTAGGATTTTAGGTTTTGCAACACTTTGCATTTAACACCTTGCTTGCATCTACTCTAACACTGCTAAGCATTAAACATCTGAGGAGTTCTGCTTGACAGGTTTCTTCTCACAGCCTAAAATGTTTTGTGGTTTGACTGCTGAAATTTTCTGTGACCATTTTGAACGTGGCAGCAATGTACACAAGATACTTTTTTCATTCTTCAGAGTACTAAGGGATTTTTTTTGACTAGATTATAAGGAAAAGGCAGAAGCATGGACACAGTCCTCTGTAAAATGAACATCTTTGCTTAACTCGGGAAAATGAATAATGGAAGAAAATAAAAATGGAAATTTGTTTTGAAGCATCGTCATTTCCACATGCAAAGATTTTTAGAAGAGTTTTATGAAGTGCTGTGTTTGAAAGATTAACAAATTTCTCCTGAAGTGGAACAGTCCGTGCTTCCTTATTTTGAGACATGCATTTTCAATCAATGGGTCCTTGCCCTTTTAAGTAACTCCTTAGTTTTGTTATTTCACTTTTATGATTTTAAAAAGTTACATTATCTGTATTTACCCAATGAATGAACCATACGTGAATTAGTGATTTTCTTGATCATTTTGCATATGCATCACTCATTTTGCTACAACAAGTGAATAGGTATCTGATCAGAAGGAATGTGCAACATTGGCAACAGCTACCGCAAGATTTTACTTTATTTAGGAAGAAAGAAATTTAAACATTACCAGAGCAAAGCAAACGTTACATCCTTGGTCTTTCTTTCCATCTTTTCTTCTCAGGGGTATAGAAATGAAAGAAGAAATATAGGTTAGCAGATTCATCTCTCGACTGACATATTTGCTCATTAAAAACAATCAAAACTGAAATGTTTAACAGGTTAAATTCTTTTTAATTTTTCACTTCAAGGTTTTTTTGCTAACTTACCTTTAAATTTGTTTGCATACACTTTTAGAAGCTCAAAATCAAATCAAAATGTATACGTCATCAACAAACAATAACATTTTATTTTAATGTAAGTGTGAAAATTATGAGGACAAAAGGTATACTTCTGCAAATCTAGGAAATAAGTTATTTGTCCAGCTCAAGTAGAGTACATGAAAGTCACTAAAATAACAGGGGGCAAAAAATTGAGTATAATTAACATGATGTGCAGAAACATTTGTGAAAAAGAGAGAGCCAGTTTTTAAAAATATTTTATATTCTCTAATACTGTTCTACATGTTTTAATTTTCATTCTAAAATGGATTTCTATTTTGCCTGTTGTAGTGATATAGCTGTCACAGTTCAGACAGACACTCTGTCACATTGAATTTAGTCTTGCAGAAAGTTGTCTCTAGACAAGCAATAACAGCAGCAGGGGTGGGACTTGCATGTTTCTACATCACTTTCCCTACAATAGGCACTTGGCAGTACAGTTCCAACCATTTACAGTCAAACCTAATTAAACACAGGCATGTTTTTCTCTCTACTAAAAGCAAACAACCCATGTATAATAGTTACATTGTTAGTTTTAATAAAAAGTTACAAACTGTGAAGGATGAGGTTCCAACAACAGTGCATGTATGTACAATTTTGGATTTGTATATAGTTTAGCAGGGATCTAGAAAATGAAAAAATATTATATATACACATCTGAAAAACTACAAAACACTGGTTTCCATCCTACAGGATTTTAGTTGAGGTGGGTTTTTTTTTTTTTTTTTTTTTTTTTGCATTTATTGTAGTTGTTTCCATTGCAAGTGCTGAAATATTACATTACAATTCTATATCTTTCTCCTGCTCTCTGTTTTTACTCTTAATGTAGTAAGATGAACGATGCTTGTTTTTCTTGAGAAAGCTCAGTTTGTGTTAACTCTGTGTGTGTGTGTGTGTGTGTGCATCTTAAGGTCATATGGAATTTAGTGGAAAGAAAAGACTTTTGTTGAAATTCTCTATCTGGATTATTGAAGGAAAGTTTCAGAAAATGCGGTAGAAGCATATAGTTTCAAACAAGCCTTTTTTTCTGCAAAAATGAAACAGTTTCTTTTTTTTTGTAAAGGCTTTTCAGTCAATTTTATTGAGGGCAACTTCATTTGGTGTTTACTGGTTATAGCCATATATTCCCTACTTGTGTAAAGCTACATTAAATCAATATATGCATGAAGACACTTGTTCCATTAAATCAGTGTGATGAAAGCTTGTTCTCAGAGTGAGACTACAAGTGGAGTAAAAATACCAAGTGAATATTGGCACGGCTGTGGAGTCTGCCTGGTTGTTCTAGGGGTCTCTGCTATCTTCTCTAACTACTTTTGATCATGAAAGTAAGATCACTCTTGCCATGTTGTTTTGTCTTCATGTTCTTTTTTTTCTTTTCCTCTGTTACCCCAAATCAGCTCACATATTTTGTTGCATAGACACTCTAATTCTGGTTGTTTTTAGATGAGACAATATGTCTTTCTGCCATGATCATATGTGAGAACTTCCCTACCAAGTTTTTTCCATCACAGGCTTGATTCTCTTCTCATTATCCAGGGGTTTATGAAAATAGTTGAAATAAAAGGGATTTTTAAAAAATTTAACCAAAATATTTACTTTTTAATTATATCCCATTACAAGTTTGAAACCTGAAATAATGAGTGGAAGTAATCTGCCATTTAAGTCATTCATTTGATATGTTTTGTTGAACACAACATCTCCTTTAGTACTTGAATATGGGCCATGGAGTTTTAGTTTTTTTATCCCTTCTCTGTGCATTTTATTTTGAGACTTTCAATAGCATCACTGCCCTTTTTGTTTGTTTCTAATTCAGCTATATAATCTATTGTGCTAACCCCCAATCACACACATTATTCCAGGTGTAGGATTTAGTGATTCCTGTAAACAATGAAATGACTGCCTGTATTTTGCTTTGGTTCCTTCTCTCCTTTTTTTTTTTTTTTTTTTTTTTTTTTTTTTTTTTTTTTTTTACCATAATTGCCATGTCATCAGGCATACCTTTAAAATGGTCACTGATTTACCAGAGCAATTAAGTTAATGTTTGCTTTGTAATCCATGTCAAAATGTGAGACCCAGCTTCAGTAACAGATTCTGTTAGGCTGCAGTTGTTGTAAAAATAAGTCTTATGATAGTTAGTAGCGTAAGGTTCATCAGAAAGCTTACAGTGAGTACTAAAAGCTAAAACTTCATTATCAGAAACCTGCAACCTGTTACAAGGATTATTAGTATTTTTATTATATTGATGCCTGAACCTTTAGCTGTTGATCCAGACCCCTTTGTATAAAATAAAGTACAAACATAGAACAATGAGGCAGACCCTGACCTGAAGAACTTTTAGTCAAAGTAGAATCATGAACAGAGGAGAGAATGAGGGTGTCAGAAGTCTTTCATTAGAATGATTGAGGAAAAACGATGCATTTGGGGAGGTGTCAAAGGGGAGGCATTAAGAGATATTGGAGAGACCAGTTGGAGTTAGAAGAATGGTTTATAGTAGGGAGAAAAAGGCAACCTTGAACTTTTTTTCTGAGAAAAGCTTTTATAATAAACCTTTGAGTATTATGAAATTCAGTGGACGCTAAGTCTAAGCGGTTGAACTAAGGACGTTAGGTCTTTGAAAAGAGTCACCTGCTTGTTATTCTTGGCTGAGGGGTCTTGATACAAGATTTCAGAGCAGATGAAGATTTTCATTTTGTCACTGTCATGCCAAAACATGAATATATACAAGATTCTTATGCATTACATTAAAGTGAATATTCTGTTTAGAATTGTGTATAAGCTATAAATATCCTGTGTGGATGCTGGTGAATCCTGAGTTAGTTTTCAAACAGACTTTACATTAATTCATTGGAAATGTTTGTAATGTTTCATTTATGGCCTTGTGGCCTTCATTTTTTTGGTGCTTTGGTGTGTAGAGATACATGGAAAAGGGGATACAGTGTGACTTGGTGACTGGAAGAGCCTTATTGCATTTCTGAGTTATGCAATTCTCAGCCACCAAGAAAAAGAATATAAAAATTAAAAGGAAATATGCCAACAGAATGATTTTTTTTGTAGGTCTTATTGCACCTGGACACCTTCATGAAGTTGGCTTTTTTTTTTTTTAATTAATGGTGCTGTGTAGACTAATCGCTGAATCTAGCAGCACAGCAATAGAATTAAAAAAAGCTTATAACTTTTCAAAATCTGCTGTTGACTACTTTGTTGCTTATTGGAGCTTTGGTGGTTTTCCCCATATTCCCTGTCCTCTTGGGATAAAAGGAAGAGGTTGTGGTTGGTTTCCTCTATTTGCAGTCCTGCAGCCTTGTTTCATGGGTCACAGGTTTGTTGATCTGGGTCTGGCAGGTCAAAAGGGAACAGAGCGAGTATTTGGCCTGGTACTTGAGTAGGCTGATTTGAACTGAAGATCTCTGGTAAACTATATATATGGGTTTTTTTTGTTTGTTTGCTTGTTTTTAAGAAGATATATAGAAATTAGAAGTAGTAGAATTGGAGGTGGCTGTTGTAGATCATTGGTGTTATGTGACAGTGGCTTGCTGTTTCGCTTTTCTTTTTTTCCCTTGTCAGCAGTAAAGTGTAATTTCAATAAAACTTTATTTTTTTCCACAAAATTTCAACTTTTTTTTTTTTAGAAAAATTGTTGGAGAGCTGAAAATGATTTTTTTTTTCAGTTTTTAAGTTTAAACCAACTCTTTCTGTATAAGCATGAGGAGAATTCACCTATTAAATGTTTATGTTCTTTAATAACAGAAAAAGCGAAGGTTGCAGAGCAAAACAGGGCAAGAGTAGCTCATGCAGAGAAAGACAACTTGGGAGAAACCCATGCTGGATGCACAGTCAGGTGTTCAGTAAGGTGAAAGGCCTGGAGAAGGGCCACAGCAGAGAGGACTCGTAGCCTTGAGGTGTGAGGGAGCCTAAGGGTGCCCTTTGTGTAGAGGTAGGTTGTACGGCTTGTGGTAATCGAGTCAGATGGCCATCGTAGGTGAAGATATAGGAAGGGGGCGTTTGTAAGAGAAAGTAGGAAATCAAGATGCAGATGTGATCCATAGCTCACATATTATCTCCTTTCTACAGTGCATGGAAGAGGGGGTGTTTACAGTGCTAGGGAGTTCCAAATGGTCCCCAAGGGCTGGAGTCGTTGGATTTGCAGGTCAGGAGGAGCAAGGGTACACACAGTGAGTGAACGACGAGAGCGAGCGCGGATCCGTCCTGTCTCTGACGGTAGCGTGACAGGCAAATCGTTACCGCACTGAATCCATGTATGTCATGTTCCCTATGCAGATCAAACCATCCATTACTCAGGCAATGATAATGGAAGATGTGTTTGACATAAGGCTGAGTGCTAACTGAATAAAATTTGGGGAGCTGGATTGTAGGCAGAAAAATATAATAAAGGGAATTGACTTGCTTGGTATGATGTTATTCCTGATACTGTCATTGCAATATGTATTAGGTTTAATGGAATTGAGAAGCATCTTAGTACTGAGGCTATACAAGAAATTTTCCTTCCCTATAAACTTGCTTGACTGAGCAAGTGAAGATTATTCAGTATGTGGGTTCCAATCTGCTATGTACTGACAGGTATCTTTTTTACTGGAATAGGCTAAATGTTTTCTACCAGTCAGAAGTATGAAAACTACCCAGATTTCTGGTAAATACTGTCAGAAAATAATTACACATCACATTGTACGGTACAGTACTTAAACACTTCTGTTGACTGGGATCATATCCAATGATTTGAAAGATTAAATTTGAGTTTTAAAACTTTCTAGAATGAAGTGCTGCAGATCCAAACACTCATGCTTTGAGATTATGGGATGGCATGTGAACTATATGCTCATTCCCAGTTTTTCCAAGTACCCAGTAGAGCTCTGCATTCCGTACACTGTGATGCCTTCAGAGCGCTCAGAGACTATTTGAAGACAGATGAGACGAAACACCCGCACCATGCAAAGTCAAAGACATTCTTCCTCATCCTTATTACATTAACAAAGCTGGTGAAATTAAAAAAATATAACTAATCATCTTTAACACAGATTTGGCCTACTTAAGCTGTCACCGGGACTCCTGATGGCTTTTTGAATGTGCCTAGTTTCCTGTTGTGGTTAGTTCTAGGTGAGTTTGTCAGACTAGCAGAAGCAACTGGGTGCTACAGCACTGCTTTAACCCATGTAATACGCCTTTACATACTACTGCTTAAATAATGTTTTGCAGCATGGATTGCTAGAAGTCATTGTGAAGTGTAAACTGGAAACTGAAACTATGTCAGAAAGAACCCAAGACTCAGTAGGATGTTGCAGATTTTGGTTATAATATTGTGGGAAACAGTTTCAGTTTAAACAAAACAAATCCTCTAAGGCTGGAGAAATAATCATTAACTCTTTTGTGATTCAGGATTTATTTGGTTCAGAAGATATCATCTTCTATTATCCCTCTCTTGGGTTTCAGGAGGGCAGAAATACAAATGGTACTTGCTCTGCCACCTTAAACTTTGACTGAGGGAGCCAAGGGAAATGCTTACAGCAGAGTCATGGGAGGGCAAGGTTTTAAATAAAAATTGCATTGCAACACAATGAGACTCTTCAGGAGTATGTATCCTATATAATACAATCCCTGTCCATGAAATCTTCAAGGTGACCTCCCACTTGTGCTGAAAAAAAATCTTTGGGAGGGACCACCCGGCTAGGAACTGGAGCTCTAAGTGTTGCCTTGTAGGTCTAGTAAAGTTCAGGAATATCCCTATTTAGTTTGCTTTGTATTTTTTGTTTTAATTGTTCTCTGAGCTCTGAATGAAAAAAAAATGAACAATAATAGAGCTGTGTGAGATTGAAATATATGAATCCATAATAATTTCCCTCGGCTTTCAGGAAAGCTAAAGAGTAAATATCAAACCGCTCAGAATTAGTGATCTCTAAATCTTCTGTCTTTTCTGACCCTTTGTAATTCTGTTTTACATCGTAGGTGCCACATTGCTACAAAGCAGCATTTAAAGTGATCTGAGAGCTATTGTGATGTTTTTGGGTCATCAGCCCATAAGAGCTACTTTTAGGCCAGCAATTGTTCGTTCTCTCTTTCTGTATCCTAATTTTCTTTCATTTTTGCACATAATTTGATGTCTTTTGTACTCTTGTCTTTTGGTTTGCTCAAGGTTTATAGTTGTAAGTTATCTTTGTATTTGCTCTCATTATTTCAAACTTAGAAGTAAAGAACAGGTTCCTAAATAAAAATAGATTCTGTTATAGTAATTTAGGAAAACTAGTGTCACTGGTATATGTTATACTATAAACTGTAATATTTTAATCTCATTCATGGCAAGCCTTCCATAATTCTTTATGATAATTTTTGCCTGGATAAGGTTTAAAAAAATAATAGTAATGGCAGTCCACTTAAGAGTAAACACTTGCTGCAGTCACATTTGACAGACTTCCTGTAACACTTAAAGGCATTTTCAGAGCAAGCAAACTAAAAGCAGATATGCCTGTTGAAGTCTGAGCTCTCTTCCTGAAAATGTGTTAGCGCTGGCATCTCCTTGAATTAAATACTGTCCATCCAGCTTGTATTTTCTACATTTGAAGAAAGTCAGATTCTCTTCGCCCCTGCCTTCCATACACTCAGCATTTCTTTAATTTTTTCCAATAATATTGCAGTACTTCAGTACTCATTTTAAAGATAGATGGATTTTTTTTTCTCATAAAGAACATCGTGGGGTAAAAAAACCTGCTGGATGTGATTTCAAAAAATGTCAAAATATGTCAAACGCAGAAACCACTCAAGGGTTTCATTAACTGAAGCTTTGGTGATAAGTGTCATCTTGTCAAAGACCCACCCATCTCTCCCAATACATTACCAAATGTACTAATTTCCTTGCTGAGCTTGATGTTTATTGTATAGCTGAAATTGAAAATGGTCGGTAATGGAGTGAGCTTCAATCCAAGACCAATTCTGAATCTAAATTACTTGCTTCTTTCAATAGCATTGACAGAGGAGAGCTTTGTGCACCTTGTACCTAATCAACCCTTAGTGTGACCCTAAATTCAGCAGTCTTCGGAGATTAATAATAAAATCCTTAGTTCAAACAAGTATTTGCCCTGAACAAGTTGCCCATTTCTTATGCAGAAAATGAAAGAATGTGACTTTTTTTTTTAAAAAAAAAAAAAAGCTCTGCATGCTGTGGACCCTCACTAATTTTTGATCTTTGACCTATAGAAGCACGTTTATGACCAGAAATCCCATGTAGAAGAGAGAGAGATTTTCTTAAAGCATTTTTTTGAAGGCGTGAGTTTAATTTCATTCTGTTTTAAAATAGAAACGAAATGAGCAGTTCTGTTTACAGATGTGAAATAAATGCCAGAGACTTGCTCAAAGCCAAATATACTTCCGTAGAAGCACAAGTAATTAAGGATAATTCATTAAGAGTAAAGGATAGGTAATTTCATTTTTTCTTTCTTCAGAGATTATAAAATTTTTTTGAACTAGAGATGTACCAGATTACCAAAGTTTTCACCATGATGCAAAAGTTTGAGAATCTTTGTCATGGGCTTTGCGTTGCCTGTCTTGCAGATAGTTCAGGTCGTTTTACAGAGAGAACTTGTTTGCAAATTTTGGTTATAAATACAAATAGTTTGAGGCAAATTTGGAAACTCAGCTCTACTGAAATCAGCTCCAAACTAGAAAAGTACAATGTTGAAAGGAAATCTGTTTTTGTGTAACAGCGCTCAGTTTCAGAGCAGGAAGCTATGAGATGGCTTTAGTAGCTAAACAGTTTAGGCTGCAGACAACTTAGTTTTGTGGCTGATTCAGGTGAAATCCAAGGAGGGGTCTCCATGGAAAGGTGTGAAAAGCTGCAGTACAGTTCAATACCTTGGCTTCCTTCAGCAGAGGGCACTAGTGAGGTACGTGAGCCAGGTCATTAGTATTTGTCTGCTGATTGGGGAAAATAAGTAATTAATATTTGAGAGATTTAACTGTTCCTTCTATAAATATTCGATATCATCAGATGATGAATTTGTCAGTAAAAGCGTGTAGAAAGGACATTGTTCAACTTGAATTTTGCAGAATCCTTAATGTTTCCAGTTATGTTTTTCTATCCTGTGTTCTATTTATAGCCCTTGGCCATGAAATCCTTCCTGTAGCCAGTAGGGTTGGGGTTAATAGAATTTCAGGTTATGAAGAAATCTTTTAAGACCTTGTGTATTCATTTCAATAAAGAGACTGTTTTTCTGAATGTAATTGTGAGCATAAAAGAATACTTATCATTCATTCATCTCATCTGTAAAATGGGAAATTGTTTCCTAGGTAGCATTAAACAATTCTGTAATGTTTATAAAATAGTTTCAGTTTTGGCAGCAGTAAATGGTGACTCTACAACTGTGAACAGTTGTGTTTGCTAGTGGTCAAGTAGGGAGAGGTCCTATTTCTTGTATTGCCCTTCACTGCATTTCAGAATGTTGGTCCACTGTTGTGATAATAATTCATTGAAATAAGGATAGGAATAAATCGGGACTATTAGAAATAATAAATGACCTGGTCTCTTATTCCAATATTTTTCTTCTTACTGCTGCTGTACAGGAGCAGTAATAACTTGCATTTCTGATAAAGCACCAACATTCACATAATTTCTGCTCAGGATTATGCACATAACCAATGTGGTTTGGTGATCACTGTATGGCGATGACTGTACTTACCCTGCATGTTATTGACTGAAATCAAGGATGTATAATTATACTTTTGTCCTAAAAACACATTTTCTATATTTCAAGATCTATTTGTTAAATATTTAGTGAACATCTTTAGTGAAAATATGTTGCCACAGATTTTTTTGAGGAAGCTGCAGAGGACTTAACACTAATCTACCTTATCTCATCATGCACTGGAAATAAACGTCCCCTGATCTCTCAGCTTTTCACCAGGATTACTGGTGCCTCATCCATTCCCTGCTTTTTTCCATTGCTCTTTTAAGTGATTAGTCATTCAGGTAATCCATATCTTCCTCAAATGGCATCTGTACTCCTGTTTGAGACTGAACCTATAAACAGGTGTAGGTTACTGAGAAAGTTGAACTCTGTATCGTAATAAACTTCCCACATATTTTATCTGTATTCTAATTAAATATTGTTTCATTTACATCTTAATACTTTGACCATGGCTCGAATATGTGATTATTACTTGCTTGTTTAGTAACAAATGACTATGTCTATTTGAATGTCTAGTATTTTGTTGGCCTCTAGTTAGCAGAAGGATAGTTGGTTGTGTATCTCCCTTCTAAGCAGATGAATGACAAATAGTAATTATGTCTGGATTTATTTAGTCTAGAACAGAATAGCAGTATACACTAAATGGTATATTATAACAAATGTAGTCCTAACAAAGAATGATATGACAAAAAGTACTCTATGTCTAATACGGTGCTTTGTTAAATTTCCAGTGGTAAATCTGCTGGCAGACGTGTCTCGGTATAGTATCACAGTCAACATTTTATTAGGTCTTTAAGATATTGCTGAAGTAATGGTCCAGGTAAAGGGATTTGGGGTTGCATCTATCCAGAACAACACTGTTTTGTGAATTCCAGTTCTACTAGTTCAGATCTATGTATTTTGATTTCTTTTCTGTTAATCATTGTAAATTGAAAATTTATAAATATCTAACCTACAACAACCCATGTTTGTTTGGACAGTGATGCCTTTTGGCACTCAAAGTTGCAGGGTTGTTTTGTTTAGCTTAGCTATATCTATAAGGTGTCATACCTCCCAAATCAGCTCCTATGGAAAACATAAAATCACACTTGGACATAAATGAATATCTTATTTTCCTCATTTGTTTGGTAGAATCTGACTTATTTTTATTGTGAACAGCTCTTTCAGGCTTCTTCCTCATCCTTATTCATTTCTCTCATGGGACAGTATCTTTGAAGATCTTCTAAAAAGATACAAACTTTGCTCTCCATTTCAATTTTTCCTTTTTTTTTTTTTTTTTTTTTATATATGTATGACACCTTTGAGCTGGGTGCCGAATATTGTTTCCAGCAGTTGTTGAATCCATTTCGTCTCCTCGATTTCCCCAGCCATTCAATTTCAATTGCTAATGAATTTTGTAGGAACAGATGTTCCTCCTCTTAGCTCACTTAGGCATCTTACAGAAGGTTGATCCCTGGTGACTTTAGGAGATGAATGCATATATCGATGTGAGCTCACAGCCATACAGAATGCATGTTAAGCATTCCTCTCAGAGGTGATGTTCTTCATAGCTAGATATTGACATATCTTCTCACAGCACTTTGTAGCAAAGTAGTTACAAGATCCTTGGGAACAAGCTTTAGAACTGGTAACTCTGGTATCACTTTCACTGATGGCGCTTAATCTTCAACCAAGATAGGTTAGCAGATGCCCTACCAAGACTTTGAGCCAACTTCTCTTTCAGGTGCCAGGATCCATTTCTTTGCCTTGAGTCTAACTAGAGTGTCAGGTTTCTCTGCTGCAAGGCTGACTCTAGGATTTTTATAGATGTTTTTCTTATCTTTGGATGAACTTGCTGAAATTTTACCTTGATATCATTGATTCCTATGCCAGTGCTCTCACAGATTCTCTTATGGCAGCATATTGCAGAGGTATCAGTACTTTTTGAATTTTGGCTGAGATATGGCCAAGGTAATGTGAAGTCCTACTATGCTTGTTAGTACAGCTACTGTGGAGCCCACTTACTGTTGTAGACCTGCTTTTTCAAGAGATGACTTAGTTTCTTACATGAGTCTTAGCTGGTACCTTGCAGCTTCAGTGTTGGTGTCCAGTGATAGCTCCTGTGCACTCACATCTGATCAGATGAGGCCTTGTCAGTAGTAGGACCCAGGCATCTTTATGTAGTTTAGTGTAGTAATTATTTTTCTCCCACAAACTTTTTGCCCAACTATTGAGGGTTTTTTTTTCTAGACCTGAAAAACAGATTTTTTTTTTCCATTAAGTTTAAGTATGCACTTGAAAGTGCATTTCAGCCACCTGTATAGAGGGGCTCTGTTTTTTTTTGTCTGCTCCCTGAAACTCATTTTGGATCTCAGCTGGAGGATGTGTTCTTTAGTGGGTTCATGGGTTTTTTGAGGATTATCATTTAATCAGGAAGATGGGTCAGGAGCATAATTACAGAGCTCTTACCAATAGGACCGGCCTTACCCAAAGCAGTGTCTGAATTTCAGATAACACACCTGTACCAGAAATGTGCTACTTACAGCATGCCTAAATTGCTGGTATCCCTTTTTTTGTGTGTACCTCTTCTCAGTATGACATTGCATACTATAAGCAGTTTATTAAAATCTGCAATTAAAAGCCTTTTTTGTAAAGACTGTAAGAGGTGGCAATAATAGAAGTAATTTTCATTCTGTCTGATCAGTTGGCAAAGCACCATTGTGGATTTTGCTATCCAATAATTGATCATTGCATAGATGACTCATCTGAGCTGAAGATATAGCTGACTAATAGATGTCACAGTCAATTTTCTAGCAAAAAAAAGCTCATTACAAAAATGGTTATCTGTTAGCATACAATAGGAAAAATTGGCATTGAGCTGTATTCATCAAATGCACAAGAAATTTAGAGAGACTGAAAAACTGCCGAGATTTCTCTTCCTCAAAGCTTTATCAGATTGTAGAAAGCAAGAGAGACATCTTTGTATTAATATCACATATTTTTGAAATAACTTTTATTTTTATTTTGTTTTTATTTTATATTCTCTATGTGTTTTTCCCATGTTTTCTAGGCAGACTTGTTTTAATTCTTGTGACTGCTATTTAACTATTATGTCTCATCCCATGTTAAAAATGCCCCAAAAGACTAAATATGGAGGATATTTGGTGGTGGTTTTTAAAAATTTCCAAATTTAAATAATGCAGACTGTGTGCTTGCTGTTCATAGTGACAAGCAGTCACTTATTCCGGGAGTCCATGACTATCAATAAAACTCTGATTATCAGGTCATCTATTTCAGTAAATGGCTTGTTTCCAGTCTTAAATTTCCAATGTATTAGTGTTCAATCTTGATATCAGCAAAATAATGCTGTTAAAAATAGCTACAGCTGCTGTTACAGGCTACAATTGCTGGAAGAGTTAAAAGTGCAGAAAGATTTGCACACATTTTCTTGTCTTTAGCTGTTTTTATTACAGAAGTAATGAGAGATCTAAGCTGAGGTTGGAGCCTACTTATACTAGTTGTTGTATTAGAACAGAAGAGATGCACTTCTCAATGGAGTTGATAATAATAAGAGGGAGAGGAAAAGGAGGAGGTGATTTACTGAAATTATGCTAGAGGCCAGTAAGAGAGCTGGGAACAGGATCAGAGTCCCAGTGCAAGGCCTATTCAGTAAGCAAAGTTGTTTTACTCAGCTGACAAGTGAACATAGTCAATTTAATCAATGTGAGTTTCAAAAGAAACTTTAGACCTTGATGCATGAGGTCTCCATGTAAGCACTGTCCAGAAACACAGATAATACTGTAAATGGTAAAGTACCTTTAGTAAAAGGCTAAATTATGCCAACTCTGCCTGCTCCTCGTTTTGGTTAAATTACAAATAATCTGACTAAATTCTGGGAGATGTTTTTAAAATTTACCTAAAATGAGGTGAAGTTGCATGTCACTCTATTGGTAGAGGTAACGTTATTTACTGTTCCAGGCACAAGGACATGTAGATGGATTTAAAAATATACCTTACAGTTTTATGGCTTTCTCTCCCTGTTGGACACCTAGTATTGATTGAACACATTTATTTTTGTGGCTTAAAATGAAAATTTCCTGAATAAATAGAAACAGCGGTAACTACTTTTTGTGGCATTTATGGATGCTGTTTAGTTAATAGTAGTGTTTACAGGTATTGTCAGACAGCTTTACTTATTAAAAAGCTGGAATACTTTAACAAAAGATTGCAAAATAAAAAATAATTTGGAATATGTTCTTATGAGAGAATGTGTATGCATTCAGTGCTTTGGTAGGGAATAATTCAGACAGTAATGCATGTAAAAGTCTGACTTGTAAAGTTCTATTAATGCTGTTAATCTATCACTGAAAATAACAACTAAAATATTCTGGAATTTGGCAGTCTTTTTTTTTTTTTTCTCTGTTATAACTGCCCTTGGTGCATTAAGCACACAGTGTTAAATCCTCAGCAGGCATGAATTGACATTTCTGCATTAACATTAGAATGACAATGATGACTTGCAGCAGGTCACCAGGTACCAAGTTTTTAAGTAAAAACTTAAGGTGTGTCTGCAGCACACATGCTTATAGCTGTAGGTGTAATTCATTGCGTGAGCATTCTCACAGTGTAGTGCTGAGGACACAAAAGAATTGCAAAGCAGGCTTAACTCCACTGAGCAGATGTTCTGGCCAAGCAGCCTGTTAGGTGTTCATCACTGTCCACTCCAGACAGCAGCACAAAAATAAGTCTATATATTTCTGTGTATTACATCACTGGAAAAATATATATTTTATAATCCTGAAAACCCTTCATCATGCAAGTTTGGTAGTTCTTTTTTCAAAGCAGACATATCTTCTTAATATAGGGTATTTAATATCATCTCTATTTCATACTGGAATCATATTAGCAAATATTAAAGGCATCCACATTTAGCATCAACTAACACCAGTAGTATCAATGCATTATGATTTTGATGGGATGTGCATGATACAGGCAGAAACGTTCTGTCTTCCAGATTTTTAACATTTCTTTCCCTGTGGTGTGTTTTTTTTTCTGCTAGAGAAGATGATCTAATTTGAACTCTAAAGGATTATAGGGGAATTTTAAGGAAGATGTTATTCTCCCACAAAAGAACACTCACTTTTATACTCTTTCCTAAAGAAGGAATTCTTCTCAAATGAGTGTAGGGATTTCCATCTACTTAATGGTTTTGATTTTATGCAAAAGTGAATAGATGACATTGATGGATTTGTAAAATTACCAGGAAGAGCACAAAGATGTGCAGGTAGACATGCCAGCACTAGTAATCTTGGACTCACCATGTCTCCGGCCAAAACTTGGACTTGAATATTTTTTAAAATGTGAATATCAGAATCTCCCAAGTAGAAATCATCATCACAAAACCAAAAAACACCCCTTGTCCCAGGAAGTCCACCAGTATTTTTGCTATGTCAGGGGACATGGAGCTGACAAGGCAGCTAGATGATCACTACTACCTATCAAAGAGAAGGTGCTGAAAGTGCAAAGCAAGTAGCATAAGGAAGATGAATTGGATGCATTGTGTGTGAGGGATAATCATGAGTTCTCTTGACAGGAGTGATTCTGCATTAAAGTAGATATTATTAAAAGTGATCTAGAATGGCATATTCACAAGAAAGGGAATTGTTTTCTGGTGCTGTATGGTCTTCTGTGGTCTCACTGAGAAACTATTTGAAAATGTAATGCCCTTGCCTTAATAGGGAATCTTTCTTTAGAGAGAGGTTAGATGGAAACCTCCTGGTTCTCTATTGATGTTATCTGGGGGAAAAAAAAGCTGTTCCCTGATTTCAGTTTGAGATTTCCCAAGGAAAGGACCAGAAGGTTTCTTGAGAATGATCAGTCATCAGAATGATGATTGAGAACTGGCTGATCAGATGCATGCTTACTATACTCTTTCAAACAGTATATCTAATGTGTCTGTCAAACTAACTGTAGATTCAGCAGAAATATGAGATTTTTTCTATCATCCAGGCTTTTCATTTAATTTGATATGATTTTGATGGGAAGTGCAGAAAGGCATTGGCCTGAAGAACCTGATTGTTTTGTAGAGGTGTACCATATGAGGATAAATTCTGGCAGCATCCAAGAGTGGCATCCGAGACAAACCAATGATTATTCACAATTACTTAGGCCTTGTCATGGCTCATTTCTTTCATAAAATTGTAACTCTTGGACTTCTCTTTTTCTTCTCAATTTTATTGGTTCAGCGGTCACAAATCAGTCCATGCTTACTCATGGCATGATTAAAAAAAAAAAAAAAAAAAAAAAATTTCAATGAGCCTTGTCACCATTTCTCCACCATTTAAAAAAAGAGAGGAGGAAAAGAGAGAGAAAAAAAAAAAAAAAGAGTTTTTTTTTAATGGGTTTTTCAACCAGTTGGTAAAATCTCCTTTCCAGCATAGACAAGAGTTTTCCTATAAGTTTTTTGGTAACATACTAGAACAACCTGTAAAGCTGCGTGACTGAACCATGCTTGATGTGTCTCCATCAGCTAAATACCTGGACAAGTTTGTAATTGACTTTTACCTGAATCAGTTTTTCAGTTGTGCTCCCCAGACTTCATTCACAAAGTAAATTTTCACAAGCCAAATGCTGCAAGAGACTTGCCTATTACTTATCCAGGATCCTAGAATTTTGAAAGTCAATTTTCTTATGTATTATGCAAATAATAATTAGATCACAGAAGTTAGGTTGGTTAGACTATATATGGAGGAGAAATATAATCTAATATTTCTACCCTCTTCTGTCAATCAAGTGATATTCTGCGGGGCAAGGATGGCCAGCCTTGGGTGCTGTAGACTGTAGGAATTTTTTGGACTTTGCTCTTGCATTCTCAGAACCTGCCTGGCAGAGCTAGCACAGCTCGATTGGGCAGAGCAGCACCGTGCTTGCTGATAACTTGTGTTGCCCCATCAGCTCCCGTAGATGAGAAACTCAGGGAATACTCTCGCAGTCCTACGTAGGCTGCTTAAAGCCATGCAAACAAGAAATGAAGATTGCTCACTGTAGCTACGTGTCCACACTCCCCATCAACCTTCCTTCCTTCGAGTTCCTAATTTCAGTCTTATGTTTGTGTAGCCTGCTTTATTTAAGGCAGGGAGAATCACATCCCCTCTATGTTCTTGAATAAAAAACATTTTAAACATGAAGCACTGTGGCACATGCTGCTGTGGGAGATGCCAATGTTATGAGGCATGGATCTTTACTCTCATTAACAGCTAGATAGATATTCTAAGGTGCAGTTAAGCTATCTAGAATCAGGTGTTTTCATTCAAAATAACTTGTTTTATTATAACACACTGGTCTGAACAAATGTATATTGGAGGTTGGTTGTAATGGTTTGATTTTTAAAAGTGATGTTTTATAGCATTGCAAAGTTGGACATGAGCAAAAGGACTATATAAAGAATAATCAAGAATACACATCCATCATATGCATACCAGAGAATAATTCACGTATTGGCGAAATATGTACAGCTACCTGTTAATTTTGTGAGGGTACTGCTCCACTATTGCTATACCATGCATTAATATCAGTGGTGTAAGCAACAAAAAAGTTGATGGAGAGAAGAAACCAGGTTAAGAACACAGAAGACTTTGATCTGTAGTGAAGAGGGTTAAAAGTTGTGGGACATAGATCACTCTCATCCCCCAATTATACAGTGTCATCTGCAGTTTATTAGTGAAGACAGAACATAGGGTAAGTCCATGTAATGAAAAGTGTTTAACGTATATCATGGTGCTCCTCCAGTTCTACAACCCCTGCATCCTCCTCCACTATATTGAAACATCTTTAAGTTGCATCGTATTCCATGATTTAGAACAGTCCCAAATCTATCCCGGAGGCTGAATTTTGCTGCAGGGATGTTGTAGTTGTGCTCCTTTTTATCAAGTTTATGCTGTTAGCTGCCAAGAGGGACGATGTAGGCTATTAATTAATTCCATCAGTCTAAATACTCCAGGTGATTATCCTTGGACTAATTTGATACCTCTGGGAATAGGTGCTCTTCATATAATATATTTTATATATATATATATATGGTTAAATATATTTTTATATAAAGCCATATTGCATTAGCTGCCATTTGCAAAGTGGTCATGTCCAAGCAGACTCTAACCCACTAATAGAACATGTTCTAATACTTATAGCCTCCAAAAATATACTGTGTTATGTTCTCAGTGAGTATAGTGAGCACATCTGGCTGGTTTAAAACTCTTTGCATTTAGTTTAATATACAGCTGGAAAAAAAAAAAATTAATGACAGTCTAAAATTCTTTTTTAATTACTTTGGAGTTTGTTTTATTTTTCAGGACATAACATGATTTTTGTAAGTGACAGTTAAGCTATGATTTTTCTAATTTTTAGACCTAGATCCTTAGTGTATACAAACTAGTATGGTTTCTTTGACGGGAGTGGAGCTGTGCTAATGTGCCTCAACTATCAATGTAACAATATTCAACTTAATTAAATGAAATATTTCTGTGTTTAAAGTACATAAGATCCTCTAGAAAATGAGCATTTTGATTAAATGATCCAAATGACATCAAATCTCACTATACAAATGAGAAAGTTCACAACTTCTAATATTATTTTAATCTAATTGCCATAATAAAAAAAGCAATGCGTGGTAATGTTCATATAGTATATGTGTTTTTTACTGTCGCTTTTGTAAACATTGCTGGCTGAGAATTAATTTTATGCTTCTTAATGCTATTCTATACTCTTTCAGCTCTAACAGCAATTTGAATGAAATTTTTATGGGAAAAAAAAAAAAAAGGAAGGTTTACCCAGTTCACATCTTGGAGGTTACAGTATGTTTGAACAGATATATTTTCTTTTAGTCTAACCTTGTCTGGAAGATATAGGAAAACTAATTTGCCTTATTTACATATGGCACAATCTATCCAGTATTCAAGGGTTTGTCAGAAACAGGAACATTGTGCATTTCCATGGTAACAGATGGCATGCTGACAGTATCTGGCTCGTTGCAGCTTCGTCTAGGCAGGCCAGCAATTAATCAGCCATCTACATGCACAAAATTCTTTGTGAGTGAATGGCACTGCTCCTCTGTAGTGCTGCCTGAGCTTTTACAATTTTTGTATTCCTGCAGGGCGAAGTACTTTTTTGTCTCTTATGCTCATTTTCTGTAGCTTCCAAAAAAGCCTGGTAAAGAATATGAAAATGGAAACAAGTCTGCACATAATTTAGAAAGGACAGTATTTCTTCAGCGTGTAGGTTTGCGGAGCGGGGGGGGCTTGTTTTTATTTCTCTTGTTTTCCTTGTTTGCTCTCCCAACACAATTTTCATAGGCTTTCTGTGCAGTGTATTTCCTTTGACCTGTTTGACATAGGGTCTTCCCGTTACAGATAACCTTGCAAAGGTGCACAGAAAAGGAGCGGTCATCTGGATGGCTGGTCCAGGACTTTTATAGTAGAGAGCTGTGGTTAAAGAAAGCCCTGAGCCGCATGCGCAAAGTCCCTCGCTGCCCACTGAAAGAACAGCATCTTATATCTGTCAGTATTCCCCACTGACAGCTGCACTGCACCATCAGGGCTGGGGAACAGGCCATGTCCTTACATCAAGTGACCGGTCTTTATGATTCAAGTGAGGCATAATTTATCAATTTTTCTCTCTGTCTCTGTTCAAATATGCTAGGGGAGAGAACTAAGCATGTCTTCTCCTTCCCCACGTATCTGCCTGAGGCAGAGCTGGGTTAGAGCTTTGGTGCTGGTATTCATAGGTATACTTACTACTAACAGCACTTTGTATCCAGCTGCATAACAACATCCTTCTCCCCTCATCTTTTGGAGTGATCACTTACATTTACAGTTTTCTTTTTTTTTCTTTCAGGATAGTATTTTAATGACTGCTGCTTTATTTCACTAATTCTTACGTGGAGATCAGCATTTCTGTCTTTAAGTCAGGGAATGCATTTTTGGAGGGTTGTATTAATGAAACTGCGATCAGGTGGCCTCTGGAACGTTAAGGTCCAAGTATTTACAGTGTATTTGGGTCTTGACATTTTATTTTTTAAATTTCTCTAGTTAAGAGACACTTCTGCCAAAGTTTTATTTCAGATAAGAGCTTATATGTCGAATAAGACGAGATTGTGTGCGTATGTGCGCTAGCCAGCAGGCAATCAAAGCAATTATGAGTTTTGGCTGTGCTAGAGGATTCACTTACTGAGATATAGCAATTTTAAGATACTTGTTTCTGATTTATTCAGTGCTTATGGTATAGCTGGTTAGAGATTCATTGCCATTGAGAAACAGCAAGAATTTTAGCCTTTCTTGAAGCAAAATTCTGTTTGTATCACTTAAGCTGCAAAATACAATTCAAGACTAGCCAACACTGTCCTATGCCCAACTGATTATTTTTGGACAAATTGCAGAAATACAGTGCCTCTTCTAAAGAAGGCATGGTATATGGTTTCTCAAGGTTTTCTTTGAAGACAAACCTCATCTTCCTAGTTTGTTATAGTGGTTTTAATGTCACAGGTGTTTATTGTTGTTATGAGCTTTCTCAGTGAGTAAGCTTCTTTTGTCTTCTGTGTAGACTTGAGATCTGAGAGAAATCATGAGGGAGAAATTGAGTAATCGAGCTTTGAGTTGTTCATTCCAAGTTCATTCCATCCATTTGAAACTTGAGCATGAGCAAGGTGTTATCTTCAGCTAACTGGGAATGGAATCCAGTGAAAAAAATAGGGTAAATATGGCCTAGACCATGGATATTTTGGCTATATTGTATATAGTATATTGTAAAGTATTATGTGTATGTATACATGTATGGCAATGCATGTGTACATATATTTTAAAGAGTGGTAACTGTGGTAATTTGGTACTGCAACTCTGAAGGAGATCTAAATTGTTTTTTGAACTATCTTAGTACACTTTTCCACTGCCACAATCAATCTTGTGGTTATGAGTGTCACAGGATTTGGCCCTTTATGGAAGGTAAGGATAGCCAATTGTTTTTAATCTTAACACTCTACTTGGCAAAAAAAAGGGTCCTGACTGTGAAAGTTTAGTACATACATAACTTAAGACACAGAAATAGCCTTTTTAAATTCAATACGTCTGCTTTCACACTTATTAAAGCTAAGCATATGCTGAACTTTGCTGTGTGGAGATCATAATACTTTGAAAAGCGCAAATAGACATGTTATTGTTATTATTTAGTCTGGTCATGCATGGCCAGGCCATGGCATCTACAGTGACAGAGCTGAAGAGGCTTTGGGCCCCATCCAACTGGGTCAGGGACTAGTCCTTTCCTGCATGAGACTATACCTAGCCACGCTGTGTCCAAGTGATTAATCCATATCTGTACATGCTCTAGCAAAACACACTGCTATATCATATAGATATTGAGGATCAATTCTTGAGGGCCTACAAGTGACCTGCTCAAAGTCTGTCTGACCCCCTCAGTCTTCCAATGTGTGCACAGTACGGAGAGCACCAAAGCAGAGACCTGAAATTACGACAAGCCTATTAAATTGTTCTTAAAAATAATATTTTTATCAATCCAAATGTGTATCAGTCAATGATCTGACATGTTGTTAAAATAAGCCTTTGTTTCTGGCCTGGGATATTGTACACTGCAGCCATCTAGCACTTAACTGGGTTGGTGTCATGTTAGGTAGCTCTTAGAAGGTTGCTTGTTGTATTTCTGTTGAGAAGATGTACTAGATGTCTCTCACAGAAGCATCAATGCTTTCCTGAGTGCTGAGATTGTCATTGTCCAAGAATTTTGACAAGATTTTGACAGAATATTTACTACCAGAATATTTCACCACCAGCAGTATTGCCGATCACTCTGAAGGTGGTTTGAGTGGTGGTGGCATGATCTGTTCTTTGCAAATAAAAATATATTACACATATTTTTTATATATGCATTACACGTATGACTATCTTGATAAATTTGAATCACTTTGCTTATTGTGGCTTCTGGTATTTTAGCAGCAGAGTCATTTAGCACTTTGAAACAAAATATTTCCACTTTTTAAACTTCTAAAATAAATAAGTTTTATTCAGACACGTGTTTAATCACTTAAAGGTTGCTAAAATGGTTAACTACGTGGAAAACTTTAGATGCTTTTTAATTCTTAGTCCATGTTTTTCCTCTTATTTTTCAGTGTTTCAGAGAAAGATGTCACTTTGATCTTTTTGGCCTATGCTTCCCCTGGAATACTCAGGAAAGGATATTAAGTGAAATGTTGACTGTTCTCATACAAAAGGCATTTTATACTATTTCCTCTTTTATGCTCTTCAGACTTTTTGTGTGAAGACTTGATTTTAAGTCTTTATAAATCTGAAAAGGGGTGACTTTAAAACATTTTTGTTTGTTTTTAACTAATCTATATCATTAGATATGTTCACAAGAATAATTAAGTTCTTTATGGTTACAGAGCTGAAGGGGATTGGTTGGATCATGAAGTCCTATTTCTTGGAATTACTGGTGACTATATTATATGATTACAATAAATATTCTGTATACTTTGGGATAAGCACAAGAGTCAGAAGTTGCTTTTTCCTTTCTGCTATTTGACATCCAAATAATCCAACTGTGGTTAACATATGGATAACTAAAACTAAGCAGTTTTCCTCCCTATCTGCTGTTCTTATTTCCAGACACTTGTTCTTGAAATAAAGCTGAGATCTGCAAAGTCACAGGCTAAGGGCGGGACCCAGGTGTGATGGAGATTCTTTGATATGTAGGAATTCAGCCACAACATGTAGCACCTGCACAAGCTGCAGGATATCAACATGTGTAGGTAATACCTGATAGTGGTGAGAGTTATTTAAATACATTAAATGCCCGTAATATTGATATGGAGAGTATATTTAAAGGAGAAAATGAGTGAAATATGAAAGTGCACGTCAGTATTATCAAATGTTTTCTTAGCTAATTCATTAAAATCTACACTTCGTTACTAAAAATCTAATCCCATGAAACACTCGTGCTTATGAAAAAAATACTAAATCTAAATTAATACAAGATATTTTAAAGGATAAAATCTGATGGCATCGTTAGTTTTGTGCATTTCTGCATCTAAAAGTTCCTGACCTCCTGCTCTTCTGTATTCAGATTTCATTTATCTCAGTAGGAAGACAGGGCTTCCCCTGCAGTCAGCATGGCTAGGGGAAGACATGGAGGTTGATTTGGCTGTATGTGGCCAATTATGTTGACCTTTGTGATGGCAAGTCTGGAATTTTGAGTTTTCCTTCTATTTAGGACTCCTTCACAGCCACATAATACATTGATGCCATGTCAGTTTGTGGTCTAATATTTTTACTACCCAGCAACACACATTTGGAGATTGTGATTAGCATCCTTAATTCCTAGGGGAAAAAAAATTTAAAAGCCTTGTTAGAACTGGAAGGCTGAAATCTAAAATAGTCCACCTGCTGTTCTAAAGGGTATTATTTTAGTGCCCTGGGGACATGCAAAGTTGTAACCTACTGGTGTTAGGATTAGATTTTATACAGCTTTTTTAAGGCAAGTGTTTTTGATAACTTGGCAAAGCATTTTCTGTTGTTCATTTCTGTTCGATGTGTCATAAAAAGGCATTCCAAGATGCACAGACAGTAACTTATAAAATCCTTGATGTCCCATTTCTGTTTCGCTATAGTATATTGATCCTTTATTTGACAACAGGATTAAGATGATTATCAGAAAATTGTGAGAAAATATTTTTTCCAAGAGTTACCATTTTAAGTTGAATTTCACTGCATTTGAAACTATGATTACTGAATGTAGTAGGTTTTTTTATTTATTTTTATTGTCTGATTTTAATTTTTAATTTATTAACTTTGCCCTTAGTAACAGTAATATAAATCTACTGCCAAAATTGATGTGTATTTGTTTATGCTAATCATTTTAATGTGCCTGAAAGTAGAGAAGCAAAGATTGATTGTTTGATTTGTGTTCAATAGGGCTTAGATTCTCAATTGCTATTGCAATAAAAATAATACCTTCATTCTGAGATGAATTTATGTTCAGGTAAGACCTTCAAAGAATTAAAGTACTTTGTAGTGTTAAGGGTTAGAGCTGAATTAGGTGGCATGTGGTATGTACCATTAGTAAGGAGACATTTCCCTGTCATAGCCTTAGGGATGATGGACTACTAGGAGCAACCTAGTAAAACTGAATTTAAACTGAATGTCTTCTCAGCAGCTGCAAATAGTCTCCATGGGTAACCACACTTGGCCTGAAAAATTCCTTCTCTACTTGTCTTTAAATACCTTGTAGTAGTCCTCTCACTTCCTGCAAGTGTGCATATATAATGTCCCTTACATTATACTCAGTCAATACTTTTTGCTATTTCAGCATTGTCTTTGATCTCTGCCTATTTTTTCCATATTCATAGACATGGGTGCAGGAAATACTGATCTGTCTGATACAGTGGAGAAATCCCAAGTAGGAGGAGTGCTGGAGGCTGGTGAGATGTTGGGGGAAGTAGTGCTGCATGTTTGTCCTGTTTTTAAACTCTTCTAAGATGCTGCAGCAGCACCTTATGGGCTCCCCTTGAGCTTTTAGGCTTTTCGACCCACCCACAACAGAGCAAGTGGAGCAGCTCTGATAACTGGTTTTTTTCTCTCATAGAGCTGCTGCTTTCCAGAGCCCTTCCTTTCTCCATCTCTGTGTCAAGCTATTAGTGCTCTCTCCATTTGGCTCTTCATCTTGATGATCTTAAGGGGTCACACAAGTGAGTTGACAGAGTCTGGAAATATAAATCTCATGCACATGGATTCGCTTACTGGTGGTGTGAAGCAGATGGCAACCTTGGGGTTTCCAGTGTATTTGCTGGCTTGAAAAGGGTCTTAGGTGAAGTCCTTGCTGCTTCCAACACTGTTTGGGCAGTTGGACTCAAAAGGTACTGTCACACGAGGAGGCACCTGGTGCCAGGTTTTGAGCTGTGTACAGATGCCTCTGTCAGTCTCTGCCAGCTTGAAGGATAGACAAAGTTGCCTGCTGTGGTGGGGCATCTAGGACACAGCTCCAAGCCTTTGTGTTTGTAGCTCTGGGAAAAAGTATTGTCTGCTGGAAAACCAGTCTGTGCAAAACTTGTGATGGTTTGGGCAACTGTTACTCATTTAATAAAGTCACCCCTGCTTTTAGTCATAATAAGGTGAATATATTTTGTTTGCCTTTTAAAAGTAGTTGTGGAAAACAGATTTGAGGTGTTAAGTCATAATTAAACCAAATTTGCTGAACCCAAGCAGTCATATCTTAGTGTATGTCTAAATTTATGAAGTGGTTCAACTGATCTTTTTTTCTCAAGCAAAACAGGTAATAATATAATATACAGTCATAAAGAAGAACCTCTATTATTCTAGCTTATTATAGTGCTTAATTGGGAACCTGCAAGTTTGACCTGTTGACTGGTGATGATGAAGCTTCTCGGGGGATCCCTGTTAAGACAAAATTATTTAATGTTTTGTTAATCAATTGCCAACTGTTTTGTGTGGATAATGCTTCTATGGATGGTCCACTAATAAAACATGTTCTAAATCTTTAGAACAATTTTCCAAATGTTCAAAAATGACTGATTAATAGCATACTCCCACAAAGTATTAAGAAAGACTGTACAGTTTTTTTGGCACTAAAAGAAAATTACAGGTAACTCCGGATAAAATGATGATTAGAACAGCAAGTGGCACTGTGATGGAGCAAATTAAATCCTCTAGGTATCTTGTGGTTATTTTGGATAAATCTCTACCTTCTCTAATCATTTGGATTATATTGTTCATAGAGCAAATTTGTGATTGCGGGATTAATACACATATAATTTGACTCTGGATGCCAAGAGAATTGTAGCTTTCAATGGTGAATATTGTCAGTTACTTATTGTGGTTTTGTAATTTACGATGCAGCCTCCTGATAAATTCTGATTCTAATCCTATCAATATATAATAGTTTTTATGTTTATTTGTTTAGCTTGGTATGAAATATCTGTGTTCCTTACAAGAGAAAGAGAAAAAAGGGGAGCAGGAGTTCCCAAATACCTGCTGTTCAGCTCATCACTCCTACAAGCTGCATTAGGAGCCTTTTAGGGCTCTTGCCTAATCTCTACGATGCCGTATTCTTTCTCATTCCTCTTCACAACAGTGAAGAAAAATGAGATTTTTTCATCATACAGATCACAACCACCTGCAAAGGCTTAAGAGCCTGCACCAACGCCATCGAATAAATGCTCTATATGTCACTAGATGACGGGGTGAGAAAACTACTGGTCAGTGAAATGTCTATCTTTGTTTTCCTACGAGGCAAGATACTTAAGGATGAGTCTAGCTTTAGATGTATGATTAATCCCATTTTAATCAATGCGATTTAAGACAGATACGTGCTGAAGTACCTTGTTGAATATCAGTGTGGAGAGTGATACGTAGATTTTGACAGAGATATGTAATGGGTTTCTTTCACCCCCCTTTACTGCACAGCAAGACAGTGTAGTATTAAAAAGCAAATAGAGGGAGATCTGTTTATTACATTTAAAAGTTTAGAAATATATTAAACTTACTGAAATATATTGATTTTGTAGAAATCTGAGTTCCGTAAGACTAAACAAGTCCAATTGAATTTTTAATAGTGATAATTTCATAGAAAAATATTGGCGATTGCACTAAAAGATGCACTAAAACAGTTACGCAATCAGCAAGGATGCTTTGCAGTCATCTCCAAAACTGCCAAAGGCAAATTCTAGGACAGGACCAACAAATCTGATAATGCTGAGTGCTCTTGAATTGCATGAAAACTTACTCAGCACTGATGAGTCAGTGAGGAAAACCTGTTGACGTGAAAACTGAAACGTAACAAAGACTTGGGCAGGGGCCATCCTTCTTTAAAAACTGTATGTGTTATTTCTTTGTTAGTTTATTTTTTTTTCCCTCAGTTATTTCACAAGTAAGAGCTGTAATCACTATACAGACTAATTTCAGCAAAATCCACCACGGTATTTGTTGACCACAGATTTCTGTTAGGGATCGATAGCTCAGATATGTTAGAATTATTCCAGATCTGGAGTTTGAAGGGTTTTTACGTCTTTGTTTTGCTCTATCCTTTGACAGACGTTGGATAAATTTATGTAAAATCTATACAGATCTGTATCTTTCTTAAATGAACCAGATTCAGTCTTGCCAAGATGGTTTTGTTTGTTTATGTATATTTTCAAGGCTTACATAAAAGGGCCCTTATTCAGCCTATCATCAACATACTGCTGTGGCTTAAGGGGGGGGAAAGAGAATTCCCCCAGTATAGATGAGATTTAAAGTTGTGAATTACATAAATGTTTTTATTTACAGCTGTTATTTATTTTCTATTTAAAAACAAATAGGAAATGAAAAAAAAACATACAAATCTTATTGCAGCAGAAAATGATAATTAAATCAGTGAACATCTGGATGACAATTTTTTTCAGAATAAACTTTCAGATATTCTCATATATTTCAGTTTTTAAAGAAGAGAAAAGAATTTAGGTCCTTGACAACCGCCAGATCTGTGCATGGGCTGGATGACTGACTGCATTTTGTGCCTTTCTGAAAATTGTCCATGCATCCTCCATATTTCCAGTATTTTTGTTGAAATCTGTGTCCAGGGAGCCCAAACTCATGTGTGTGAAATTGTCTTGATAATTTTGTGACTGTAAAAGTTGACATTCATTATTGTACTGAAGAGCTTTCAGTTCATACTAACCTGAAGAAATATTTTGCAGGGTAACTAACTCTTGTGTGGTGTTTGCAGGTTTCTTTGTGTGTGTGTGCAAATTGGTTGCAATAAATGTTGTTTGCAACTGTGTGATTAATGACTTGTGTCTCTGGTGCACTGTACAGTAGCACGAGCGTGCAAGCAAGATACTGAGAGCCCCATAATTCTCTGAAGACTTATTGTCACTATGAGACACTTTTTCACTTACGTGGCTTTTTGTATTCTCTTTTAGTAGGACAAGACAAATGTTTATTCATTGTATGCAGGGTCCCTTCTCTCCCTTTGTTGTTCTAACTTGTCTTGCAAACTTAGGGCTACCAACGCGCTCACACTAAAACTAAACTGTCAGAGGAATGCACACAGCTTACTGTAAAATAAAAGCATTTCAGATTCACAGAAGTCAAATTGTTACTTATGAAAGTAAGATAGATCAAGTTCCCTTTTTTTGATTATTTTAAAATTGGGGATTTGTGTATGTGTAGGGGAGGATAGTTTTGCAAAAGGCAACTATTATAAAGGTGCTGAAATTAATTGGCTGCTTTAATTGAGGTAGATTACTAGCTAATGCTTTCTTGAATACAGTAATTCTCCTATTAAATTATCTTTGAATAATTACCTGAAATTTCTCAGCTGCAGGGACTGATGGCTATTTAATTGCACAGTGATGTTGCTATATAATTACTTAACAAGGTGTCCTTTAATAGTTTAATAACTCTTTTCCAAGAAAAAAAAACACACTGCAAATGCGACTTTTTTTTTTAAGTGCTGTGATTTTATTTATTTTTTAAAGATAACTGTATACGAAGCACTAAAGGAAAGTTATTTGTTGATTTGCTTTTAAATGCAAGTCTTTTCAAGCACAGATTTAGACTCAGAAGAGTTTTAGAAACAAAAAGAAAGATTAGGCACTCAACTGGTTTAATTATTTTTTGGGATGGGTGTGGGGGTTATATGTTTTACAATATATTTTGTATACTGTAAAGTATTAACTTCAATTTAGCCAAGAAGAATAACAGAGTTTAAAAAAAAATCTATGTTTTTCCATTAATCTTTCAAGTCTAGTGCAAGATGTTCACTGTGTGGCTTTTAGAGGTGTTGAACTGCAGAAGGTAGCCAGCAGCGTTCAATGACTAGACTGAATTTTAATTGAAATAAACTGACATAGTGCCATTAACTTGAATGGGATTTTTGTCAGTGTTCATAAATAGGGCTGAAAATTTCAGGAAACCCTTAAAATTTTGCCCAAAGCTGCTGTAAGGGTATGACTAACTCAAGAACAGGAACATCTTAGGCCTCGCTTCTTGTCTGAGGACAAATCTCTCGCTTAGTAGTCAATGGCATCGAGAGAATCTTTTATTCCTTGGGCATGAGCAGACTTGGGCCTTTAGCTCATTTGATTTAAATAGATTAGTCTTTGCAGGGGACTGCTAATAGGACTGCTGCTGTTCATTTGGATTCTGGCTGTGTCTAAAGGCCTGGCTTAGGACTGGAGCCCACCTGTGCTAGAACCTGAGCTGTGCTTATTTGTCCTAGAGCTATAGTAAAACTCACTGGAGCTTATTTTCAAGCTCCTTCAGAGTGCTGGAGATAGGTGGTATGAAGGATAGAATGTGATGTATGAACAGAAAGAGTAAGGGATCTAATCACCTCTCCAGAATGTTTCCGAGTCTGCCAGAAGTGTTTAAGTCTCTTTTCTGCTTCCCTTGCCTTGCCATTCTTTTAGTTTTCTCCTGTTTTCTTTCTTCTTTGCTGTGACCTCTGCTTGTTCTTCATCTCCTTCTCCCCCCTCCTGTACCAACCCTCCCCTTTCATTCCTCACTCTTTCTACTTTACTCCTCCCCTCACTCATTTTCTTCAACGTTGCAGCAATGGTAGTCAAAAGAAGAAAGGCACAGAATTATCAGTTACTAAATGGGTGGTGCTGATGGCAAATTAGGGAGGAGGAAAAGAAGAATTAATTATCTGTAATACAAGGGTTAAGAAATGAGATTTTTCCCAACTACGTCTAATATCTGAAGATACCTTAAATTTGTGAGAAATAGGAACTTTCCATCTTCCTCCATCAGAAGGCTCTGCACCAATAGAGATAGATTTAAGGAGAAGGTCAAACTCGATATGTTTTATCCTTGCTTTCTGTAAGTAACCTGCAAAGACTTTTCTTTCAAGGTTGCTGAGCATCTGCTGCTCCAATTTCTCTGCTCCTCAGAAAGGATGAGATGTAACCAGTTGCTTTGAGATCATTGTATGAACGTCATGAAATAAGTACGAGTCATTAATGCTAGTAAATGGTATAAATAGTGATAAACTGGAAGGCAATCCATTAATTTGTTTTGTTTATTTTTTAAAAAAGCTATGTGGCAAATACAGAAAATAAGCCAAGCCAGATGGATGAGTCAGCACAGGCAACATAAAGTGAGTTGGTTATCTTTTTGATTTGTTTCTGAGAAAAATATTAAAGCTCAGGGCAGTTACTGCGTGTACGAACTGAGAAAATGGCTCCTGAATTTCTATAGATTTTTATTATAAATGTGGATGCATTTATAAGGGAAGGATGGAGAGAATTATTAAGTTGATTCTGTATGTTCGACTGATTACCCTAAATAGAAAAAAATGTATTTTCCATCTCTTATTTTCAGCACTGTCCTTGAACAAAAAGTGATAACATGTATTAACACTAGGAAATATCATACCACAAACCTCTCTCATAAAAATTTCAGAGCAATGATAACAAAAAGCACTTCCTTTGTACATATGTTTTGCAAGTATGTCTGCATTGACCTAAAATCTCAGTGATTGCTCATCAGCTTATAAGGTTTTGGAAAATCCATACTTTTTTGCTCAAGTCAAATGTTCACTTCATTTACTTTGTATCAGGAGGTTCTACTTTTGTGGGCGTTTTGGCTTTATATTTATAAACTAGTCAGAATCTTTTTTATCCTCTGCTAGACTTTAGACATTATCAGTAAAGACAAATCCAGGTGTAGGTTCATTTTACTTGGAGAGATGCAACAGGATATGCGGATACTTAGCCCTCTTGTAACCCTTAGTCTTCCTGTAACCATTTTTACCTTTTGGAGAGTCACTCTCTCTGTAATTTGAGGTGAGAATTAATAGAGGACAAGGTTGGCAGCAGTGGCACTCTGCTCACTACCTTTGCATTATTCCATATAGAATATTAACTGCAGGGAAGATTGTGGTCTTCCTTCTGATGTTTTCCTGTTACCAACATGAAATTTGATCTAATGCCAGCCAAAAGAGATAGAAAAATTTGGGTTTCAGTTAGTGGATTTGGGATTAAGGCTACAGAGTCATCATGAGGCTGCTGTGCATTGTGGTGCAGTAAGAGGGAGGCCAAGAACTGAGCTGTCTTAAGCCACTGCCAGAAACGGGAACTAAAAACAGGATCAAAAACCCATCTTTTTCCACCAAGACATATGATAAAAGTTCTTTTTTTCCTACAAAATTTGGGGATATTTTCCTCAGAGGTTTGGATGAGGTGAATGACCCTGGTGGGAGGGGGAAATAATGCATTCCCCTCTTGGCTTTAGGGTCTGCTCAAGGATGAAGAGGTGCCAAAGATTGCAGGATGAGGCAGGAAAGATGCACTGAGTAGAGTTGGGAGCCTGCAGCTCATAGCGGGGCCTTCAAAGGGGAAGGAAGAAGAAATTACTGAGGACAGGGCAAAGTTAGCTGACATTAGGATCTGCTCTAGCTCCTGGGATACTGAAGCAGGAGATGGGCCTTAACTGCCTCCTTCACACAATATAGAACTTCATTCGTGGTGCAGAGTGTTATGTGGAGACACGTCAATCCACAACTTGGAAACTTGGCAGGTATACCAGCGTTTTTGTCAGAGAGGATGGGTCAGTGCTTTTTCTTTTATACATCAACCTGAAAATGTGAATAAAAGTAAAGAATGAAGTCACTGGGTCAAGAAGTTTGTCAGTTCAAAGTAGCAAAAAAATACTTTATCATTACTCATAATACTTAAAATGCTTTACCCTGAAGAATGAAGTGATTGTGTCCTCTTCAGCTTTATTTGTTGACATGTTGTAGGAAAAAGAAATGGGTCTTGATTAGCTCTGCTGTATATATGGTTCCTGTTAGTCGTGAATGACCAAAAACTTTAATAGTGGCAGTCTTCTGTGTGCCAGCTATGATATTACGGAAATGGTGGTCTTGAAATGGACACATTAGTGAAATAGCTACAGCTTTTGGGTTTTTTTATTTAAATAAGGAATTTTTGCTGATACTCTGTCCAGACATGTGGCAATTATATCTAATGACAAATTTGAGGGTATGCACATGTTCCTTGTTGTTAAAAGCAAACAGTCACAAGGATTGATCTACCTTTGGATCTGGACTCTGTTACTAAGAAAAATCTCAGAATAAAATGCATGACTAGAGTCAGAGTTCCTAATTAAACCTTTTAATTTGGATCAAACATACCAAGTTTAACTCAGATCCTTTGAATAACACAGACTGAACCAGCTCTTCTGTTGCAGATCTCTTGAGAGTGGGGGAAAAAAAAAAGTATTAATACCTCAATTTCATACCAAGGTGTACACAGCTTTCCTCTTTCCACTTGCAGCTTTTTGTGATCCTTCTTTGTAGCCTTTTCTTTTGTTTTCCTGTATCCTGCAGCTTTCTTCTGTCTCGGGTTATGGATACTGGTTATTCACTCCATGGTAGTAAGGAATAGTCACCATGTTTCTTACTTTTCTGGTGAATTTTCAAGGTCTCTTTATGAATCTGGCTTGCATTCATACTCAAATGGTCTAAAAATATTCTGTCTTTGAGTTCAGTTTGCCTCATCTATTTAAAGAATAAAGATTTAAAACGCAGCCTAGGGTACCTGAAGGTGACACATTCATATTCAACTATCACATGTCAAATATCAAACCTACAACCATTACAAAAAATACAATGTAAAATTATAATTGGCCTTAAGCACTTACCCCCAATATTACGTGCAGTATTAAAATTGCACCACCGTCTAGTGACTCTTAGATGTCCACCTCAGAACTTGCTTCCTAACCTTGATTTTTATTAATAATAAAGGAAGCTTTTTTCCTTTTGTAGATATGAGACTGGGTTAGTGTGGACTTAACAATGTATCCTGCATAGAATCGAATTAGTAATATGATTCAAGAGAAAACACTTCCCTTTGACATATTTCAAACTTCTGTGGGTACTTGTAGATCTTTCAGTGAAATTTCTTGTTAGCTTTATTTTAATGTAGGCCTTTTGAAACCGCAGAGACCCTAATATTTGGACTGAAAATAATGTGGTTTAAGGGTATTGTAATTGAATTTAAAATAGTGATGCCCTACAAAGAGGGAGCAGGCAATGTTTTGTGCTGCTTCTGCCCTTCAGGGATGCAATGGGGCTGCAGCCAGGAGGGGCACAATGAACAGCTCTTCAGGTTCACCCTTCTGAAAGGTGATGGCATCATCAGAGACAATCTGCATGGGGTGTCATTTGATACCTTTTTATTGCATTTCTATCAGATCAGTGCGATAGTTGCTAGAAGAGCCACAGTGTTGCATAATAGAAGACACACACTTTAATTTTCTTCCCCCTAACATCTTTTTACATTTAAGGATGGTGTAATTTTAATTGTATATCTGACTTAATGTAAAAAATAAGTTGCTATGAATATTACATCTAGGGATGTCATCTGCAAGAGATATAATCAGATGTATAGGTCCTGCGGTCACGACCTGTAAACTCAGTGCAATTGTTAGAGATGCCATTTTTGACTTGGGCAAGACTTCTAGGAGACTTTGGGCAATTGAGTGTTTGTGCACAGAAAGTGCACTACCAACTGCTTGCATGATTTGCATGAATAGCTAGTTGCCTGCATAAATGCATAATTCATTAGTTGTTTGTGCTGTTTAACTCTTGTCGACATATAGCTGGGTCGATTTGGTTTTTAGGAGCATTAGTGAAAAAATTTAATGCTTGTAGGATATGCAAACAGGGAGAGAATAATGAATATGTTCCTTTACATACATACACACACACACACACACACACATATATATAAAGTATGATCCATACAGTTTTCATAATCTCGCAGCTGTTATGTTAAATACAGTGCTTAATTCCCAGACATTTTTCAATTATTTTCAATAAACTTTTCCTGGTGCTGCCCTGTAGCTACAGGCAATGCAGTAGCCTGCAGCTTCAGCTCCAGTGTTTGAACAGCAGTAGCAGTTTGCCTGCGCAGCCGGTACCCGGCAGTCCCGTCTGGTCACAGACTCCTTCGTTTTCTCAGACGAGCAGCTCATCGAGGAAGCTGGGGCCCGACAACAGAAGTCAATGCAAGGTGCTTCCTTGCCCTCGTTGGGCTTTGGATCAAACTCATCAAACGCAGCGAGGGGCTGGTCGCTCACACAACACTGACAGGCTCATCCCAATGAATGAATAAACCATTTATAATTGTATTTTGTAAAGTGCACAGTCGCTGTAAATGGTTTGAGATTTTTTTTTCCCTCTGAATTGGGCTCTTTGTACTGAAATGTGTAGTTAGCACAAATATTCTTTCTGCTCTTCTGTATAAGACGAAAGGGTCCAGAGGAAATTATGAATGTGCAAGTCACACTGACATTTCACTCCTCAGTCCTTTGCCCTCATATTGTAACTTCTCTATTTACCGTCAAAGGCATAAGCAGGGAATGTATCCAGCTGATACAAAGCACTTTAACTCTTTGCGAGTGGTAAAATTTAGGTTTTAAAATAGTGATTTATATTAGTTGACTTCCCCGTTCCTTTTGTGTATTTGCGAGTTTTAGGAATGTGAGCCTCATGCAGTTAGGAAGCAGCAAACGTGTGTAGACTGCGTATTTGCTGAAAACCCAACAGTAAGTGCTACAGGACTTAGGAGGGGACTGTAATTGCTCTAAGCTTTCCCTCTTCTGGGATGTATAATACTCTGATCTTCATAATCCTGGGTATTGAGAAACTGAATAACAGTTGTCTTGTTTCAAGTAAAGTGAAAAACATCAATTGCATCTCTCCTCCCTGACTCTTACCCCTGGCAGTACTGCCTTGAAAAGCAATTTTCCTTCAGAACTACTGACATATTAGTGCCCTGAAAGATTGAGATGTTGATTCATTAGTCCTTTAAATTCTTGCAGCAAATAACTAGATATGCTTTATATTACAATATCTTGTATGACTTTGATGAGTTTGATTCAATATTAAAACTAGTAGGGCACACTAAGTGATCTTTATGTTTTTAGAATAAAAAATATACACTAGGCTACATTTGTGGTGCAATACTTGTTCAGCCAGAATTAAGCTCCAGAATTAATGTGGCTGCAATAATCAGCAGCCCCTTGAAAATGTGCATACTAGTCCTCCACAATACTTCTATTTTTCTAACCAGCATCTCCCTGTGTATTTTACTGCTAAATGTTTCCATTGGCATTTTACTGCAAAGTCCCTTTAGAAATAATTAATGGACAAAATCCTTGTGCGTATTTTAAAGTATCAGAAACAAACAAGCAAGCTCCCCCCCAAGTAATTGTCGGCCCATGTCAGCAATTCAGTTATTAGGATCACATAAACCCATGTCTTCTATATTCCACCCAGAATTGTTTTAAGGTCCTTGTATTTGAAATATATTATTTGAATATAAAAGTAGATTATGTATTTCCCCTGTGGCTGGCCAAATGTCTTTCCAACAAAGGGTAAAATAAGAAGGCTATTTTTTTGTGTAAAAGAGTGATCTTTTTAGTCATGCTTGATTGCTTTTTCAGGACTGTCTCCATTTATAATGAGATATTCTTGGACTCATTTGAACCAGAAAGTTTAGTAAAATTGTTACACTTTTACATTAGAATACCTTGAATTATTTAAAGTGTCTTAAACTCAGTGTTTTTTAAATATATATAGCTGTGATATAAATATTGAATTTTTCAACTGCACAAACTAAGCATGGCTTAAAATGGAAATATATTTAGCATATTTGCAAGAAATATTTGTTTTAATCTCTCATACTTGTCAGCACTTCACACTAATTTAGTCTTATCTGCTGCTAAGGAGTTACACAGCAAAGGATGCACTTGTTATTCAAATCCCCGTTAATGTTCCATATCAAAGTTTGGCAAGAAAGCTGTTACTGTATTGGAATACGATACAGGAAAGTTTTAATTATCTGTACTTTTCAGAGAACTTGGCCTAGGATGTCTGAGCTAGAGTATCCAGAACAATGAGGAGTGTTTGCGTTTATCAGCTGTTTAAAATGGCATTACAGCATGTGTTCTGTGATAGTGTTTTTGAGAGATCTGACATGCAATGAAATGTTCATAGCCTACTTGAAGGAAACGGGGTGGGGGGGGGACAGAGAAGCATTTTTATTATAGTTACAGTTCCTGGATAAAATGGAAAATGTTAGGCTTGAGAAATACTTCTTATTTGCAGTTAAAGACATACTGGACCATAACTAAATTTCATTTTTAGATTTAGAAAAATGTGATTATAATTCCAGACTGAACTTCATGCTGTTTCTTGCATTACTTTATATTTAATATGCTCTAGCTACATTTGCTAAAATACTTCATTATGATACTGCCAGAGCTTACTGAAGCTTTTCTGTACTTTACAGGCAAAAATATCTTTATCAGTTGCAAATCTAGTAACAAAACGCCACAGCAGTTTTTTTTTTTCAAATGAACAAATTGCTCAATACTCAAAATTTTATTTTGCAGTATTTTCTTCAGGCAGCATAAAAAACAGCTCTTTTACATCTGAACTCCCAGCAAAACAGTGGCTCATATCTCCTGTAATTGTCCATTCTTTTTTATAAGATTTATTTTTGCCTGTGGTGCTGAACTGAAAAAGTCACCCAGCTAAAATGTAGTTACTTCATTTCCAAGTAAAAACAATAGTGTTTTCATGTCCATACTTATTATTATTCTGAGAATGTACTAATTTGTTACATCCAAGATGACGGTTAGTTTGGTCCATGAAAGGGGCACTGTGCCAACCACTGCAGTTAAGTAAAAGGGCTTCTTTCATGGGAAGTAGTGGGACAGAAAGTAGCCCGCAGTGCATGTGGGTGCAGGAGGGCAGGTTGCCAGCAGAGTCATCCTGGTATCAGGCTTTGCTGTGTTGGGTTCTGAATGAAGCTAAAACTATGATTTCACTAAATGTCGGCATGGGCAGCCAAATTTTCAAACCACTAGTGCTCTAAGGAGCAACTGATAAATGTTTTATCCCTGCGGGCTGTAGTTGATGTTGCACAAGGATTTTGCATGTGCTCAATGCATTATCATTTTTGGCATTAAGCTTAGATAATTGTCTACTTATATTGAGCCTGTAATAGCAAAATACAAGTGAAGAGGCATGTTTTACAAAGTAAAACTATGAAATAGGTTTAACTATATTACTATGGATTTTTTTTTTGTTCTATCCTACTAAATTTGAATGAGAATGAAGTATGATTCTATACCTTAATTCTGCTCAAACCAGGGTGGTCTCATAATTTTGTTTTACATGCATGACATTGCTTAAGGTCATTAGTTGTAAATCTTAGTATAAAAAGACTGAAAATATATTCAGTACTTTGTAGTTACCGAATACATATTTAAAAGCCTCTATGAAAAGTCGGGACCTACATGACAGATTTTCAGTTACTGAATGGTCAATTTAATGATGTAGATTAGCTGTATCTAAATAGTAAATGGAGATAGGCTGTTGCGAGGCTTTGATGAATCTCTCTGATGCATATCCCAGTTCATCAATTTTCTAATTTTAGAGATTAGTATTCTGCTTTTCAATCCTAATATGCTCTTTGGTAACATTTTTTTTTGACATTCAACTAAGATGAGGTATAACTTTATTTACATTTTTTCTTTGTTTTGCTGTAGCTAGTCTAACAAACACAAACCAAATTTGAATTTGGTCTCTCTATTTACTTAGTGACTAATATAATGGTTTCATTCTTATCACTTTTTTTAGCATTACCTGCTTTCTAATTGCTTAAATCTGTAATCACATATATAAAAAGAGTCTTCTCTATTGCTAAAACGGAAGTGTTTTAAAGGAAAGTGAATTGTATGACAAGATTTTTTGCTTATATTTAACCAGTAAGGGTTTAGCAGTTAATACTGCATAGAGAAAATCTGCTCCTCTTTATCACATAATTAATTCCATGCAGTAAATATGTATGGTGTGATCAGCCTTTACACGTTTCTGTGTTCATGCAGAATTTATTGAGCATATTTGGGAAGCCTTTTGGGTACATATCAAGGGATATTTATGCATTTTATTTAAGAAAGCTCATATTTTGTTTTTATTGTTCATGTTGTTGGACCTGAAGTAGTTTGTGCAAATGCAATACATTTTTAATGTATTTGAACCTGAAGGCAACTGAAGTCAATCCATTTGTTAAATATCCTCTCAGAAAAGGTGCAGAACCAAATAAGTTATTGAATATAGTATTAATTTCATCTTTACAAATGAGGGCTCTTTAACCTATTGAATAATTAAATATTTGTAATAAAGCAGTTAACTTGAGCAGTTTATTGCTGTGATTTGCAAAACTGCATTGAGCTGCTTTCCTTTCATTTCATTGATGGTGGAACAAACATTTCCTTAATAAGGCTAGAGCACATTCTAATTTTGTTGCAAAAGCTTAGATAAGGATCAGGCCCCCTCTGAATCACTGCTCTGACCTATGACATGGAAAGTGCTGAAGCGCTTTGGCAAAGAAGAGTTAGTCATTCATTATTATGCACAGGACTTTCCAGTTCTAAAGGGGCTCTGTGCTTTCTCACATAGACTTTGTTTGTTGGAAATGAGAACTGTATTTTGGCAGTAAAGGACAAGAATTGAAGCAACTCTGCAGGCAGACTCATTATGACATAATCCTTCATTAATCCTTATTCTCTATTAATAGATCATGACAGAAGTTTTGCTTTGGTTGACCATCTTCACCAGCGAGCTCTGAGAAAGCTTTACTAGAGAATGGTCCCCACTCAGCTCTGGGGGCTGTTTTATTTATGATTTTAAGAAAATGTGTTATGCCTACCTTTGACAAGTTGGTATATTAAATGATTTCTCTCCCTTTCTCTCTGTTAGATGTGAGCCAAGATGTATACCTTTAAAATGTGATATCTCTCTGAAAATGGGTTGCTTAAAATTGCTCATGTGGCAGATAAGTACACTGTGAAAATTAGGTTTTGACCACACAGATGATGCGGGACAAATACAGGGATCTGTGACTCCGCTGAGGGTGGCATGGAGAAATGAAAGGACTGAGGGGAGGCACCGTAAGTGGCATGTGGAGTGAAAACGGCAAAATGGGACTGAGAGAAAGGAAACCTGAGTTCTTCTGGCACAGAAAAATATCAGGAGAAAAATTTGGAATATAACTGTGGAGCGTCCTTTCTGCAAAAGGATAAAACTATTTTTATGAAAGTCAAGAATAGTGAGATTCAAAACTGGCAGATGCAGCAGTATACAGAAGGTCTTTAACCATTCTCAAGGCATCGACAAAGACAGTGGTGAAGTGTATATACACACACACACACACACACACAAAATTTTAAAAATCAGTGCAGAATCAAATGCTATTAAAACAATACCCGGGTTTCTAGAAGAGAAGTCAAACTTGCTCTTTTAAAAGTATAATCTCCGCTTCTTCTGGCCTGCCTTTTCACAGCAGCTTTTCAGTGTTTTTGGTGTGTTGCTGGCCGCTAAGTTGTGCTTGGTTCTTTAGAGCTGGATCAGTTTGCACTAAATCTAGCCTGTGCCACAGTGTATAGTACTGCAAGATCAGTTTCCTCATCTGCTGAGGTATTTTTGTAAAGCTATTGATGACAGAGGAGGTTAGTGTGGTTTATTATATAAATCAGATTCTGTAATGAGTATTTATCTTCAAATTCAATCTGAATGTAAATCAAAATATAATTTCTGGAACAACTGTCTACATTCAACTTTCAACAGTCGTACTTAAGCATTTTTTCATTTAAACAGCAAATTTCTATAATCTGTAAAATCTTAATCATTTGATGGAGTGAACCAGAGTGTTTCCATTGACTTCTATAAAACTGTACAGATTTACTATAAACTTGATCTTTATTTTTTTAAACATCAAGTTATGCCTTTTTTTATATATATCTGTTGGCATTATACTTTCTCTGTAATATCTGGGGATTGACTGCAGAAAAATGGTGGAGTAAATTTCTGTGTTTTAGAAGCTGGATGGAGAAGAGTTGCTTTTTAACATACTGTGTTTTGGCTCTTTGAAGCACTCTGAGGATTAAGTGCCCGAAGAGACAGTTAGGAAAAACATGTCCATCTGAAAATGTAATATTATAAAAATAACATTTTATTTGCTATTAGCAGGATAAGAATTTATGCCTGGAACTCTCCATATATTATTCTTTTGTGTAGCTGCTTAGCACCCTGCCTTTTGAGTCTAGAAAGGTATGAAATATGAATAGATAGAATATTAACTTTTTCTATAGGAAAAAATCATGGTACAAATAAGCGAGAGAATGCAATGTGTTTTACAATTTATAATTCCTATTGCCATTTAATACTTCATGCAAACAAGAGCCTACATGTGCTGCATTCTGTGAGAAAACATAAAGGTTTTTGTTTGTTTTGTTTTGTTTTTCCCTCTGCAAAGAATAACATTAATCCTTTCTGATTTTGGAATCTGATTTAAGCATAACATGACCTTTCATCTATGGGGGATGAGAGGAGAAGAAATAGGGAAAAAATAATTCAGAAATTCTAAATTAGTTATATTTTACTCTTGTTTTACACTTTGAGAGCCTGCACAATGCAGCTTGCTTCTGATTGGAGTTTGACTCTTCTTGCTATACTACAGACATGCACACATAAAACGTTGATAGCTTTGAAACTAGCTGTGGTTACATAAAGGCCTTTGAGTGTTCAAGTCCTGACTAAAGCTCACTGGTTCAAGCACATCTGTTTTTAATAGTTGCTTCCTGAAGAAGAGATTTATGATAGTAGGCAGCCCTTTAATCTAGCAGACAAAAGGCATGGCAGGTTCCAATGGATGGAAGCTAGCACCAGGCAAATTCGGTCCAGAAATAAGGTACAAATGTTTAACACTGTGAGTAATTAACCATTAGAGCAACTTATCTAGCAACAGGTCAGAACTTCTATTGTATTAAACTTGGAAATCAAAACAGCATCTATTGAAATACACACAATGACTCAAATGCAAGTTGCAGGTTTGAAGAAAAGGAGGTGAACTCCCTTGGTCTGTGCTATACCTGTTTTATAACTGGCTTTAAAAATCAGTGGTTGTATTTTTCTGAAGTTCAATCATATAATTTAAAATTATATTACTGTATACAGTTCAGGTGAAATCCTCCCTGATTGCTGAAGGTGCTGTGACAGACCAAGAGAGAAATAATGATTCAACATGTTTTATAATATTAAAAATGGGTGGCACCTCCCTGGTTTATGACTGTTCTGGAGGAACATGAATTGCTGCTAATGTCAATTAACAGCACTGCTATACTGCCTTTCACATTTAACTCCCCAATGCCCTCCTTTTGGCTTTGAAATTATGTTGTTGGAAAATGCTGGTCTTGGTTGTCTTGGCTGCCCTGATCTTCTCAGAAAATAAAAGGGTTCAGTACACCTAATTAGCCATTTTCCTTATGTTTCACATCTTAGTATTCAACTTCTCCCTGGGAGGCTTGACACCATAGCAGGTTCTAGGGTGTTGGATAGACATCTGTGGACTATAGATTTAACATTTTCTCTTCAGATTATACGAATTGTTTTCAGAATTTTTTCAGTGATGGGTATTGTGCATTGCAAGTAGATGAAGACTGACCCCTCTGGATTACTTTCAGCAAAATGTGAAACAAGTGTTTTGTGCTGCCTGGCACTGAGAAGCCTCCACCTCTGTTCCCTTTTGGGAGTCTCACTTCAAGAAAGGAGTGGGTGAACTGGAGGGACTCCAGAGCAGGAAAATGAGAAAGACCAGAAACCTAGAAAATATAGTGTGTTTAAGCTGAGGAAGGCAAGAATAAGTGCCTCATAACAAAGTAAGTAATAGTCAATTGCCAAGAGAAGTTTGGGGATACAAGAAATAATACACTTAAATTGCAACAGGAAAAATGCTTGGTTAGAAACAAAGGTGAACTTTATAGCAGTCAGAGTAGAAAGTCACTGAGATGGTTTGCTTGGGGATCTCTGAAGTCACCATCATTACAAGCCTTCAAAAGAGAGACTAGAGAAACATCTAGGAGTGTCATAATTATAGGTGATCCTGCTTTTGCTGGGGAAGATGAGGCTGAAGAGCGCAAGGTAAAGAGAGTGTGGGAGTCAGAATAGAACTTCAGGTTTCTGCTAGCCCATCTCCTCCCTAAAAACCAAACGTTTCTGAGTAACCGACAATATCCAGTGGATTCCATAATCTGTTGATGACAATTCCAGGACTTGGTTACAGAAATAGCAGTTATGGGCACCACTGTATTCCTGACTGGGGCCTGGAATCTAACACAACATGACAAGAAGCACCAAAAGCACCATCCTTTGTGTGATCCTGTTGTTTCTAGAAGTAACAATAGAAAATAAGGAAGTCTGGCAGCACAAAAGAAAATAAGGAAGGCCATAAGACTGGAGGACATGCCATTTGAATTGGAGTTGCTCAACTTTGAAAAGAACGATGCACTTCATACCCTGAAGAACCTGAGGGAAGCTATCCATTTCTTAGGGACTTAGTCTAGCATCCAAAAAGAATGTTTATTAAAGAAAAATTCAATAAATGACCCACAAACATCACAGATATTTTAAGTTATCTAAGAAAATGTAGCAATTCTGTAGTTCAAGGAAAACCATCCTGAACTCACCCACTTTTATGGACTGAAAGACTGAAAAAAAAAAAACTCATCTAGGTCACTTGACTACAGGGCCTGTCATTATCTCTCTTCCGAAAACTTATGGTTTACCTCAGGCAGTTAGGACTGTGAATTAAGTTGAGTGTCGTAGACAGGCTATCAACTTTTTACACTAATTGCTGTTTATCCCTAATTGTAAACCCATGACTCCATCAATCTTAACAGAGTCTTCTGAAATTAGTTGGCTATGATAATACTCGCTTTCTAGTATTAGGGCCGAGAGAAAGTGTCAGAATCAGAAAAGAAGGCCTTTTTTCAAGATTTGGAGAGAAAGGAGGATGGCAATGAAGTCTGGGTCTAGTGAAATAGAATTTGTTCATCTGGAAGCTGAAGTTTATGATCATATGCTGGTCACAAAAATATCATCCAGACCTCAGAATATCTACTTAAGTATTTCAGAAGAGGTACCTGGTGTTACAGTATCTCAAAATTTATGTCAATTCATAATCCTATGGATATTCATCCAAATTCCAGCAGAATTAGCAGCATAATTTGTGAAAAACAATGTTCAAATATCTCTATAAGTATAATATAGTAGCTGATTCTGGCATGTCAGAAACCATTTGCCATAATCTCTGCTTGAAAGTGAGAACTCAGAACGTAAAGGAGGATCATAAGGATCTTCCATGTGAACTTTGAATTTGCACCCATGCCTGCCCTGCTTTCCTCAGAGTAAATCAGACATCGTCAACCTGATTTTAATATTGATAGCTAATTCACTCAGTATAATAACCACTCACATAGTGCAGTGAGCCTAGGTGAAGTCATATACCATATTGCAACACTTATCCCTATAGTGATAAACTTCAAAATGTGCTGATCTTTCCACTGATGTCCTATGAGGCCTCTGCTTTCTTTTTCTATCTGTAGCTACAGTGGTGGATACCTCATTGCTAGGTGGGATGGTGAAGGTGGATGACCTCAAGACCTGAGGAGAGCCAGCACACAGCAAGGCTGGTGCCACCGTAGTCATGTTGTGTAGTTAATGTGGCAGTAGGAAGTCTGTCTGTCTTGAACAGCGGTCATCCCTGGAGTATGGGGTACCACTTTCCCACCAAACATTCCTATTGCACAAACTCCCTATCCTTCAGAGCCATCAGGCAGAGAAATAGACTTGCTTTTTCTAATTGTGAGTGGAAATAAAGGACTATGTTCTACAAAACATCATTTCAGATTGGAGTGACCCTTAAATGATTACTTCTGTAAGTTAAAGTAACATAAAAGACCAAGATCTCTTTCTTTTTTTGATTTAATTTTCCAAATGACACCTCAGCTGAGAATCCCAGCCATTTATTGACCTGTCTGTGCCTTTTGATTCTTGAAAAAGCCAGATAATACTTGGCAAATCTTATTTTAGATGCTTCATCCTCCAAGGCAGTTTTGGTTCCCTGAGGTACTGTGTGTTTCAGGCAGTCCTTTCTGAAATGCTGTATTTACTCTGTGATATAACACATCATCTGTAACTTTGTAATATTGTATTCAATAAAGGGACTCAGATGGACTAACTATTGCTTTGGAGTCGCTCATGGTATTAGATGCATACAGTAGGTCACGCAAATATGAAATAAGTGTCTTACCGTGTAGTAGCAAGAGCATTTCAAGGTATTGTGCATGTAAAATTTAATAGCTTAAACTCTTGTCTTTCCATCTTTGAGCTTAGCATATCTGTAGCTTCATGACCGAAGGGGAACTGAGGCATGATAGATGTAATCCGTGCTTTTAATACCATCCTAGAAAGTGTGAGCAGGGTGTTTGCTGAATTAGTATTGCTGGGCACAGTGATCACTGCTTTGAGATAATGAAACATGAAATATGCAACTAAGAAAAAAAGGAAAAATAAAAAAGTTCAGTTACTGTAAGTAATTTGTCTTTAGCTTCACATAGGATTTCTATGTTATTTCATTTGATTTTATTTTTGTGCATTCCTCTTTTGTCAGCTGTAGATGGCAGATCCTTATCGTTTGTATTGAAGCAGTCTTCAGGAATGCCAGCCAGGGCCCAGAACCACAGCACACTTGGCTCTTTGTAAATACATTTGTTGATGTGACGGTCAGTGCTGTTAATTGCCATGAAAAGCATCACTTTCCAAGTCCAACTCTTTCTTAATACATTTGTACAGTTGCCTTTTTCACCTGGCTCTTCCTTTTGAAGCAAAACATAGAATTGTAACCATAAGAATAGAGATGATAACCAATGTATGCATGCTGTTTGTAAGCTAGTAATCTGTATATGTGACTGGTCATCTGATCAGTGAGCCAGTTGTTAACAGTTGAGCGGCAGACAGTAGGTTTCTGTATGCGGCAAGGATTTTTTGGCACTGCAAGGTGCAATTCTGAATCATTTTAACTTCTGGGTTAGTTGAGTAATATTGAGTATGGATTATGGCAAATCTGGATGTTCAAAGGAAAGTGAATAGAAATGGTATTGTTTTTTTCATGACTGGTCATGTTTTGTTTTGGTGCCAAGCAAAATAATAAAAACTATATTATTTTTAGTTTTATTTTAAAGATCTGCCAGCAGTATTGAAACTTCTGGCAACCTTGGGATGAATTTCAGATTCTAAAAAGAAATAAATAGCTGGAAAAACAGAAGTAATTGGAAGCATGTGATAGCAGGTCTTGTGCACAGATTTAATTAAGATCTCTACCTTCAAAAGATTTCCCAAGCAGTTTTTCTAAATCTTCAGCAAAATAGTTAGTCAACATTTGGAGGCACAGGCGTTGATTTTCATGGTACAGAGGGAATCCCTTTGTTCAGAACTATGTTACTTCAAACAATGATTTCATTAGGGTGAATATTTATGTAAATTTTGGATACGCTCTGTGTACTGGAAAAACTATTCCCCAAAAAAATTGCAGCACATGAATAATGAGTCGTTTCTGTTTTCTTTCCCTCTGCTATGTTTTGTTCTTAGAGATGTGGAGTTACACATCTTATATTGCCTCCCCTTTTTCACACACAGAATAGAAATTACAGCTAGAGCTTAGCTTGTTTTGCTTGTGGATCAATGCCAGAATTGCAGTTTTGAAGGTGTTTTAAAATGAAGACATCTGGCAGCTGGCGCCCTTGCAATTCGTTTGCCAAGACAAGTTGCATGCTGCTGGAATTCTCAATTGACGGTCACGCACCAGGTAAAAGTCAGTCAGGTGGAGCTGGTGTGTGGTGAACCCACTCACTTGAAGAATTGTTGTCTCAGGGATATGTGGGTGGGCTAAACTGTGAGGTATGTTTGTCTAATTTTTTCCTCTTTAAAACGTGAATCTTGGAGCTGAAAAGAGGTCAGCAAAGCTGACAAGAAATCACAAGGCTACAACATTTCACTGGAACCACCATCAATTAGTTTGAGCAGAAAGTGCCGAAAACAAACAAAAAAAAAGATGAATAACAGAATCCGACATAATGTTGGGCAAACACTCTGCTGTCAACTGAGCGGTCACACAGTTTTTCCTCTCATTTTTTTTCATAAGAAATAGCCTAGAGGATTATTTGTACACAGCTTTCCACTGACAGTGAATTAGTAACAGTGTGTCATTGTGCATTCAGTTATTCAGTGACAGCTCTGAGACTAAGCTGTTTACATTAATTGATGTTTAATGGTATTAATGCAGTATATTTTACCATTATAAACTTTATCAATATGCCTACTTACTAAGATACTAATACTTTTTAAATCAAGAGATCTGCTCCCACAATGATTTTATGCATGTTTTAGATGGAAAATGTGTGCATTCCTTTTATAGTGTGAGGAACCATTCAGTTAACTGCCACAAAACTAAAAAGATGCGAGGCCTCAATCTTCCCTAATGTAAGCACATTTAAGTTCCCTTTAGTAGATATATTTATGATTTGCATCCCTGTGAAAAGGAAGAAAATCGAGACCAGGATATGTCTGCTACAACCTGTAAAATCTGAATGTAGCAGAATGTAGTCTGAATGTTCAGAAATTGAGCAGCATTATTCATTCGGTAGGGTCAATACAGCTCCTTGTCCAGAGAATGTCAGTGGTTTCTTCTGTGTTCCAAGTGCTAAAAAGTACTTTTGTCATATTTTTTTCTCAAAACTCTTCAGCAGAGGGACCAGGGATCCCTGCTATTCCCTACAGATCTTACTTCTCAAACCCAGCCTCTAAACTCTTAGGCTGATGGAAAAGATAACTTTACTGTTCACTGCGACCTTCCTGCACCTTTCAGACAAGGAGCAGGAGCAATAAAAGAGTGTCTGATGAGGATGTGAATGCAGACACATAAACTTTTCTGCTTTTAAGGGAGTTACTTGCTGCTGTTTGATTGCTTTGCAGTATGGTCTCTTACAGCTAAAATACTGAAGCATTCATTGGAGCCAGAACCTCGTCCAAATCCCTGTAGGACATAATTTATGGCAACATATATTGGTAAAAGGACCTCTCTATGCATTTTGTCATCAAGGGGACTAAAATTTCATTAGTAAAATAGCAAACACTTACTAACATGCTAAAACTTGGTTTCTAATGAATTAAAATTCAAGCTATATGCCTTTTATTTTTTTCATTAGACTGCAGGCTGTATGTGGTCCAATATTTTGAATAACTAGACTTTACCACATTCTCTGTAGGTCCTCCCCTTATGTCTTTGTGTGGCTTTCAGGTCAACAGTAGTATAATCTCACTAAAGCCCTGAGCGTTGCTGTAATAGAAATCATTGGTAATTGCTAATATGAATTACTTTGAACCAAAGACTTTGACTGGTGTCAACACTAGGTATATAATAAAAGGTAAAGCTGTTTCATTTCTTCTTGAGAGGTACTACATAAATTGTGTAAATGTAACATAGTGTAAAATACTGGTTAATTTTTTTGCTTTATGTAAGAGGGAATGCAGAGTCTAAAGATGAAATATGAAACTGCTTTGAGATGAGGATCTAGAGAAAACGCTGATGATTTGTCACAACTGTTCATCACTGTGCTAAACCTGTTTTGTTTTCCTGCTCAAATTCCTGACAGATAATGGCAATCTGACATTCTTACTGTTTTCATTTTACTGTGAAAAAGATCTACAGAGAACAGGCTGAAACCAAGTAGTGTCATTACGTCGCAAGCCTCTCAGTCTCTTAGGAATGATTTCTGAAGTAGCATAAGCTGTTTCTCCTGCAATCGTGAATATTTTGAAGTTGCTCATGCTTAATGTTGAATTCGATTGTTGGTTAAAAGGAACCCATGCTATAGGTCTCGTATGTAACTATCTCCAGGCAAGTGCAATAGCATAATTGGTCCCTACTGACCAGCAAAGGAGAATTATAATTATGTGCAGCATCTTCAAAGTAATGCTTCTAAGGAAGTATTCAGATTTGATTTTAAATAGAGGACTTGGTTAGTCCTCCTGGAGCTTTTATGTGCCTCTAGTAACAATAAGTGTCTCTTTTTTTTTTTTTTTTTTTTAAACTTTCATGTAGAGTACACAACCCTTATGCTCAAGTATGGCAAGACTTCCATGCCTTTTGACTCCTAGATTTCACTATTATAGTGTTTTGTGTTTTATTTTGGGACTCAGCACTGTTGCAGTAGGAGACACTTGAGATCTTAGAGAATTTTACAACAGCATTGCAAAGGGCTTCGGTTTTAGCTGCAGGGGCCTAACATTTGCTTTTGCCTAAATATAATTTAGGTACTTGGTCTACTGATGTCCCAAGTCTGTAATAGCCGTGTGTCTCTTCGTTAATTATCGTGGGAGCTGAGATTCCCAAAGTTGCTTTGCTTGTAGATCTTGATTTTGGATGATAATCAGCATGAAAACTCTACTCCCTGGGTAGCAGCAGATCCAAAGTTTAACCTCTCCCAGTATCTTTAAAAGCCTTGTGTAGTGCAGCTTCAACTTGAAATGGTGTATTTATAAGGAGTGGTTTGTATTTATTATTTCGGAAGCTTTGGGAATGAGGATGTTGCCCCCATGTCTCTTTTGATTATGGAAAGAGGTTAGCTGTAAATTCTGCTTTTATTGTAGCTTTTCTTTTTTTTTTTCTTTTTTTTTTTTTGGCATAATGGTGTATTTGATTTAGTTGCTTTTGTTAATTTAAATACCCCCTGCTGCTGAGGCAATGGCATGTGCTTTAAAAATAGTATTATAAATACGTTGAAGGGTACAAATTCCAGTTTTTAAGGAACATAAATAGGTATTTGGAAATAAGAAATAATACTTTGAGTGTAATATAATTTCCTAGGCCAAAATAGATCTAAAACAGTTGCTGAAAGTAAACTAAGACACAAACCACACAATTATTGGGGGAAGCTTCTCATGGCTGTAGTTGAAGAACCCTTTCCATATGTCTGGCAATATAGAATAAAAGGAGTTTAAACTGTGTGAGGAAGCTTTAGAAAAAGCTAAAGGAGCTTTGATGTAAATTAGACTTAGGCTACAGATGAATATTACAGAACTTTCAGAGACTTTTTCTGCTCTTACATTTTAATTGATTCACTCTGATTATCTATAAGCTAGCTGGTTGGTTTGTTTTTCTTTCAGCAAGGCAAAAACTGCTTTTTTGAGTAGAAATCTGCTACTTGAATGAGAATTAGAAGTTGCAGGAGGTACGGAATTTTCATGCAGAGAATTTTTAGTCATGGAATCTATTCTCCTGTGTTTAATTATCTGGATGCTGTCATATGGATCAAAAATTATTTGATAATCGAAAGGATTACAAATAAATATAATCCTAAGGAAGCAGGATCTTAGAGACTAAAGACTATTTGAACAAGATCTTGCTTGTGTAAAGACCCTGAAGGAGAACTAGTTTAGCTGCTTTGGAAGATGAAATAAAATTGGTAAGTGTTGTGAAGAAACATCAAAAAACTATAGATATGATGAGCTAGTAAGAATCCAAATGTAGATATGCTATAGATGTAAATAAAACAAGAGAAAAATGAATTTGTGGTAGTATGTTGAGAAAGATGCGATAATATTTTGAGAAGGATGATTTATTAATGAATGTTCCTTGGGAGACAAAACCCTCAAAATTAAACCAACAAAATTTATGCACAAATTGCCAAGAAACGATGGTCAGCAATAATTTTTAGTCAATGCAGTGCAGCAGTCACATATAGCAGTCATGTCAAGGAAGCCCCTTGATGTAGCATGTATAGGACTGAACTATATAAAACTCCAGAAGACATATAAAGAAGTAACCCAGCATTTCACAGGGGAGTAGACCTGATAGTCCAATAAGTATTTCCCGTGATCAGCTTAGACAATTATATATGTGCATGTGTGTCTGTAAATATATTTATTTTACTTGCTTGTTTAATGCGGTGGGCAGTTTGTTTACTGAATATATGGGGCATGATATGGGTGTGCTGATTTTAGCATGACTATATCCAGCATAAAATAATAGCGATTTTGACTACTTAACATCTGAGGAACCTCCGTACATGACTGAAAAAAACACAACATATGTGACAAAAGGTCAGTGGTAGGGCCGGTACTGTTCCAATCATTCTCATGCATGTAAAAATGCTGACTTTGTAACTAGCTCTTTATTTCTGAATGTATGAATTTCAAACATTCAATTTATTCCTATTTTAATTGTTCATATTTACAGTCTTTCCTACAGTTATATTAAAGAAGCTTATATGTACGTTATATGCACAATTGATGGTATAAAATAGAATTAATGTTCAATGATACTTTGGGTAGGGATGAAGTAAGAAGGTTATAATTTATTTTAATTGGCAACATGCAAATGATATAGTGAAACAGAAGGGAGTGAAGTTTGGACTTGGGTGAAGCAAAATAAAGGGCATCATCTCTATTGTTCTCTTTCACCACCATATATTGTTCACCACCATATATTGTTTCACACCATATATTGTTCTCTTTCAAAGAGAAAGGGGGAGCATTTCACATATGCGACTGGCCACTACATGCCATGGGATAAATGACAGCCATGAGGTATGGACTGCCTGCTTGGCAGAAATCAGACATAGACTTACAGCCTCTATCAGATAAGGGAATCCATAGAAGAATGCAGACCCTCACCTGTGTAAGAGCTAAAGATTCTTTGAAACTGAAGTTATGTGGTTTGTGAAATTAGTTGTCATAGAATCATTAAGGTTGGAAGTGACCTGCACACACAGCGTTACCTAGAGCATGTTATATATTTCCTTTCTTTTTCAGAAATACTGAATATGTTATAGAAAGCATTAAAAAAAATCCATTATCTCCTCTAATCTATTACTGTTCCTATGAAGTGTCATTTCAATTCCTTCAGTAGCTTAGTTGTTTCTTAAGGGACTTCACTGATATTGATAATGTCTAAGTATTTATATCTTAACTTCTTTTATATCTGAACTTCTATCTTGACTAACTTGTCATCTTATGAATCACTGCAGTGGATTTCATAGTTTACCTCCATTTCCAGCTCTCAGCAAGTTCAGCAAAAGCTGAGGAAGACCAGCTTTATTAGCCATACCTTCCTCGCCTGAGCCTGAGAACTTTCAGCTTCCTAGTGATTCTGAGAAGCTTGGCAATTCAGATCAACTTTTACTTTCAAAGTCTTAGTCTTATATAAAAGAGTGTATATAAAATGTGTACCTAAGGGTATAAGATGGCTCTGTGTGGTTAATACATGTAGCTTATTAGCAGAACTCATTTGAAAATTTTCCCAATCAGTATTGGAAAGTTTGGATAACTGCATAGTCTGTGGTATCGTTACTACAGAAATTTTCTGCCATAAGCTGCTATGCTCAAGTATGCATTTCTTTTATGAATGAAGGTCTTTTGTGCATCAAGATTAAAATCCTGTGCTTCTGCTATGAAGGGAAAAAAATCTCTTTGAGAGTGCAGTTCATGTAAACCATTTCTTTAAAAACAGAGCCCTTAAATAGCTCCAAGTACCTTTCTGTGTATGACACATAAATGTCCACTAATTGCATGAAGGGAGAACCGAGATTCCAATAGCAAATTCTGTAAAAAGTAGATATACAAAGAAAAGTGGAAGCATCTGTTTAATATATACGACATTAGAATTTAATTTTACCTCTGTGATGCTTTTGTATAGCTGCAGTGTTACAGAGGAGCACATAAGCATAGTAGTGCAGTGTCAGCAGGTGCATGCCACCAAATTACTGCTTTTAATTTGCATATTCATCTGCTAAGAAGCATGTCATTATCATATCAAAGGGATACTAAGCAACATCTAGCTTCGAGAGATGTGGCATAGTTTCAATACGAGCAATTAATGCAAGATGAGGACTCTCTTTTTGTCATGTCTCCTAGGGCTAGCTGTAATCGGGCTTATTATTGGATACCAATAAGACTGAGGTACCAGTTGGCAGAGAATGAGAGAAGTACAGAAAAACAGAGCTGTATGAGGCATCTTAACTATACACTTGATAGCAAACGAATTCTCTGGTCACTTTTTAAAAACAAAAGCTCCTACTATCTGCCAAATAAATCTGATCAAAGATGAAAATTAAATGCAGCATGTCTTTAAAGGGGAACTAACAGGAAAAAGTTAAATCAAAATAGGGTATGTTTTGCATGAAGTGAATATATAAAGCTGACTAATGACATGTGGAGTCAGAACTGTATAGATTGACTTCTTAGGAGTAGAAATATCCAGAAGCTGATAGGTAAGATGAAGAATTGGGAAACATCAGAAAATGTCGTTAAAGGGATTCAGTTCACTGTTATAAACATACTGAGTCTTCATAAATGAATAGCTTTGACTGTTAAGGGCTAGCCTCCTTCTTTCAAGGAAAAATAAATAAATAAAAATTCTTGTACGTTCTTAAAGAAAGGGAGGTTTAGGTCAGTCATTTTTTATCTCTAAGCTACCCATTGCAATGGGTCATTGCTCTGGGAGACAAAGGAGGTAGATACAAAGCCTGTTCAGGAAGGATGGCAGGTCTAGCGTTGGCAGTTGGCACATGGCATTGTGCTTCATCAGCTTTCACAAGTATGGCATTGAAAGTAGATGATGTCTTAACAGTTGAACAAGTAAATACTCCAACATACCTTCCTCTGGGTGAAGATCCACCTTCTTTGGTGAACTGTTGAGAAAATATGCCAGGAAAAAAAATAGATGTCTTATGGGAATGAAAAGATGTACTCAAGGATGGCCTGGATCTCTAAGGCCTGCACTGTTCAGTGTGCTCTGTCCAGTATGTGGAGCGAAGTTAGAGGAACACAAGTGTACAGGGATTTCTGCCACTATTCCATCTGAGCCTCCACCATTTCGCAAGGTTCTCCTAAGACCATGTTGGCATCTTGTTCAACAGCTCTTGGTGAACCCGGGGGAGCAGTTTTTAACCTAGCAAAGGTGATTAGAACTAAAATGTGAATGATGGAAGATTACTTATAAAGTTCTAGTTTCAGAGGGACAGCCTGGGCCTAAGCTGTGTGAGAAAGTGTCTGGTTTTGTTCAGGAATATTTCTGTCATCATTTAGATGAAGTCAGTGCTAGTTTCCAGACCTGAGAATCTGACTAATAATGCAGAGATTTAATTTTACCTTTGTACCAAGACATCTGAACTGTAGTGACCAGCCTCACTTTTCAGGGAAACTTTCTTTCTTTCTGCAACTGTGCTGCCAATTTATGTAATACATAATAGTTGTATAGAAAGTTCAATTTCACATATTTTTACTACTTTTATTCCATGCTTGTCACTGAGCTAGATAAATTTGGATGGATTGTTTCCAATAATTTCAGTGAAGCTGGGATTTTACCCTCTTAGACTGGACTCATAGCAATAAATGCCCCGGTATCATGAGGATAATCAGCTGCTAGTGGCAGTTAACAATGATATTGTGGGGGTAAGAAAAACTAAGGTTTACATACCATGATTAGAATATTAGTAGTTGTCTTTCATGATTTATTCAACTATAAATTGGTGCAATGGTGTGTGCTTATCTCAGCAATGTGAATTTAACTAAATAAAAAAAATTTACTTGAAGGATATGGTGGCTTTTGTGGGCTTTTCTTGACAACCTTCATTGTATTTCATAGCAGGGGTTTGTAGGAGGATACATTTTAGATACAATCCAGTTTAGAAAATGTATTAGTGCGCTTAGTAAATTTTCGTAGGCCTTAAAGTCTCCCTGGAATTTTCACACAACTAATTTTCATACTAGTGTTTCCTTTTTGAACAATTGGGACTGTCTGTTTACCAAGTTTTGTGTCTGTAGTGTGCCTATATAGCCATGATTATCACAATATGACTTATGTGTGGTTGACCATAGGATATGAAAGGAATTTAAATTTGTATTTACAGCTTCTACAAGATCTCGTATACTTCAGTGTATTATAATGATTTCAAAAGAATGATTAAACTCACATAGACAACTACTCTCATAGGCTACTCTAGAGCAGAAGTATCTAAAATAATTCCAGTGAATTTTTTTTTACCACTAGGTCAGGGAGAAAAGAGCAAAACTAATGTTTGGATTTTTTGAAATAAACATCATAAAGATCCATCCTGAAATGACAAAAGAAAAAAAAATCAAAGTCAGATTTGTGGTCTCTGCTTCACTAGAGTTCACTAAGAACTTCCTCTGTGCAAAGAAAACTCTGGGGGATCTCTGGAGAAACCAAATCAAATAAATGTCAAATTTTCCTAATGATATTATCCTACACTAGTTCCTCCAGGAGACAGTTAACTTCCAGTAGAGTCAAAACCTTTCAAAATTTACTAAAGATCTGGAAGTTGCCATTGTGATGGATTGATATTAAAAAAAAAAAAAAAAAAAAAACAATTAAAGATGCTTCATTCTGAAGAAGTGTAAGATAAACTTGAAATGATTCCAATGTGATGAGAAAGCTTTTTAAAATGAAGAATCAGTGTAACCCTCAGGAAAATATGTGGGTTCATCATTGAGGACTGATTTTTTCTTAAGGTCTTACAGATTTAAATCATGTTCTGTAGTCTTAATCTAGTTGTTTTAATTCTATCCAAAAAAAAAAAAAGGGAAGCAAGTTGTGTAAACAGGAGAACTACAAAACTGGGTTTTATTGTTATAAAACCTGTTCAGCCACAATTGTACTTTTAGAGTTGCTCTGCTTTTACTGACAAAATCAATACATAAATTAGTCAACTGTAACTGATATCTTGTCTTCAGGAGTTGATTCAAGAGTGGACTGCACCTTTTGAGAATTTATTCTTTTTTAGTACACTAAAGAAAAGGAATGTTCAAGTGTTCAGAAAAGGACATTTTTGGAGACCAGTGCTTATTTAGTTTTTTGGGGGATTGACCTGTTTTTAAAGCCATTTGTAGTGAATCTTTAGATTGTAAGATGTGGTGGTGAAGAATGAAAATGTTAAAGGTTTTCCTCAATGCATTACAGCATATAATTTGTAATTCTTCTTATAATTTGACATTTTTGTCTATGATGCTAAGCTTTTCTTTATAGCACAGGTGGATAGTAAGTCTTTATACTCATAAATACTCCAAATATAAGCCAGTGTTTACGTATTTACATTTAATATCACTTGTCATATCACTGTTTTACTGTAATATGAAGAAAGATTTAAGTTATTTTAGATAAAAAAACGTTAATTACTTGGCACTTTAATAACATTCAAGTTCAGTCGATTTGCTGTTTATGTCATTTCTAACATTACTTTTTAAACAATATTGCGCAAGAGTTTCATTTCTAGAATTAAATAACTCCTATGGAGTGTTGATAGTCACAGCTCTAGTAGCTTTTATTTTCTTCCAAAGATGAAGATATGGCATAAAATACACATCTAATTTTAGCATAGCTAGTTTGTATGGAAACCCAAGCCAAGTTTTGAAGTATGCTAAAGGCAGCCAGCTGTAGTGCAGGCTTTACCATGGTGTCATCCTGTTTGCTGAGGAAGAGGAGTAACATTATGAAATGCATCTGTGAATTGTAACAGATTATTTGTGCACATTTTTCGGATGTAGATTGCGACAGAAGGATTAAATTGAAGCGGCTAAGCTCATTTTTTCCAGTGACTTTTTAGACTTGGGGGTTGAGAGCCCTGACTTAACAGTCCAGTGCCCTATCTGCTGCAATAACCTGTGAGGATACATAGCAAAATTTAAGCTCACTCGGTTACTCATGTGAATGCTCACTGGGTAAGGAGAGTTTTCCTTATGCTGACTGATCAATGTAACTTCAGGTTCCTGTAATGGAGTCTTGTTGTTTAGACAGACGGTTGGCTAGAGCCAGCCCACGCTTACGTGTGACTTTCCGCTCTCTTTCGGTCCGGTCCTCCTGGCAGTGAGTACCATGAACTCCCTTTTCTTATTTCAGTGGGAGTTGGAGGACCTCACAGGAGGCTGCTTGGTGTCTTGCAAGATCAGATGCTGATAATTGAATCAGGCAAGCCAGTAGGACAAGAAAACTGTTTTCTTCTCATTTTATTCTGATGAAGTCAGAGACTTTTCCCAGCAATTGCCTCAGGACCTGGTCCTACAATACTGATTATCCTCAGTTCCCATTTGCTTCATTAGGAACTGAGGAGACTCAGCCTGTTACTGAATTAGGCTTTTCATTGTACTTTTTTACAATGAGCAAAACTCCAAATCTATCTTTCTCCAAATGTATCTGAAGCAAGGATTTTAGCTGGAGAGATAACAGATCATCTTCAGATCATGGGAACTGAACAAAATACCTACAGAGTAGGTAGTATTAGGTATTGCTATTCATGAATAAAATTTACACTCATTTAAAAAGATGCAGAATTTAAGCAAATTATAGCCCCTAATTTTTTCAGATTTATTTCAAATAGATGATAAATGCTTTGAAATAATAATTTGCTGGTTAAAATTAAAAAGTTGATGTAAGACTGAATTAAATCATATCATTATAAACATGATCTTTTTTAATACAAATAGATTTACTATAAATAGACTATGGTTGTATTGTCAAGTAATACGTTTGGTTATGCTAGACTAACAATGTTTCGGCTATGTATTAATCTACATTGTTTTAATGTCAGTAAGTGTGCTAATCGGCTCAGCTGTAGCTTGCGGGCATAATACAATGGCTGACTATGTAAAGTACATTTTAACTAACCAGTTTTCATTTAATGTTTGCATTTTTATCCTCTATATAAGGCATATCAATGCCTGAAATAACTTTTGTTTCCTGTAGCATATTATCTTTACTAATTCTTCATAGTGGAAACATCTGATTTTTTTTCAGTATCAAATATTTCTGCATAGTCTTTGATGTATGAACTTTTCAGTTAACAACTGAGAACTTGATGATGGTGAATAGTTTCATACTTTCAATCTTCTCCCCCATTGTCTTTTCTCTCTAACCAAAACTCAACCAGGGAGAGGTATATATTATTTATACTTCACCATGTAGATCTCCTTTCTTTGAGAATTAACATCTTCCCTCCATTGTGTTCAGCTTCCAGATTAAATTTAAAACCTTTCTGGAATATGAGATGTGGTTGATTCCGAGAGGAAACCAAAATCTACCCCACTGCAATCATTACAAATCGTTCGTGGTGAATGCTCAGAAACATTTAATCCTTCATCAGTTGCTCAAATATTTATTCTTCTAGCGCACGAATGACTCTATTCACAGTTTGCCGAGGATGTATTGAAGCTCCAAGTTTAAGTGGTTTAGACAAGGTTGTGTTTTTGATCCATGACATGACTAGTGTCAAGTCCCACAAGTTCCTCGTTCTTACTGTTAGACCCTAGACACTAGAGAAAAAAGGATGGCTAACTAAACCAACATGGAATATTTGCAATCCTCTAGCTGAAAGAGATTAACATAATTTAATACTGTCCATTTTGAGTCAATACTGAATGGAATATGACAAGATCCCTTCTCCCTGCTTATACCAAGGATGCTAGTCAATGTTGACACAGGTATTAATTTCTCTGCTGGCACCAGGTGTGGCAAATACTTAAAAGAAAAGGCAGTCTCAGGTTGAAAGCATATTGATATGCTTCTCCTAGTGGAACTGAGGCTGCCAGTTTCCTGCTATAAATTGGAGAGTGTTCTTCTGAGGGTTTTTTTTTTTTTTTTCTGAAAATGTGGCAATGTGAATGGACAGATTCAACACGAGAAAGAATAATAAAGATAAGATTCTCTTATGTGGCAATTCATCTGCTGAAAACTGCAAGATTGGAAGGAGTAAATGATAGCTATCATATTCTAGGTGAATGGGGACATTATTTAGGTGCTTATGTTTTGAGCCAATGAAAACTAATCAACTTTCCCAGTAATAGTTCGCTTCATTTCTCCCTCTCCAAAATCCAAAACAATGCCATCAAAATTGAGGCAAAGAGCCAAAATAAGATACTCTGCATAGAGAAATTACTCACTGGCCCAAGTTGCATGTCAAGGGTTGGTGAATGGATATCAGTTGAGGTTCTTCTAAGTGATCCAATAGAATAAACTGATGATCTTTCAGCAACTCAGTCTGCCAGAAGTGACTTAGCATTAAGATATCCCCAGATAACTTAGAGGCCATATTATCTCCTGTTATTATTCAAAGTTTTGTGATTAACTGTGAAGTCAGAATATCTATAATCCTTCCTCCTTATCACTTTTCTTTGTGAAAGTGTGATCTGACTGCAGTAGATAATGCCTGTCAGGTTTTTCATGCTGTTGTAATGTGAGGATGCTTACATTTTCTTTGTGAAAGAAGACCCACTCTTTCATTCATGCCCATGCTCTTCTCCCTCTTTATTTACAAAGTTGTCCATTCCCACAGACCAAATCAAACAAAGCCTTGCAAATGTCATCCCTGTAATTGTAATGGTGGCTTAAAGATATACAACAGAAATCTGAAATTTCTGAACTCCATGGAGTCAATTGGATGGATCCACTAGTTGGAAGAATCCACTAATAATATGGTGATCAGAGACAGTATAAGATCCAAAGAGGTAAAGTACTACTAAAGTAAGTAGTCTTAAAAAAATAATAATAAATAAAAATAAGGGGAGGTGGGAAGAAAAAAAAACAGAGAAGCCTCATATTGTAAACAAACAGCAACAAAAATGTTTAAAATGTTTGCCATCATCTCTAGGCATCCATACAATTTTCTTCACAGTCCTCATTTCACCTTTTCCAGTTTTTTGAGTTTGAAAACTGGAAAAAACTCTTCAGGCTTGAGATTTATGTTCATAGGAGATGTACCTCATTTTTTAGATGCTGAAAATACAAATAATAATGTTATAAAATTGATTCGTGCTGCTCTAATGTGTAGCATTAAACATCGGAAGATACCAGCTATGTGGTGCGTTACCAATACACTACCACACCTTTGAAATGCTGCCCATATCAGCACATAGCTTCTCTGTCACCACCTTAAAATAAAACTTCTTGAAATAGTCAAGCAACTATCGTTATTAGGCTTAGAAAGAGAAAAATACCATTGGAAAGATTCTTACAAAATTAATAGCTATATAATGTTACCTGCCAAGGTTTAGAAGAACTAGATTTTCAAAAACACCTTCTAGTCAACAGAGAATCACATCATCATAAGCAATTCCCTTTTCTGGGGTCTTCATAACTTTTCAAAAGACATACTGAATCTTTCTAAGCACACGATAGCAATGTCATTATTCATTGTGTAATGCTTCTTCTGTACTTGGTGTTCCTGTGGTTTTATATGGCTCTTCAGTACTGAAGCTAACATCTTTATTCCCATTCTTGGCTTTGAAATCCAAGATGAATCCAAATGATAGTACTTGTGCTTCCTGTCTGTTTGGCTTGGAATTATTGTTGAGACTACTGAAAGGAGATGCGTGAGTTCATTCTCCTGCATTATGTGTAATAGACCTGGCAATGAACAGAACAGATGCTAGCTTCACATATTCCTATTAGTGGAATTAAATCTGTGCTTTGGAATCAGGTGCTAGTATCAGGATTTTTTTTAACATGTACCTTAACACGTACATGAAGCTATCTGTTTTCTGTCATAATGTAGTATTAACAGGCAGAGATATAAGATGCTGATGGGCTACTTAGCCTTTTAGCAAGTACATTTCTTGCAGTATGAAAGGGTTTGTTTCTGATTTATTTAGTTATTTTCTCAGAAAACCTCTTGATCATTACTGGGTCAGGGATCCCATGCAAAATCTTACAAAGTTGATGTAGTAAATATCAGGGACAAAATGGTTAGCTTTCAGCATCCTACGAACATATGGACAAGCCACGCAGTGTGTGTATATGGATGAGCAGATTCAAAAGCCCTAGCACCCAAGGATTGGAGTTCATTTTCATTCCCTGTGGATCAGAAGTAAAAATCTGCAGTCCATCTGCCAACAAACAAATGCATTTCTTACTGTGTGCTGACATGCCATTTCTCTGATAATCGGGCCCTTAATAGCATGCATTTATAAATCAAAACTACAGTAAATACATCAACTGTACAATACTTTCCATGTCTAAATAAACAAGGTTTTTTTCACTTTCACTTTTATCTTCAGGATGTCAAGCAAGAGATTAGAAGGCAATTTTCAAACTGAAGCAGGGGGAGGGGAACTGTGATGTTATTCTGTAGAACTTATTTGATTGCTCTTCATAGTCTTTTCATTACAATTGGCATTTAGAAACTCAACCACACATGCCGCTCCACACCTTTCTACATGATACTGTTTCTTCCTGTTCTCCTTATCTGTAACTGTGATGATGCACAGCTTTCTCCTATTTCTTTCTTGTGGGTTTGTGCAGTTTCTTGATGTTTGTGACAGGCCACGATAGGGGAAGCTTTTATCACTGTGGGGTTTGGAGGCCTCAGTAAATTGAAAATTGCAAATGAAATCCACTGGGCTTGAATTCATCAGCTATTATGTCAGATGACCTTTGGCAGCTGCTGATAAAAATGAGAGAATGTTAGCTCTGATCCAATTTTCAGCACTAACCATTCCTTTTCAAATCCATTCACAGTCAGGCAGCAGACACATGGGAAGTGAAAATGATAGGGTTTCAAGAGAGCTGCATTGTGTTGCAGATTAAGATTTTCTCCCCCTATTTCTAGAGGTCGGCCCCCAGGCCCCTGTCTGGTATCTACCTATTGTCCAATCAGTTTCAATATCTGCTTCAGAGGACATGTTAGCCATCCTTACAGATAAGTGCTTACAGGAGAAAATGTTGGACTTAATAGTTTTGCTTAGGAGGCATCAAGGGTCACGGTGTACCAATATTGACTGGCACATGTTAGTTTAATCTGACATTCTTAGGAATGTGACACTAGATTCTTTCAGAGTTGTTGATCTCTCTGAGATTTTTGTTCCCAGGTCTAGGTTTTATAAATTTTATTTTCCTGTAACTGTTTATATTCATGAGCCACTGGTATTTGTGTTTAAAAAAAAAAAAAGTCTGCCGTGGTGGGCCCAGGTGGTCCTTACCTTATATTAAGGTCTTACGGGTTGTATAAATTATGAAACCAGGGTTGCGTGTTGGTCGAAGGCTCTTTCTTGCTAGAACTGGTGAGACACAGACAGGTTTGAACTTTCAAAGTAGGCAGAGTGGGAAATTAAACACTTTAAAAAAAAATCAGTTTTTCAGCCAAAAATAATTTAGCCAATATTATTTTTAAAATGAAAAGACTTGCATGGTTTTTGCCTTCAAAGATCTTGGAATATGAGCAGTCTGTCTCTCTTTGACTTCCTGTGGTACAAGTGCACTCGCCACCTTCCAAAGTTGCTCACTAGCTTGCAGGTCTGAACCCTAATTCAGAGTGATGGGTTAAGCCAACGTAATGTTAATGTCTATATCCAGGTTCCCATCTCCTTTTTCCTCAGTAGTTTAATAAGAAAATGAAATTCTGGACTGTATTAACTTGGAAAAATGAAGTATGTCATTATAATTTCCAACTTGTATAATAGTACCTTCTAAATAGTACCTTCTAGTGCCTAGCTCTTCAGTTTTTGTAGAGGCATAGCTCCCATTGAATTCTGTTTTTAGAAGGGAATAATGATATGTAGATTGGACTTGTTTGGACAAGAATTCAGAAATCAGGTTCCTTGACTGATCACATTGTCATTCTTCAAAACATTGCTATTAGGCCTTTATGGGAAAACATATTCTTAATACTCGTACCAAAATGTTTCAAAAGCACAATGCCATCTTAAAATTACATACATTTTATACTTAACGTTTTTGCTGATTCCTGTTGCTGGAACGTGAATAAATTTAGAGTTGTTCAGCTTAATAAATAAACAGGTTATGCTTCATTTATTTGAGATAGGAATAAAACAGTCTTAAGAAACATGATACTAATATTGCTAAATGTTAGGGCACTGTTTTTTTTTAAACAAATGTGATTGTGCTAATTATTCTAAAGTTATTAAATAACAGAAAAAAAAAGCGCTCTGGTGGTGACCTAAATATTGAAGGAAGAACCCTACTGTTTTATAAGTTGAATGTGGAATATGCATGTGCATTGATTGTATGTCTTCCATGGCATTAACTCTGATACTAAAGTTGCTAAAATGTCATAAGGGCTTTACAGATACTAAAGTCACGTAATTCTAGTTGTTATTATTGTTATCGTCACTGTTAATCATTAGAACTGTACATTTCTGAATCTTTAGGAAACTGTTAGCAACTCGAAACTTTCCTGTGTCTGTCTCCAGAAATACCAGAAAAACCAAGTTCTGTGTCAGGTTTCTTCTCCCCAGTTTTGAACTTCCGGCCTTTGCAGTGGAATCATTGAACCTTTGTATTTTTCCCAACACAAATAAAGAATTTTCATGAAATTCCAGCAAGGCCAGATCATCTATCTCTTACCATTTTCAATAAATAAATATTTGACATTGATGCAGAATTTATTAGAATATAATCTATTAAAATAGAAGTTCTATAATCTATTATCCTATTATAATAGGTCTTATATATTAGGACTTATCAGTTCTATTGCAAGTCCTATAATCTATTAAAATAAAAGGCCATGGAAGTGGCCACTTCTCAAGGCAGCAGAGGAAACTGTCTGGAAACTTGCTATGAAAGACTGTGTGCCAGAAGGCAGAAAGATGAGACTGGTCGGTCTAGAAAGGACTTTAATTTCGCTAGTGTTTTAACAATATTTAGTAATTAGCTCAGTTGAATTAGTAATTATAATCTAAGGAACAGTGTTTGGAACTGTAGTTTGTTGACTTCTTTGGTGCGTATCCCTGTTACAGGTGGGATTATAAATGAGGTTAAAATCTGATTGTGAGTATGTATTAGGGAAAGTATTCAGCTGTGGAATTTTTGTTTTATTTCATTATATGATAAAGCTTGGAGGAGTCCTTGGTCAAAATGAAAGCTAAGTTCCCCCTGCTAGACCCTCAAGAAATGCTTCAGAAGTGAGGGTATTTGTCTTGCCTAACCTACAGTTCAATTAAACAGAGAAAATCAGAGTGGGGATGGTAGAGAGGATAAAATGCCCAGGGAAGCAGAGTGAATTGCTGGCAGGAGAGAATCCTGGTCCTGTACTTTGTTCAGTGGACCATACTTAAAGCTGTAGGGGTTTGCAAAGGTAACTTGTGCTAGTTGTGGACTTTTTGTAATCTGTTTGTGTGTAGGAATCACGTAACCTTTTCTTTACGTTCCTGCAAGTGTGATTGCTGTTATCCTGAACTTTAAAAAATCATGCTTGTTAAAAGAAAACCTGTACTTTTGCCTGATATGTTCTCCTAACTCTTTAAAGGACCTTTCTGATTTGCAAATTGGATTCTGTTTGTGTGTGTTTGTCAGCATCTAAATGTAAATATCAACTGTATGTCAGATAAGTACTGTTTGGATTTTTTTTCAGCTTCTGTTGATTCATGCATTGCTTTTGATAAAAATATTGTTATTTTCTAAAATGGGTAACATAGTCGATATTTGGTATGGTTAAGTTTTTCAAGTGTTAGTTGCTCTCACAGATGACTTTTTCCCGTGGTGTCCAACATGACTCACTTCTGAAAAACTCATCTTATTAACAATGATTTTCTCATTGCAGTATTGAAAACTTAATGAATGTTGTGGAAAAAAATGACAAGGAATAAATCAAGTATCTTCTTCTGAGACTTATCATATAGAAGTCTATTTAGGAGAAGCGTGCTAGATGCATGGATGAAAATTGAGAGGAACTCCACTGAAGACAGAGGCATCATTCCAGTATGCCTTACTGTGGCTAAGATTAGATTTTGGTTGTTCACTGTTTTCTGTATTTTCCACAATGCTAGATATGCAGTTGTCATTTTAGCAATCACGCATACATTCACCGGGAATTTCACCAGTGCCATGTCATGTAAGCAGTCTGTCTGCTGTATTATTTCTTGCTATAGAACGCTTAACTGCTGACTCCATCGATGAGCATTTCGTATGTTTGTTCATGCCTTTTTCTGAATGATGCATCAATGATGACACTTATACCAAAGCTTGTAGAGCAATTAATGTTGCTGCTGTTAAAGAAAATGTATTTGCATTTCTTTAATGAAGACATCTGGGGGAAATGCTGATCCTTCTGTTTAAAATTCTCTCTCTGAATGTTCAGCTTTGCAGAGTTAGAGGCAACATTCCTGTATGTAAAGATGAAAAGTATACAGAAAAACAGTACAGCATGACAAGATCTTTAACTTTCATCTTAGGAGTGACCAGTTATTCAAAATAGTTAACATATTTGACTTTTCCTCTTTGGTTTAATTATATAGACCTTCATAAATTTAAATTTCATATTAATATGCATAGCACTACATTTTTTAATGGAAAAAAGTCACAAGGAAAAGACACCATTAACTTCCTAGATATTTTCTTCTCTGTAGAAAGAATATTGCCGTTATGATGGATAACTGCAGATCGTTTACGAAAGCCAAGCATCCATAAAGTTCTGCAGGGAAAGTAGGCAGCCATCTGTCAACTGCTGTAGATTGGGAAAGCTGGTCTCCTAATGGAACTTCCTTGGCTCCTTTATCCTAGGAGCAACATGTGTCGCTGATAAGTTTGCTTTCAGTTTTTGGGGGCTTTGGTGTATCTGCCTATTCAATTTTTCTGAGATGTAGAAGGTATTAAATACATGTATATGTGCTTAGAAATTTGCTACCATCAGGAAAATGTTTTGGTGTCCTCCCGCTGCCCCACAGTTTCAGCCTGTGAGGAGTAGCAGCAAGGTCTAAGGAACAGATAAGCAGGTGCCAAAGTTGCTGTTTCTTCTTCACAATCCTTGCATATTCCTACGGCAGAGCGACAGATACCGTATTTCAGTTCTATGTGATCTGGTAAAGCAAAAGGCATATTTTGCAGCAAGCTGTCTTGCCAAAATTATCAAAATTGTTGAATGATCTATAATTACAATTTTCTATCTTCATCAGGTGAATTGCATTTTATTTTCCTTTAGAGGATGTAGATGCTTCACAATGATTTCTGAAAAGGATCAAGTTAATATCTTAACATATCATGGGTGTATGATGCTGATGTAGTGATACATTTATGAGGCTAGAAGTGTAGGAAGAAATGCAAAAGCCCAGGAAGTTCCAAAATAAAGTGCAGCAGCCCAGTAGTTTTCACATCTTTTTCAGTCTGGCAAAGGCAGTGACCTAAGCAAAACAGAGTCTCGTGATTATTCTTTCTGTTCTGGTTTTGTGTTGGCTGTCCTTGCTCTGCTCTGTTGGAAATAGCAATGGAAAACAGGTAGGATCTCTAACAGAGATTTGCAATACCAACCTTCTCTGCCAAATGTTTTCTCTCTCATTTTGGGAATAAATGGAAGAACAGTAGTTTCCAAATACTGTAGATTTGGTTCAAGGTTTTTACTCTAGATTTGGTTCAAAGTTTTGTTGCGCTATGTTATGTACAAGATCAAAATGGATTTGCTTTTGAACTCTTTACTATTTTTGCTTCATTCAGTCATTCATTTACACCTCAAATTTGATTGTATGTGTTCTTCAGCTCAGTGAATAATTTGCATTTATTTCATGAAATTTATTACTTGAGGAATTTTGGTGAACTATCAGAAAATGAAGTGATAGGTATCTTTAAGTCTAAGATTGACTCATGGGCTGAACAGCATCAATTACAGTGACATTGAATTGTAATCCCAAATTCATTTTAGTTGAGTGAGCTATTTCATCAATAGATAATTTCCTTTAAATTTGCTTGTTTGTTGTTGCTGTTGTATGCTACTTTAAAGAATACATGAGCATTACTTGCCAAATCCTGATTGCAACATATTACCTAGCTGAAGGGTAGTAACAAGGTTAGCAATCCTGGTCTCAGGCCTGAATAATTAACTATACCACTGTCTTTTTATAGTTTCTATTTTTCTTTTTCTTTCTTTTTTTTTCAAACCAGATGTTGTTCCAAAGCACAGCAAATGGAAGTCAATCTATCTGTTTAGTTGGGCTTTAGATTCTGCCTTCATTTCAGAGAATAAACTTAGATTTCTGCATCTTTCCATTTCATAAAGTTGGTGGAAGTATAGTATCTAAGGCGTGCAAAATCACGTAAAAATAATTGTCCACAAAATCAGCCTAAGTTCTGAGAATTTTACTGACTCTGGTTCCATAGAGTGAAGATAATACTATTTTTGGATAGCTTAAAATTGCTTGTAAGAAAAAATATTTTAAGATCTTTTTATTTGTAGACTTTCATACTTATTGGAATTGTTACTATGTATTATTATATTTTATTGGTAGAATGCTCTACCTGGTGAGCCTGGCAGCTGGGAATGTAGATGCCACACACTGTCTCTCCATCAGTGGCATCTGGATGTGCAGTTGGCCTCCTTCCTAGGCTGTTGGCTAGCAGCACTGCTGCTTACTCAGATGCATCGGTACTAAAGCATAACAAATTTACATATATTTTGCATAACGCTTTCAAGCTATCACTTCTGTGTTTCAGGTTGCAGATTGCTACCCTTAAAATTAGTCAGTACAGAGAAATGTGCATTACACCCACCAAACTTTTGTTCATTTTAATTCATGTATTTTTATTAGTAAATCATTCAGGATATTTATGTTTCTGGTGCAAAAGTGAATGAAAACAGGGAATTGAATGACACATTGAATACAAATACAATTTTTAGATATGTTTTCAAGAACTGTAGACTGGAGGTTATGCCCTGTATCTCTGTGTTACTAAAGGATAAGTATTCGGTGTACGTAAACAGTCAGTGGTGGGGCACTGTGACTTGTGGTACTCACTGTTTTCTGAATAAATTTCCCCACTGACTTTATTATATCTGTAAAAGAATGACTGTGAAGATTATGGAATGGTGTCTCATGATATTAGGTTTTCAGGTGACCTAAATTCCATCCACTTATGAAGCCTATGCCCACTACGCTGCACTTGACAGAAGAGCTAAGGAAACAGTTTATGCTGCTTTCTTTAAAAACAGTTTCATAATCAATCAGGGCTAATAAATGAAATATTTCCTTCCTGCTGCTGTTACAAAATGCTAAGAGGAGGGAAAAAATGTCTGATAAAGATTTATATTTGTGAGTCTAGTAGAAGTAGCAACAGGCCAGTTCCATGTGTTCAGGGTTTTCCCCTAAAGATTCAAATGACTGGAATTTGAAGGACGGACATTGTTATTTCTTTCAGGCTATTGACATAAGCAGCAACTTCTGTGTATTTTTTTCCTTTCTGTTATCTTATGAGATGCTATGTAAAGTAGGCAAATCACAGTGTATACAATATATGCAATCACATTTATATAGAGTTGTTATTCAGACAAAAATACTGATCTTATTTTCCTAACAGATCAGTCTTAGTGGATTATATATCTGATGCTCTTCAGGATAAGGAAGTTGTCACTGAATACGTTGAAATCTCTTCAGCAGAGTTACAGCTTTCCAGTGTTCAGATTCCCTTTTAAATCAGGTTCCAATTGACAGGATAGGAACAACTGTCATGCGGACAGAACACTGTATCACGTGCATCTGACCACATGATTCTTTCAGCCAGTCATGGTGTTGGATTCGTCTCCTTCTTATTTGGCATAAAGTGTTGCATTTTTCCAATGACAATACTTCACATTTCGGATTCAAGAATGACAGGCATATTTTACTTAGTAATATATAGTGATTTCGTGTTTGTTTCTTTTTATTGTTTTGTGTAGAGTTTTTTTTTTTTTTTTTTGCATAGCAATGTATATTTTATTTAATCAACGTATTTGTATCCATGCATAAGGATGAAAAATGTATTTTAAGCCATCTGAAAAGGATCCTGAAAGAGACATAGTGTATCAGGAATTCGATTAGATACTACTGTGGTGAGCATAGAGCAATCTCATAAATGGTAACATATTATAGAAATTTTCTAAGTCTAACTTAAAGACATCTAAATTGTGTTTCAGAAGAACTTCATGAATCTTTGGTGATAGAACCAAAGAAATATTGATTTCCTATAGCAGTCAGGTATAACCTGTCATAACCATCTATATATGAAGAAAAACTAAGAGTGGAATCTTAGAATTACAGATTTTGAAAAAAAATACAGATTTATATAAATCTATGTGTTAATATAGATATGTGTGCATATATAAGTTCCTTGGAAGAATGTTTGGGAGTGTTGCTCCGGCCTTGGGATAAAGTAGTTGTGAATTCTCCAAATTGTCTGCAGATTTGAACTCCGCTAGGTCATCTTGTCAAAACACGGTATTTAGCTCTGAAATAAGTGAATAGAAGAGAAACAAACATACTGGATTAAAACGCTGTCCCAGTGTTGTCAGATAATTACCAAAAAGAAAGTGCCTGAACTGGAAATATCAATAACTGTAATGTGTGAGATTTGTTAAAACACGCAAACTCGCTCTCCACTGACTGTCACTAATATTTATTCGTCCAGTGACTGTTAATCACACCAAGTTTACAGTCCCGTATAGCACCTGTCACAGGTGTTGATCATTAATCAGCTATTACAGCAGTTTATTCTGCTGCTGACAACTTGCAATTTTCTACTGATTCAGCTAGTTTGTCAGGTGGGAATTATGGCATAGCACATGTGACAAAACACATCACACATTTTTCTCTCTCCCTCTCTCCTCTTTTTTTTTTTTTTTTTTTTTTTTTTTTTTTTTTTTTTTTGCATTTTCAGGCTTCTCTCTCTTCCTCTCTCTCCCCCTTTTTAGACAAACAATATCTGGGAACTCAGAAGTAATAAGGCGGAATGTATAATTAATTACCCAGCTTGCTCTAATTAGGGATGAATAAGTTGTGTCCCTCTCATCATCACAAATGTGGTGATGGGTAATACCAGTTTATGCTGTATTAACTGCAAATATGCAATCCTTCTGAGAGCACTTTTGTTGATGAATTTGATGAATGTGACAATAATTAGCAGAGACAGATGAGAGCTAAATTACTACTGACAATGTAATGCTATCCCGCTCGAGGGTCTGAGAACGTGGCAGGCTAACATGGCAGGGACCGGGGCCTCGTTTCTAATTAATAGTCGTCTTTTTTTCTTTTTTTTCCTTTTCTTTTTTTTTTTTTTTTTTTTTTTTTTGCCAGTGGGGAAAAAAAAAAGGAGGAACGGTAATTGTTTTCGTCAAAGGCTGCAGGGAGTTATCAGGGTAATAAAGTTAATTAGCAGAACAAACATCCTTTCACTGCCTTACCAGATTGAGGAAAAGAGGGTAATTCAAACTGCAGAAAGATATGACTAGATGAGATGATAAGGAGAAAAATTTTACACAGGAGGCTAAGAGAGAAGAATCAATTTTTTCCTTCATTCCTTTTGGCTTAGGCCATGGAAAGGAATTACACATTCTCTTCTTTCAGCTCATAAAGTTGCTTGTGTAGAAAACTTTATTGTTATGATTTTCACTATGGATGGGAAATGAAGTTAAGAAAGATCACGTTACATTGTTAAATTTTTTTCAGGGCCTTCCAAATAGCAATTGTTTTGTTACTTTTTGTGCAATTTCCTTTTTATTAGAGTGACTTTTCCTAATATCCACAGCACTGTATTGATCTCATAATGTTCTTCAAAGAGAAACCTGTTTTTACTTCGTTTCCATGTCTTCAATGAACTCATTGAGTGTGGCCATTGTACGAGGGTCTGAAGTAGCTAGCTCAGAGTTTGAATTAGTTGATGGATTTCTTTGAGCAGCATTTCTTTTACTATCCTCTAGTGTAAGTATGAAAAGAAAGTCCTTGTTCCTGCCAATGTTAATGCATGTGCCTAGCTTTATGCATGAGTAGTCCTATTGCATTTACCTCCATTCAGTTATTCATACACAAGTCAGGGCCAAGGTCCAAAAGGAGAAACTCTTTTAAAAGTAGTAACATTAAGGTTTTTAGGTTACTTTGGATGGCAGTTTTTATTCTCATGTATTTTCAGGGATGTTCCAGCTTCTCTTGTAAGTTTTTGGCTTCCCTCCATGACATGACTGGCATCGAGCTGCATTATGTTAGCACTTGCTATTAATACATATGGGCTTCTGGCAGGTTTTGTAAACTGAGAGAAATCTATCCAAGCAAAAATCTGTTCATGTGACAGTATTGAACAAATTACTGCAAAGTAACAAGTTAGAGTGCATTAGCTGCTCTGAAGTGTCTGACTGTGTTACATGCTCTAACTGTCCACCATAAATATGAAGTCTCCTGAAGCAGGCCACTGTCCAGTGAGAGATGAGTAATCTATCTTGCTTTTACACTAAAATAAAAGCAGAAGTGTAAATAGTGACTTGCTGTATATCAGCAAATGCATTAATTGCTATTGGAACACCAGCTCTTTTTTTTTTTTTTTTTGTAATCATTTTGGTGACACTTTTTCTCTGTTTGACAGTCCTTAAAAAGGAGAGAGAAAATACATACCAGAGATTAGATGTTTTTGTCATGTTCTGTTAGCCATGTGTTGACGATTTCAAAGAGCGTCATGGAACACCGTGACTCTTGCAACCAGTTGAGGCAGGTCAGAAGAAACCTGGTCAGTATCAAATGCTTCTCCAGGGCCCTGCTCTTCATTAAGAGAATGGGCACACAAAATCTGTATGAGAAAATAAGGAAAAATATGACAAAACTGTTAAAGGAGGATGCATTATTTCTTTGAATTAACTCTTAATTGTAACGTAATCATACTGTTAATGAAAAGGATGGTAGAACTTGTCATGTTTCTTTTCTGTCCTCAAGCTCTAAATGATCAGCAAAGGAAAATACAGAGCTGTACTGGCCTTGATATTTTACAATCCCACTCTTTAAGGCTGGGTTAAATATTACCTAAATAATTTTAAATGCCCTCTTTGAAGAAGGACTTTCTTCTGTTAGAGACATCTGTTGCTGCAGGATCATTGCTAACAGCTTTGTTTTGTAGTACCTAAATAGTATAGTTAGGAGTCTGTTAAATCTAATGAGAATTGGTAGCTAGGGAGTAAAAGACCTTTGTTAATCTTTGTAGCCATGGATCAGATGAGTTTGTATTTTTAAAATGAGGTGTACGTTTAAAATACGAGCAAGTTGGGATATTTGGCAGAAGAAAGGAAGTGCCTTTACACATAACAGGCTTATCTGAAAGGATAAGAAAAAGTAAAAAGCACTCTCATCAAGTGGGAGAGAGGCTTTGGAGTTTGGCTGAACACACTTTAAGTATGAATCTTACCTTTATGAGTGCTTTAGGAAGTATTTTACCACTCTGAACAGCTGTTCTGGTGATTTTTTCCCTGTTTATTCCAATGAGTAGGGGTTGTTTGCTGTGCATGGAAGTTTACTTTTAAACTCAGTGCAGAAGAGTGTAAGAATATAGTTTGAACTCAAAGGACTAGAATTAAAAATGTTTTTTCATGATAAAATTATTTAAATGTTAAAGGACTAGAATTAAAAATGTTTTTCATGATACAATTATTTAAATGTTCCTCTGTGCAATCGAGTTTCTATATTGTTGTCTAATGAAATGATAGTACTGCCTAAAACCATTAAAATTGCATGCAAAAAAATATCTGTACACAAGGTGGTGATATTAGCAACCAGCTTTTTATTAACAACGCACATAAATAACAACATATTTTTCTCTCTCTGAGATTTCTTATGCTAACTTTGGGTATTCATATAAAGATAGATGTAAAATGTCCTCCTAATATTCACAAGTATCCATGAAAAATAACTGTGAAGCTTAAAATGTCTTCATGTCTTTCAGGGCTTCTCATTTTATTTTGGCATAATTGCACCATGAGAGTCATAGAACACTTCAGATACAATGACGGGGAGAGCAACACGTATCAAAAAAGGTAGGTAACACAACCTTTTATTAAAGTTATCTTTCATATTTAAAATATTTCATGTTCTGTAACTAACTGGTTTAAAAATAGCAGCAGTTGAGATTGGCTGGGAAGAAAGGAAAGTCTCTTTTTAAACTGGCGTAGAGCAAGTATGGAGCTAAACAACCAAGGAAGGGGGTAATAAATAATGACAACAGATGTTTGTAAACCTTTTGCTCCTATGTTCACTGTTTCCATGCGTTTTCTTGTCTTGATGTGCTGTCAGCTTCCTCTCACCTGGGACTAGTGATATCTTATCAAAGCCTAAGCAGTTCCTCTTCACAACAGGCAGATAATAGTGCCTTTCAATTTATCATACTGGAAGTCTAAAAGAACCATGGGAACGATTGGTCAGGTGACAGCTTGATGGACAGCTTGACAGCCCTTAAAGCATCATGGGAAATGGTTGTCACCTGATTTTTCAGAGCAACTGGGGAGATAACCTTCAGCATGACAGGAAAAACAAAAATCTGAATATTTGTGTAGGGTTTGCTAACAGCCGTAAGGCTCACTTAAGTGATAATGCGGGTGAATTTATGTTGCTTGAAATGGAGTTATCGCAGCTGGGATCTGTTCAGCCCATAAGTGCTTTAGCTGCTTTTCCACGCTCTTCCTAAATGCACAAATCTGCAAACAGAAGTAAAGGAGTTTAGAAAAAAATATTTATTTTGTATTTCTTCAGACTATCCTCACGGCAGCAGGTATATTGTTTGTCGAATGATATCGGAAAAGCAAAATGGCTTGATTTTTGTTTTTTGCTTTGTACATTATTGTGTTGACCACCCAAAAATAAGTACTTAGTCACTGTGAAATGAATCTATCCTCCTGGTGCTATTTTTAGTGCAAACCAGACAGATGTTTGCATCTGAAATAACCCTCACAATGGCCACTGCTGTGGATTCCTGCTGAGATTAACAAACAGGTCAAATATTGACCTGACATGGAGAATATCCTACTCTTAGGTCAAGACTGAGGCCTTTGAAAAGAAAGTGTGTAAATGCTGGAATTGATGCCACCCTGGTTTTACATCTGTGGCTAGATACAAGGTGCTGTTTTCTAGGTTCTGTTCTTCTGAGAGTCCTTGCAAACACTGAAAAAAAAAATCTTGAAAAATAAGATCTTAACTGTAACTTTTGAAGGAGAAACCTGGTGGTAAAAGTGGCTAAGCTTTTGTTTTTGTTCCCAAAACCTGGATGTATGTTGCATCCATTTTGCATGAAATGAATGTAGAGGTTTTCTGTTGTCCTCCAAGGAGGATGGGAGGTTGATTTGATGGGTGGATTTGACTGGGAAGATGCCTGTAATGGAATTCAGATCAGTAAAATCTGGAGGAAACGCTTTGGCAACTGTTACTGTATTTATTTTAAAATGTTAGGGTTGTTTTGAGCAAGTTATAGAAGTTCATTATATTTTAAGTGATATTTTACTTCATGTCAAAGGCTGTTTCTGTGCAATTCTTTCCCTATCAACCTAACTACAACACCAGTCCATTCCTTTGCTTTTGCCTTTGCATTAACGATGTACACACCAATTTCAGCCATATGGGTAGTCTTCTGCTTATCTTCTGTAAGTCTTTTCTTTCAAGGTCCTAAAACAATGACCTCTTCTTACATCTCTTTTTCTTTTCTGGTCCCTCATCTCCATTTTCTCTGCTGGACGAAGAGCGGCCAATACAGTTCCCTGTGATTGCAGAGCTGTGTTCTACACAACTTTCAGCCACTATCCTGCCAACCTTCTGTTTCATAGTCTACCTTCTAAAACATGCTTGAACACTTTTTTTAGTGAAGTTTATAAATTTCTCCCTCATGAAGTTTGAACAAGGTGCTGATATTCACCATCTCTTCTCTGTCAGGTAGTTGTGGCCCCTGACTGACACAGAATAATAAGTAACTCAAGTAAATAAGAGCTTTTGTGGCATTACATGTGTATTCTCTCCTTCTGTTCTTTCCAGAGAGCAACTTTTAAAATACTGTAAAGTTTTATCAAGCTCGCTCAGTGTAGCAATTCTGTTATTAGAAATTTTGAAAATTAATTCAGGGCCTGTTTAGCATTTTAATGTTATGCAGGTCTATTTTTAAGTAAACAGATTTTGTCTAGATAGTTTAACCTACTTCCTATCGTAACTTTTAACTATAGCAATTCCAGTAAAATGGATATATTTCACAATCGGAAGGCAGCTTATTACTGGGATCACAGTTTAAAGTGATAAGGATGTGATTGTGTGCAATGCATAACATGCAGACACATCCTGCTCGACACGGAATATCAGAATAGCAAGGTGCAAGGTAATCGCACGCTGGTTGTGCCTGTGGATGTCCACAGTCCTCAACAATATACTGGCTTTGGGCAGGCCATGGCAGATGGTGTGTTTGGATGGGGGTTTTTCCAGATGAAGGTAGGGAAATCTCTCTTTAGGCTTTCACAGCTTGCCCTGTAAATACTATTGTTCTGAGCAGCTCTGATTTATATCCAAGCCTATGGTAAGATAAAAAAGGGCCCTTACCCTTCTGTCGCTAACTACTCTTTGTTGAAGTTTCTTTTGTTAAATACCTCATCTTTCTCAGTACTGTGTTTAGTTTCAGAGCTCACTACCATTTTACTCAAAATTTACATTAATGCCCAAGTTAGTAAGGATTACAAACTTACTGTTTACTTCAGATTTTATTATTTTACACATATTTGTTTTCATTTTTGCATACCAAAGAATCATCTAAGGTGGGTTTTATATTTTACTTTATTTCAAATCACAGCAAACTCCCCTACTGTAAAGATGTTTAACGAAGTGTCTCTGAGTGTATCTGCAGTTTGCAGTGCTCAAGTTGCATCTGAAGGTTTTTCCCTCTGCATTTTTGCAAACAAACAATGTGGTTGTCAGAGAACCTAATCAGTATTTGAGCTGACAAACAACTAAACAAAAAAGGTATTTAGCAAGGCCTCTGATTTCCCTAATGACAGAATATACCCATGGAGGAAACTCAGTAACAGCTGCTCCATTGTGTTCAAGATTTGAAGATGCCTTCTCTTTAAAAAGTTGGAGAGGGGGAGTACTTACTTTCTTAGAGAATATATAAAGAAGCATTTTGATTTCTTTTTGGCATGGGTAGAGGAAAGAGAAATCAGCTGCTTTCTATGATCATATGCATCAAGTTCTTCTACTTCAGAACCATGTCTTGTGTGGAAATTATGATCAGACAGCAAAAATGTCTTTGCTGTTAAGCTTATATGTTATGTCCCATCAAGTTGAAACTGGATACTCTAAAGTACTCCTTGCAGGAAAGAGAAGGAGAACTTTCTAAGGGTATAGGCTTAAAATGTTAGATGCTATTATAGAGTTTTTTTAATAAACAGAGTTTGTAATAGATCTTTTTTTCTAGAGATGCTATATAGGTTTTTTTTAACTGTACTTTTGACTCACATCCTCTTTGGATATTAGCTATTTCATTGCTATTGCTCTGTAATATAACTTTATAACATCAATTGCCAAAATTGGGAGATTTTTAGATAACTGTAATGAAATGTATATAATATTTGGATTTGCGATTGAGTGAGCACCAAGATCTGTTGGTTTTTGCTTTTGTTTTTTTTTTTCTCCCAATACAGAAAATTGATCTTGTGGTAATGAACAAGTACTGAGCTCAAAAGGAGTCAATATTTGTTCATAACTCATTATAAAACTCTGAGGTGCCTGGTAAAGGAAGGAGGTAATAAGAAGACTTAAGATTGGAGTCATGAACTGGTAAGGAGAAAGAGTAGAGAAAGTAGATGAAGTTAGACCAGAGTGAATGACTTCAAAAAGAGGAGAAATGCAGGAAAAGCCAGAAATAGTCAACACGTCTAAGTCAGGTGAAAAGAGAAGAGGCCAAGGAGAATGAAACAGCAGGTTTATAATGGCTCATGTGTCGAACAGCTGTGTTGGAAGTGAAAAGAATAAAAGGTCTCCAGCCAATTATGAACATTCTGCTTTGCTTTTTAGAGACAAGGGAGTGGGTTGTTTGATATTTTGTGGAAAAGTAGTAGAAAAGGGATTTAAAAAAATTGGAAAGGAAAGTTAGAAGTGTGGGAAGAGCAAAGCTGGAAAGCAGGTGAGAGAGAAAAGAGAAATAGAAAAGTAAAAGTAGGAGAGACTAAGAACCTGAGATGTAATATTAGAAAACTGAAGGAGTTTTCTACCCTTTCTGTAATGTCAGATCACTTTTCAGAAGTATATTAAGCAATGGGACAACTATTCTTGGTTCACTCTCTCTTTTCCCCATCACAGGAGAAGAGAATATGCAGAGTTTCAATTTTGGTAACATTTTTTTTTGATGTTCATGTCTATCAGAAGAATTTTGAAGACATATGCCTAGCAGCAGAAGTTAAAAGCTCACCACCCTGAGCAATGGTTCAAGACTGTTCTTCATTCTTATAAAAGTTTGTTTGACTTTTAACTCAGCACTATCTCCTAGCAAGCTCCAGTGTGTGCACTGTGCAATAAAAGCCAGGCTGGGGCAGAGAGGCTTCTCTGCTGTAGCCTTCATCCTGCCGTTTCAAGCAGTCTTCTGCTTATGCAGACTTCACATCAGTTAGCATTGTGGAGATAGGGGCTGAGGCTTTAACTTTTGATTTATAGCCCATAGAAAATGAGCATAGAGAACAGTAAGGAGTGTTAGTGAAACCTTGTGTTGATGAGAAAATACCCTAAAACTGTTTGTATGCCACCTGGAATTTTCTGAAGACCAATGACTTTGTGATTAGTATATTGCTTTGATTCGACCCAGAAGGGAATGTAAGTGAAGCTGTTAAGAAGAGTCTTTTGATACACTGGAGACAGTGAAGGCTTTTTCCTGAAAACTATTCTGGAGGATGTTGACACCATCATCCGCAGACTGATGGAGGAAATGCTGTGCCTGAAGAAATTGTCAGTATGCTTCCTACTGCACAGCAGCATGTTTGTTTGGTTGAGTTTTTACTTCTTTTAGTTAAAGTCTTCCCTATCCCTCAACAGATCTCATCTCACGTTGGAGGGCAGGATGGTAACATAAATTAAAAAAAGAATAACTGTGTCATTTGCACATTTCTGACATATAAAATTATGCCTCTCCAAAGCTGACACCATTCTCTGGTTCTTTTGAACATCAGATACTTCTGAGAAGCCTGGGAGAATGAGGTCTGCAGAGGCAGCAGCACTTTACCCATGAAATGGGCCATAGAGGTTTCTATGTTACACCATGGTGGAATATCTGATGCATTGGCAAAGCTTATATATGGCTTATATATGACTAGTAGCTGCTTGTATTCTGACCTTGCTCTGGCACCAGAGGTTTGATGCTTGGTTGCAGTTTGTGCTGCCAGGACGTCGTCAGTGTTGTTTGCACTTGTGAACATGGATGAGACCAGGGAGCGTGTTTGACCAAATGAGATGCTTGACCACTTAGGCTTAAGTGGTGATGGCTGCTTAGAACACTTTTAGCAGTCAAGAAGAGTATAAGTAGTATTCATGTATCTTGGATGTGTGTTATTTAGAATATTCGGCACTTTGTGAACGTACTGAGCGTTCGAAAGAATAGAGGCAGTGTTTGTTTGCTGACACAGGACACATCCTCACAAGAGGAGCTTTGTGAAAGCACACACCTACCTGTTCTCTCTTGAAGTATGTTGCTGCTTCTTTTCAGTGGTTGGTGCTTTGCTGGTGACCTGGAGGCACTTAACTGCACGATGGAGCATTGTCTCCCATAGATAGCTCCAGAGGGTTTGGGTTCATAGCTTTAGTAGAGGTTCATCTGGGAAACAAAAAGCTCAGGCTTCTCAAAATAGATGTCTTCCTCACTGTTCCAGTCTGTTTCCTACTCTTGCTACTGATGTTCCTGCTTTTCTCTCTTCCTCTGACAAATATTAGGAGGAAATCATGTGTGTATATATAAAAATGTATGTATACCTATAGATATAGATGGATGCACACACACACACTCTGTATATTTATATGAAAGCTTTTAGAGTTTATTGTAGGAGTCCTTAGGGCAGGACTGAGTTTCATGACTGGTTGGGTGATAGGAAATCTATCTTCATGAGGTGATAATTTCCCTAAAACTTTGTCTGTTTGTTGACATTTAATCAGGAAATTAGGGTTAAAGTTTAAGTGAGCACGCAGGTTAATCTAAAGATGATTTCTAAAATCTAGGAAGGTGCATTTTGTGAGTTTTGTAGCTTCTGTCTTATCAAAAAACCCATCAGTAATAAAGTGTGATTTCGTTTATGAACTCATTATTGTACCCTGAAGTGGGCATATTATATATATTAACTTATTCCTCGAATGCTGAATTCAAATTAATTTGTCTTAATTGAGACACCTTTTTGGATTTGATATTTGAAGAGAGGATTAATTCACTGCCATCTGTTATCTTATCTCGCGTTGGTTAATGATAGCCCAGCAGTTTGGGGAAATGAAATGAGCAGACACAGGGGTCACCGTCATTATCTGGCTCATTTTATGTGATGCAAATGAAGTCAGGTACATCACAGCTAATACTGCGTCTAGTTCATTTAGCGATGGCTCTTGCATTGATCATTTTAGTTATTTTTAGAAGGTTTGCGTTGCTTTCTGCATGGTTGTCTCTTAGGTACCGCTCACCTGCAAGGAGCAGAGGGTGTATCTGGTACCTGGTTTTGTTTTCCTCTCTTTTTTTCATTCCCTAGGCAGTTCTTGGCAATTCGGATTTGGTAGGGAAATGGATATATTGCACCGGGGATGTTTGGGAGTGCGGAAAGGTTACCCAGTTAGCCAAAAGTTGCTCTGAGCTGCAGCAGTGTAACCTTGTTGGAGCTGTAACTGCCATAGATACGCAGGAAAGGTGATTTATTCTCGAAGCAGTGGTGGGAGTGCTTGAAGCACAGCAAATGGCGATGACACAAAAAGTGATGTTAAATATATGAAATTCAGAAAATTCCATTTGCCGTTACCATGCAAATTTTGACTGTGATTCTGCGAACACTTCAGTGACCTAATTACATTTTCTTGTTTATATTCCATATTTTGGAGGCTTTACTCACTTGCTCTAATACTTGTTATGAGATTTGTTTTCTTTATGAAAAAAGTAAGATTTTGTTTTTTGCTTCTTTATGCCTATCTTTCACCACCTTGGCAGTGTAAAGGAACTCCAGGATCCATGCAAAGCACTTTGTTTCACAGCTTGTGATAAACTTCACTAGAAATGAAAGTTAGGCAATGACAACTTTTTGGCACAGGCAGAAACTTTCTAAACTTTTGCTGTTACTGGTTTGCACATAAAGAGGAGTTTTTACTGTAAGAGAAAATCACTTTTCAGGCATTGATTAAAACATTAATGCTTTGCAAGGTAAAATCTTCTCTACTTAGCAAAGATGAGAGCTGAAAAATACAGTGAGTTAATTGGTGCTCTGCAGTGAGTCTTCAGCAGCACTTGGACCCACTTAGAGGAATCCTGCATTCCAGTTTCATCTGGCTAGTATCTTCCTTTTCACCCTAACTGTAGCTACAGCAGTTTCACCGGCATTATCCCAGACTTGCACCTATTTTTCAAGGATCAATTCTAGTTGTGGATCTGTCATAAATATGTTCATATTTTAATAGTTTTCACAGCAAATGGCCCATGCGAGTACTTTAATGTTCTATTTCCTTGACTAAATAGTTTAAGGCTACGCCAAATTTATTATTATTATTATTATTTTGCTAATACAGTATATTGCATATTTGATAGTAAGCAGTTTCACATCTGCGGCTGAATGATAGAAGCTAAAGCTGATATGGATTTTCTATTTTCCATCATTCCATATCATTTGTAAACTCTTTAGTTCTGTAAAAGATCTGCTTTAAATAAATAAATGTATCCTGACTAATCCTCTTTGAATAAGTGGAAAGCATTTAATCCCATGATTCTGTAAATCCAGGGTAGCTGTCAAATTGTGTGTTCATTTTTCTGTATTATCTAAATCGGTTTCTATCAGATCTTTCATTGACAACAACAGTTTGTTATTTGGATTAAACACCTCTCATGCTCTATAACCTTTCATTTAAGAGTCATTTGCATCCCCCTTTTTTTGGCTGCTACTTCAATCATCTGTATTTTAATGGTTCTTTAGGAATACTTGCTGCTAAATATTTGCTCTGCATTTTTTTTTCAAATTGCTAACACTTCTTCAAAATCTGGAATTCAAACTATTTTTGTTTATGTCACCAGGAGGCTCAATTCATTTATCAGTTTTCAATTTAAGAAAATAAAAATAGATGATTCATGAACTTCATTTCAAAATTTTTAAAAGTGGTTCATTAATTGAACAGCAGCTGGGGGGAAAAACTAATCAGCTCATTTCAACTGGAATAGCTCATTATCATTTTGTCTGATGAAATCTTCGGAGTCTGGTTTAGTGGGAAATAGGTCCTTCATACAGTTGCCCCCTCAGATGCCTGGAAAAAAGGTCAACTGCACCCCCCATACAGTAATTAAGACTCATCTTGGAAGATGTACTTCCATTTTTAAATTGCTGGATATAGAAGTCTGCTTGCCATCTTTTGCCATGAAAGAAGCATTTAGGTTTTTGGGTTTTTTTCAATTCTTCAAAGTAGTTTTTTATTAATCAGACTGAGGAATACTGTTTTTTAAAACCAGAACCAATATGAGAGATGTCTTGCACAAGAAACTGAAACACTTTCCACTAGTTGATCTCATCACAATGAAGAGAAATTTCTCTAGTTAGCTCCAGCTTAGATAGCAAAATATTTTTCTAAACTTTTTTTTTCAAAATCAGTAATTGATTTATTGAAAAGGAAACTTTATTTAGATTAAAAATCTTCAGAGTTCAGTAGATAGCATCTTCTAGTTTTCTCTATACAGCATGAGGGCAAAAATTTGCTTTTGTAGGACAAGTTGCTATCCTAATATTTTTTAAGAGCTGAAACATTTGACAGTATTTGGTTCACATTTGAAATACATCTAAAGCCCTAACATATGGCAGTAGCTTGATTAAATCAAAATCTTTGGTGAAGGCTGCTGGGTTTCCATCTCTTTTCTTGGTACTCACAAGGAAAATCAGGGCTTTTTCATCTTCTCTAGGAAGTCTCATGCAGGAAGAATGAGCCTGTTGGTTCTCTGCAAATAGCAAACACTGAGCCCCCAAACTAAGCATGTATCATACATGTATCATTTACATGTAGGGTACCATCTTATGTGTAGTAAATAAGGGATGAAGAGTAATTATGATGCACAGAGTTTGGAAACTACTTAGGCCTGCTTCTTTATGTCCATATTTATTGGTTCCCAAATGTGTATTACAATTTCGTCTCCTGCTGATCCACACTTACTGGATTTTTCAGGCACTTTCACTGATTTATTAGTTATGATTGCATCTGCTCATTTTTTTTTTAAGTATGTGTTCTTGTCCCATCAATAGGTATTCTTGAGCTTTAGGTACTCAGAAAAAGTGAAAGCTATTACTTAACAGTTTGTTTAATGTGGGAAGATAAGTTACAAGTCAGGGATATTGCACAATAAATCATTAAATTTATAATAAATTGCTCACGAAGATAAATTGTTGCTTATCCTATGAATTTAATTTGTTGCCATTAATATACAATTTCATTGTTGCACAGGTTTGCAATGAAGTACCTTTTCCTCCTTCTGCTATAAATTATGTAATTTGATTCTGCCCTTCTATCAGCAGCACCAGAGCTAGGTCTGTTTTATTCTAATTGTGCTCTTTGAAAGACAGCTTTGTGCTTGGAATTTTTTCTAATACTGTATTTTACACAAACGTTGGTGATATGGCAATCTTGGAAAGAACAGAATATCTGTAAACAGAGATTTTCAATGTTTGTCTCTGTGTAATACTTCAGGGAGTTTAGCTTGAATTTAGTTCTTCCCTTAGAATTACTTTAATCATGGATAATTTCTGGCTGGGAGAGCCAGAAATTAGAATTAAACCAATTAGAATTGGTTTCATACTTCAATGCAAGTGAGTTTTATGGACATGACTACCAAACAGGTTAAAAAAAAAAAAAAAAAAGTGTATTTCAAACCCGTTGAGAGAGGCTTGTATCCCATGTTGCTCTTGGTGCAAGTAAAAGCCATTGGTGTTGATCTCCTTTGCTTGCAAGCATACGACTCACCTAGTTCATTTGTATTGCAGATTCACTGAAAATTAAAAGCTGCATTCCAATACTGTGCTTTTTCCTATGCACTGCGCCACTTCAATTTTTTTTTTTTTTTCAGAATTGGGGAATGTATTCCTGTATTTCATACAGGAATAATACATTTTATATTACTGTCATGGAAGCCAATGGGGACATTGGTAATGGTTAAATGATAAACTGAAGTAGCTTAAAATATTCTGTTTGTTTATTCAATATATATAAATTCTGTAAAGGTTACTGTAAATTTTTCTGAATTTATTTTTTTGTCACCTACAGTTCAATGCATCTTTTAAAAAAATGCATGATGTGCATGTAAGTGCTCAGTGTAAGTACCTGTAATGTCTGTTTTATAAACAGTACAACCTCTTCTGTCCCAAATGCATTTTGAAATTACTTTAATCCTGGACATCTCTCTATATCAAATAATGGAAGTACTCATTTATATGCTACTACAGTGACAAACACCTGAGGAGAAGCATCCCAAAACACTGTCCATGTTTAATTATGTGTTTTTATCTGTAATATTTGGTAACCAACTTGGTACCACAAACCAATCTCACAGTAAAATGTGTATTTTCGACTGAATCAACCTTTGTTAATGTGTTCTATTTATAATAGACAGGCAAGGGTTATTCAGGAAATCAGCTCCTGGTGGCTTCACCAAGTGCTCAGTTGAATTAATCTGTCACCCTTGTCATTTTGCTTTTCCACACTAAATTAGAAATCATGGTTTTTGACTAAGATTTTTAACATCCAAACCTTAGACTTTTTATAAATTTTGCCAGAGAGGAGGAATGAAAACTTCTTTTTGAAATAAAATTTCAGTGGATAGAATTATGATGATGAATACCCTACATTCTCTTCGAGAACCTGAAAATGAAATAGACTGCAAATGAAAGTTACTCTTTAAAATCATTCTCCATTTGGAGAGGTGGAGGGAAGAAAAGCACTCAGATTTCAGAAAAAAAACCCAGTAATTATTTCAATATGAATATTACAATATTCGTGAAAGAATTTGTGAAAACACTTATACTGGTTGATTTGGAAGTTTGATTTTGCTGGGTATTTATATATTTTTTGCTTTTTTTCTTCAGATGTACCTTTCCCATTGTCTTATTTTAAATGGCGTTAAAAGTATCCAGGCTTATATATTGAACTACATAAAAATAATATATAATTTTAGTAATCTAAATAAACACATTTTGTTTGAGATTCTGTGAATTACAGGTTGATAGAGCCCTTTAATGAATTGGAGTCCTTTGAGGATGGAGCTTGTCATTAACACACATCATCAACCAATGCATTTTAATAATACATAGAGTTGGAAGAGAGAGGAAGTGTAAGCTACTGAAGCTTGCAAAACCAATCCCCTAAAGCTTTCATGTTTTATTTGAGCATATGTTTTGGAAGTGGTGGTGTTGACACTGGTGGCACTAATCTCCTCTTTATCTTGTTTTGATTAAAAGGATATTTGAATATTATTTTTGGCAAACTTTTATCTAGCCTCAAAGGGGTTCCCTTCTAGCAGCTACAGAGAAATGGCCATAATAAACACATTGTATGATATACTTAGATGAAGCATTATAGCTGCTCTTGGCTTACTCTGGCAATGCAAAATACTCCTGAAGAAATCAAATTAGCTTGTGTTCAATGTGAAGCATGTAAAATATAAATTTATATCTTCTATCCTTTTTTTTCCCCAAAACGAGCTGTGTGAATTTTTTCAGTGGTGTAAAGGAAGCTGTGTATTAGATTATTCAATAATTGAGTTAAAGGAACAAACTATATGGTTAGGAGACAAAAGGTTACAGGAGTTTTAGGATAGACTTCTATTTTTTATAAAAGCAGGTGTTCTCTTTGATTTACATAATTTTCACCATCTGTCAAATCTCTAGGTAGCATTCTGTCAAACCTTACTTCCTGTACTTTAAGTGATATCAGTGGTATGAAATTTCATTTTCAAAATATGCAACAAAAATATTTTTTATCTTATATGGAATATGCAGATATACATCCTCATGGAATGTGTTTATAAATAATATTGACTGTTTTAGAGCTTGCTTTCCTCAGACCCCATGCTGCTTATTTTGATTCTTAGATATTGATTAAAGTACCTAATTTTAGGCTTTAAACTGCATCTGTACTTCCAGGTGACAGCAATGGGATTCACAGTTGCTCAGCAAAATCAGATCACTTTTTAATGCACCTAATTTCAGACAAGCTGTTCTAATTATCCAGAGTAGAAACCTTTCACTGCCTCAAGCCTGCAGCAATGATTCTTTAATACCATGTCTTTTTGTTTTTAGAAAAGTATGGAATCACATGGCATGATATACTGGAACCTTTCTTGCAATTTCCTTTGCTTTCCATCCTCTTAACACTGTGCTTGTGTAATTTTCAACTAATCCATATTTCAGCAGAAATGCTAATTCTTATTTCTTCTTCTAAAGTTGCAAGTGACTTTACCCTGCCTAGTGGTCCTCTGTTTTTTCACAGATGGTACCTTCCTCATGTTCTTTACTGTCGTAGGTCTCACAAAGGATTGCAGTATTCACCACGTCCTGTATCCTGTCTACCGTCTCGCTTTTACAAGGCACATCTGGACATCTGAGGCTTAGAGAATCCTGAGCATCCTGCTGTTCGTTTTCCGGCTCCAAGAGTATATGCAGCAGATTTTGTTCCTCCTGTTCCTCCTTTGTATCTTGAGACGCCCCCAAGTGTGTACTGTTTAAAGGCTCCTGAGTCTTCTGTTGTTCCTCTAGGCACAGTTCACCCTGAGAGATGATCTTCTGCAGATCTTTTTCCTCTTCATATTCCTCTTGAGACGATTTGATAAGGTCGTCGTACTCATCTTGTTCCGTTTCTTCATCAGATGATGATATAAAAAACATTTTACCTACATAATTTTGTCTTTCCTGCTTGTGTTCTTTATAGTCTATTAGGCTTTTTCTGTTTGAGTGGTCTGTTGTTACCTTCGTCTCATTCTCACAAGTTCTTATTAGAGACGATGTATTGCAGTCTTCTGCTCCCACTGCCTGGGGCTCCCCTATACTTGGTACCTTTTCAAAAGCCTTCTGGAGAAATTCAGAGCTCACCAGATCTTCTTCTACTAATTTTTGGTCTTTTTGAAAAGTTACTTCCTCACACAAATTGCTGAGGTACTCAGGTTCCACAGGTTGCTGTGCCTCTCTCTGGGGAACATAATGGCAGTTCTGCTTCTCTTTGCAGAATGTTTCTTCCAACTCAACCCCACTCTGGTTTTGTTCTTGCTGCTCTGTTTCACTGATTACTTCTGCGGGCCTTAGACTGAGTTCATGTTCCATACATTGGACTGTCATGTTTGGGATGCTTCCGTAGTTAAAATTCTCCTCAACATGCAAGTCTCGAGACTCAGAGCTCCTGTGATTTTGTTCTTGGTTTTGTGTTTCCAAAATCAAACTTAGGGAGAAAGTGCTCAGGTTTTCTGCTGCTCTACCTTGATCTACTTTCTCCTTTGATGCATCAGAGAAGTCCCATTCCTCATTAGACAGTGTGTCCTGCGACTTTGAACTCATGCAGTCTTGTTCTTCTTGTTTTTCTCCACAGGTTACTTCCAAAGACAAAACAAAGTATTCAAGTTTCTCAGACTGCTGCTGTCCCATACTCAATACCTCATTGTTTTGTCTGTAAGCTGCATTGTCTGACTCAACGCTCTCATCCTTCTGTCTTTTCTGGTGCTTTTTGTCATATATTGCACTCAAGAATGTAGTGTTCAAGCCTTCTGCTCCCAAATGCTGTTGTACTTCTATAGAAGGAACACAGGTAGATTCTGAGATCACGTGATCTTGACCTTTTTCCTTTTCCTTTTTATAGGTTTGTTCCTTGTATAAAGTGTTAGGATGTTCAGGGGTCTCAGGCTGTTGTTCTTCTTTCTTAGTTATGCCTTCGTCCTCATTGTAGATTGCTCTCCTTGAATGGATGCTTATGAGATTCTGTGTCTGCAGTGGCTCTTGTTCTAATGTTACAGCCAAGGACAAAGCTTTCTCGTGTTGTGGGCCCAGACATTGTTTGCTGTTTTGTATATTTGGGTAATCCTCTTTTTTCTTGACCGGCGCTTTGTCAAATTTTGAACCTGTGTGACTCTGTCCTTTTTGTTGCTCTTTTTCATGGGGTATTCTGAGAGAGAGAGTACTACGGTATTTGAGTCTCATGAATTGTTGCTCTTCCTTGGTTGGTACATGGTGGTAGTTCTCCTCTTTGTGGTCTGCGCCTTTCAATTCAGTGCTCTTGTGGTTCAGCAATTCCTGCCCTTCTCCTTCCAAGCTGTCGTTCAGCCGCAGATTTTCAAAGTGTACTTGCCTCTCCTCTTTGTGTTTCTTACATTCTCTATGCTGAGGCACCAAATTCCAATGTTCTTGCATCTGCGTCTCTTCACTGTTGTGCACAGCAATTACGTTGTCTTGAACCTCCCTATTGCCTTGCTTGGCACACAGAGGTATGGAGGCATCCCCACAGCCAGGTTCACCCAAGGGTCCAGTGTGCCAGTCATCTTCATTATGCTGAAACATTTGATTAACCTTCTCATCCCCCTGAGATCCAGTGGCAAAATAGTGGTTTTCATTTTTCTCACTTCTCTTTTTTTTTCTTCCTTGTCGTCTACAGAGTTGTTATATAGGAATTAAGAATTTTGAGTGAGTAGCAGTTGTAAGTATTTTTGTCCCCTTTTCAAACCCCTGTCCCTATAGTGTAAGAATTAATGACTTTGAATAATACACAGAACTAACATCCTCTCACTGCCTAAATAGCCTGTGACTTCGTCTGTGGAGTAAAGACTATGTCAGTCTTTAAACACTTTCATTTCCTAGATGTGCCCCAGAATGGGCCATCTTGTTAAACAGCAGGGGTGCTTACCTTCCCTGAAAGCAACAAAAACAGGCTGTTACATTTTGAAACAAGCTCCTATGGTCCCGAAGACTTTCCCTCTCTTCCGTGCTGGGATCTGTGGCTGATAGATTCTCACTACTGCACACAATCTCCTCATTCATAGTAAAACAGAATGCAAGAAATGGAACTTTTAGAAAATTAAACAACTTTTAGCATGGTCTAAGTATTGCAGCTCAGAGAGGGAGCAGAGTGAAGGCATTTGGTAGCTGGCTTGGTGACAAAGGTGACACCATGCCCATCTCTCCTGGAATTGCTCTTTGTGACACAAGAGCACTGGGTGGGAAGTGAAGGACATCACAGCCACAACACTTCCAAGTCCATTGAATTGGCTGCTGTGGCACAGTGATCCAACCAGCTCCAGACAGAGGACCTCTTTGGCATTTCAGGACATCCTCCCAAAAGCACTGTGGAGTCTTTGAGGATAATTTTGGCTTTTTTGTTTTGTTTTGTTTGAACTAATAACTTGTAGATAACAAGTTGCTGTAGCACATCTGATATTTGTCAGCCCTTACATATGCAGCAGGCATGTAGTAGCGCCTACTATTAACTATTATGCTATTAACTTTCAACCTGTAAGCTCCCAAAGAGTTCATAGCTTCTCCTCAGGAAAAGAGCTGTGCTTTACAGAAAGCATTTGGATTGTCTGAAGCCAAGGGGTAAGGTTTTCTCTATACATACCACCACTGATTACTGTCTGAGTGTGGGGAAAGTTTACAGGTTGAGAAAAGCAGAGCTGAAGTTCAGAGTTTCCCCATTCTGTTGTGAGTACAACAGTCCAGTTATTCTTTGTATGCATTTGTGTTGAAATCAGGAAAAAAATAAGCACTTTGTGCTTTTTTTTTTTTTGCCTGAAATTGTGACATTTACGATAGTCTTTTCAAAATGATAATAATGTCTTTTTTTTATCTATGATAGCAAACAGTGTAATCATATAAACCAGGGCCTCCATCAAACCTGAAGACAATGTGCCTTTTTATGTTTGTTTTTCATTTTTATCAGTAGAAATCATGGGTGGATTATTATAGGTAAAAACTGTAAGCAGCTTCTAGTCAGTGACTAGATTGACTAGATTTCTTTTATGCATAATTGGTATTTAATAACTTAACCAACACTAATGACATAATTTGGTTGAGATTGTGTTATGCCAATGACTCAATTCATTGATTTTTTTTCTATGATCAGTAATATTTTTCTCCTAAAATGGCTGTAACTACTTATATGTATTCCTACATCTTGAGATTTATTAATAAGACGATCATTTTGAAGCTAAATTTGATATGATATCGAGTTAATGAACGTTAGACAAAATGGGGATATAGTAGGTGATATGCTAGTGCTGTTTGTTTGCAGAGGTTTTCTTCTCCCCAGACTACGTTCTGTATCATTTTTTGTCGTATATTTTCATATTCTGGTCTCTTTGATACAGAACCTCACAAAAAAATATTTTAATGGCTTTTCTCCTTGTGGGAACTCGATTGTATTTGTAACTTGTAGACTGGGCAGCATAAAAGAGAGTTTAAGAGTAGATGTTAATTTTTAGATTAGTATAATTAAAAGGAGGTCTGACTTTCTGAACTTTTTAGACTTTCTAGCAGATCACATTGCAAAACTTCCATTAAATTATATCATTTATAATATATCAGTACATTTGATGCCTACAAGATGTTCAAAGGTTATATTGATGGGTGTTAGCAAGGGCATTAGCTAGGCTGGTAGAATCTTGGATGGGAAAGTTTATGTTGCAATCCTTAGCATTTTCAGAGAGCAAGCAATGCCTTGGCTTATCAGAGGTGTTTGTTTGTTTGTTGTAGTTTTTATATCCATTATGGAAACCTCTGTTGGGGGGTTTCCTGAAATACCTTGCAGATGTACAACTAGGAGTAGCTGTTTTATGAGTTATCTATTTGTTCCACATAGGTGCTGTTAAAGTATTTGCTGCTCTTGCAGCACTTCAACTCACAAGCAATTGCTACTTTTAAAAAGACCCAATGCTTGAATTGTCTAAGATAACCCCCAAGCTATACTTTCATGTTATAAAGATTTTTTTTCTAGATTTTACACTTAAACATTATGTATGTGGAATATATGCATGCGTTAGGTACTTTATAGGCCATGTGAATGTTTTTGATCAATCATGGCATCCAATGAAGCATCCCAAAAGAAAAGAGAGATGATGGATTGTTTTCTGGTTTCTATTCAAAACTCCTGTTATGTTGTGGAGTACTTGCTATGAATGCTTGGCAACAAAAAGGCAGACAACCTATATTACACAAATACTTAAAAGCCTGCACCCCGAGACAAGAATGAAACAAGAGGTGATTTTTATATACGTAGTCCCTGCTGTCTCCTTCACCTCTACTGGGAAGTAGCTATGACATAATAGGATTTGAAGGTTACTCTTCAAATTTCCTCTCACTTTCTTCAAGTGAGTAACCCATGTCATGGGTCACAGAAAGATGTCATCTTGACATCTAGTGAGGCAAAGATGGCTTGAAATACATCTTTGATTAGAAAGAATTGGAGATTAGCCTTGCAAAAGTAAAAAATATATTCTTCTTGTGTTTAAATTTTCAGACCAGCCTTCAGATTAAGAAAATACCTTGAACACCTGTGCATAACAGTGCATTTGGAAACTTTTGAAGAATTGGAAATCTGGAGCTTTGAAAGCCTCCAGTTAAAAGTTTTGTCTGAAAATCAGTTTCATCTTCCGTTTCTTACATCATTAAACTGAATTCTTACTGAGTGAAATAATGCGTAATTTTAAAATTGCACTATTTTAAAATTGTTAATATTTATCTCATGCTTTAGTAAATATTTGGAAGGGAGGTTTTATTAATGATTGCCAGGTTTTTTTTCAGTATCTGAAAAGATAATTCTAGGAAATCTAGGATCTAGGAAATATTCCTGCTAGAAATATTTGAGTAGAACTTTGTGTAGAGACAGGTGGTGTCTCATTTAAAAAAAAAAAAAAAAAAAAAAGTTAATCCAAAAGGATGTATTTTAATACGGTTGTAGCGGATTTTAGTTACAGTTCTTCCAAGTGCAAATTTGTATTACAATAGTGGTTAATAGTTTAAAATGCAATTTTAAATCTGCTGGAGATGACTCTTACTCTATTTCCCTTTTTGTTCCCTGTTGCCCCTCTTCAAATCATATTTATATACGTTATTAGCAGCCATCCTCCTTTCGTCTAGCTAGCACAGCAGTACGCTAACTCTGTAATTTAGTGATTTAATACCAGCTATTTCTCACCGGATATTGGTCCATCAGCATAGAATTATTTGAAAAAAATAACAACAATAAAGCAGATTAACAATATGAATTTTACATCAACTATTTAGTTACTAGTACTATAATAGCTGTCCTGAAGCAAATGTGATGAATTACCTTCTGCATTTTCTTACAGCTTTTCCCACCCACCCCCACATTAAAGAGGTCTTTGCTCTCAGTAATCTTTTCAATAACAGGTAATTGCAGCCCATGGTCAGTCTTTTCTCAGATGAGCTTTAATCTTTTGTTGGAGGATAAAATTTTCAGACTAAATTTCTGTGTTTTTTGTTTTCATCTGTTTTGGACACTTGTGCAGCATAGGACTGTCCAGAAGTGATCTTGCTAGTGCAGTCCGTAGATTCAGAGAGAGAAGTAAGTAACTAAAAATAAAGTTTGAGAGGCGTTTGCTGTATTATAATCAACCAGGTCAGGTCTGGTCAGGTCTAACATGAGCCATCTGAATCAGAGGAGAGTCAAGTCCCCTTCCTAATGGACCCACATCCATCTGAGGCAGGATGACATAAATTCCATATTTCCTGTCTAGAGGAAATAAGTGAAGAGAACTTGAAGACTTAGATAGTCTTCTCAGTTGTACAACTGAGAAGCTTTACACTTAAAAGCTAGAGGTGCTGGTGGAGAGCTGAAATGCCAGAAGTTCATAGGGACTGCTGACCTGCAGAAAATAATACAGGTTGTAAGAGACAGAATTTGAACTGGAAATGATCTAGTAGTGGTTATGTCCTGTACTGTGACGTAAACAGACTTCTCAAGCACTGCACAATCTTTTGGCCACCAAAGAGCTAGATTTTTTGTTTGTTTGTTTGTTTTAGTATTTAGTTAAATAATAAGAAATAATGAGTCCATTTTCATTTGCATCTTAAAGTGCTTTCCAAGATGGAATAAAAAAAAAAAAAAAATTCCCTTTCTCAGCAATGTATTTGATGGTCCTAAAACTGCCTGTAATTGTACAGAATCTAAGTTTTCAATATTTTTCCATACAGGAGCTAAAAATCTGAATGAGAGCAAGAACTTTTCAGTTTTAGATAAATTGAACCTCTTTTCCATCTTGAAATCACTGAACCAGCTGTCCAGCTATGGAGAAAACCAGCTATGCAAATGGAGACAACTTATTTTAATATAGCATCAAATTTTGTAGAAGCACAGAATGGATTCATTTTACCTAGTTGTGCAAAAGGGTTTTTCTCCTAATTTTGTGGGAGTGTTTCTCTAGCTCCGAGGAATAAATTGCCCGTCTTGCAGTAAGTTAGCTGAAGTTTGGAATTCATGAAGCCGTTTCAGCAGAGAACGGTGGAGGAATTGCAGCAAAATCTCAAGGTCACTGGGAATATTCTTTGGGGTATTCTTACGTGGCTTATCTGTGCTCACATGCCTAATTTTTTTTTCAGCGCGAAGAATAGCCACTTGCAGAGAATGGAAGCCTTAGCCCGGCCCTGTGCCATCCCTTATTCAAGTTCTTTTATGCTCCTCTTTTTAAAGAAGCTGTCAAGTTCTTTTCTGAAGCTGACAGGAAAGGCCAAATCTGCAGTACAGGAAGGGAGGCGGGAAAGAAACTTTTTTGTGTTGATGTTTTACTAAGTGAGCTAAGGAGAATTTTAGAATCATGTAATTTACTCTGGCGGCATTTACTGTACATAGCTATAGTGATGGTAATTTCGCTCATTGTGGAAGTGAAAAGATAACCATCAATCAGTTGTCAATTGGTCAATTGCAGAAGTGATGAAAAGGAGCTGGTAGGAACAATCACTGCTGGGGCTACCTAGGCTACTTGGGGGCTTCGGCAAAACACGGGAACTGGATCCCGGGACGCGGCGGGCGCACGAGGCCGGAGTGTTTGGGGGCAGCCAGGGCACGCGGTTGCACCCCGGCTCCTTTTGGATGGGCCTAACGCGGCGCGTAGAGCAGACGGTGCTTGGAGGACCCTCGAGCGGAGCGTGCCGGGAGCCGGCGCTGGAGCGCGGCATGAGCACGTGGGCTGCGGAGACGGAGACGTGGAAAATGGAAGAGTTCTTTGCCAACTGCCAGCAAAGAGTGGGCTAATTTCAAATGTTATGTGCCCGGCAGCAATGACAGTTATAACTTTATTGGTGAAAGCAAATGTTGCAGAATCGGAGATAAATGACTATGCTTAAGTCGCAGGGTGCTGTAAGAAATAGTACAACCCCAGGTGTAGCACTGTTAGTAAATGCATCGTTTGAAAGCTGCTTTTAGAGCAAGCCTCATGGCATAGGATGGTATCAGCACTCCCTGTGCTTAAGAGTTAAATTTAAGTAGCCTGAAAAGCCTGTATTCCTTTTCATTATACATGCATATTATAGTGGGGGGGCGGAATAAGCTTAGGACAGGAGCAGGCAGAAAGATTTAATTCGCGTATTTATGAAAAGACTTCAAACATTATTGATGTGGGGTGGTTTGTGCTGCGGCGTTTTGTTTGGGGTTTTCTTCCCCCCTTCTGTGGTAGGTAATAAAAAGGATTACAGGCCCTCCAGAAGGATGAGATATCATCAGTTTGTAATCCAGCCCGTGGTTTCCTAGATACCGTATTGTCTATTCTGTTCCGCTATGTGAAAAATGTTGAATATCAACAATGGGTTTCAGTGCGGTATTGTTGAGTTTTGTATGAACTAATCTAGCTTCACTAAAAAAAAAAAAAAAAAAAAAAAACTACAGCTTTGGACAAAAGTCTATAGCCAGTGCATTCGTAACTCCCCATGCACAAGAGCTGACTGGGGCTCTGGGAAGACATTTTCCTCATTTGATTTCATTTCCTTTTCTTCTTTTTTTTTTTTTCTCCTTATAACCTTCTTGTCCAGTTCTCAGGTGTTTGTCACCTATTAGAATGCCACCTGTAAGGGTCCGGTGCTTGAGAAAGTCCCGGCACCGGGCAGCTGGCGTAGGCCTCATAAGAGACAGCTGTGTGCGGGGTTGGCAAGGTAAGCGTTCGCCGAGGCGCCCGCTCCGCTGCCCGCGGGGCCGACTTTACCAGCCCAGCTCCGCAACTTTGCCGCGCTCGCTCGTGGCTGGGCTAGAGGGACGAGTTTGCGGAGCAGGTCGGAGCGTAGCAGGGGGAACAACAGGCTGGGAGCTGCCGGGGCGAGAGAGGGGATGGCTCGGATGGGACTCTGCTTTGCCTCTTGCAGCAAGTGCCTGGAATGGGAGCTGGAAGTGGAGGGGCTGTTACCTGGGCAGGGAGGTGCTTGGAGAGCAGGGATCCCGTGGATGTACCGTTGGCAGGGCAAGAGGGGAAAGGCTCTGACCTGCGGGCATGGTGTTTGCAGGACATGTACAGCACAATCCCTATTTTGAACCGCTTTGCTATAAGCACTGGCTTGTTGTTGTTTCTTTCTTTCTTTTTTTTTTTTTTCCCTCTTTCCACTTTAGGCTTAGAACTGGTTTAATGGCATGTGGCAATTCTGCTAGGGGTGCTGTTTGCTTGAAATAGAGGGGGCGGAGAGCAATAAGATTCCTGGTCAGAAAGATTCTGTCATTAGTCCAATTTGCGGAAAAATTAGATTTTTTTTCTCTGCATTTTTTTCCTAAGTTTACCAGAACTTTTCCATAGGAAGGAAAAGACTCCAAAACACTTAGACTGCAAATCTATGCTAGCTGCACTGAACTGGATTAATCTATTTATAAACTTAAAATTATATTGTGAATGTGTAACTTTAATGCATGCATTTTATATTAAGTAGTTTTTTACCTTTTTAGCTATAAATTATATTCTGTTTTCAGTACATAAAGTTGTGAATTATTTTAACTGCTTGGAGAAGTAACTCTCCAAGTAAAGTAACAAATACTTTTCTGGTTACTCTAAGAGTGAGAATTGCTTATAACAGGACTTCGTAATTGCTTTATTTATCCTTAGAGAAGTATAAGACTGATATTGCAATTAGAGACTAGTTCTGAATATCCTCCAAACGTTTTCTTGTCTTTCTGAAGGATTTTTGAGGGGATATACCAGCTTTCAAGATCTTTTCACCCTGCTACAGTATGTGGGCTTTTTTTTTTTCTTTTTCCCCATCCCCCTATTAACCCAGGAATTAGAAGAAAGTACAGATGATGCTTGCTTAACCCTGCATTTAGTGCCAAGCAGTGATGTGCTCCCTATGAAACCATTTCTGACCCTCTGCTTGCAGTGGTGAGCCTGAATTTTTCCCCTTCCTTGCCCATCATTGTCAGTCAATTATGGGGTGGAACTGAACCAGAAAATCTGGTACAGTCTGGCAATTAGTACAAAGGGTTTCCAGTCTAGTGTGAAGGCAGAGATGCAAGAGCCCCAGCAGCTAGAGAAATAGTTTTGATTGGCCATGGACATTGCCTTTTAGTGCTGCTTGGTTACTTCCTAAAGATACTGGCTCTTCTACCCTACAGGTCTTCTCCTTAAAGTACTGCATTACGGGCCTACTTTTTATAAGTCTTTTGGGAAGTGTGTGCATGTGGGGGGGTCGTCTTTTTTTAGCTTGAGCTTCTCCCATTTGCAGACTGTCATTTTAACCCATCAAACAGACACATTTTGACTTGTGCAACAAAGAAGCAAGTTATCAACATTCACAGAAACTGACATTTTTAATTCAGGCTTCATTATGTCTTCGATTTATGACAGCGAGCTACAAAGACATTTAAAGTTTTTTTTTCCTTTTTTTTTCATTTTAAATTCAGCATTGGGATGTTTATCTTTCTTTTAATGCTCATATTTCTCTTTCTACCTTTATTCTTTAGTAATATATAATTAGCATTATCAAAACCATGAGCTATTATCCACTATGACTTTTGACCTTTGCTTTTACCTATCTAGCTTTTTGCAAAATAAATTACAACAGGAATTCTGTTTATGTTACATCACTGTACTGAAAGATGATTAATTAAGCTGGTATATTTATAGTAAAAATAATCTATTTTGATATTGCAAAGATTTAATGAATGATTACATATATATAATGTGTTAAATATCTGGTTTTGTAAGAATTGAGAGAAGTAAAAATCATAATTCAAAAATAGCACAAGTAATTCAAGAGAACTTTTTCTATGTAACCAGCATTTTTCAAGAGCTGTCACTGAGTCTGTAGCTGATATATCCTGCTAGCCTAGGGGAGAACAAAAATCTAGTATAAGTTTGCTTGAAGTTTAGAAGTACTGCACTTCCTAGCTCTGCCAAATCAAAATTTTAGTTTATTATATCCAGAAAAGCTAGTAACTTTGCTAAATATATGAAGACAGGCAAGACAACATATCTTGCGCAAACTTAAAATGCAGTATAATTAGATAGCAGTACAAGCAGTTGCCAAATTAATAGGAACATTGGGCATTCAACCATAACTATACTGTTTTGTTTGTGAGTTTTTGTTTTTGTACGAGTCAGCAGTTTCTATTTTATGCTTGGATAGCTGTGTATTTGGGATGTTGTCTTTTGTAGTTGTAAAAAAGTAAACGTGTGATCTAATCTTCATTTGCATATGTGAAATATTACAAATATGCATACAGATTTCATATTGTCTTTTTTTTCTTTCTCTGTTCAGCGGTGATGTAGGCATCTTTGAAGGATCCTTTAGACAAATGATGGCAGAATATGCCATTCGGTAGTTAGATGTGCTCTTTGCTATATTAATGGCAAGAAGTAGCAGGGGCTGTAAATGTGATGACAAGATTAGCACATTGCCCACTTCAATCAGGTACCTCTTGTTTTTGTATTTATCACTCCTCTTTCCCAGTTGACTGATGGCTGTCACTCAATAGCTTTCCTTGGCTAGGAAAAGAAAGAGCTTCCTTTAAAGATGTCTGAGCGCTGCTGAATTCTGGAATAGGTCATTTGCACAGAAAGTCTATGCAGAGCAACAAATCAGCAGCTTCTCTTGCAGATCTTCTGATAGAGTGCATGGGAAATGATGTTCATTACGTCTGGCATCAGGTAGATCAAAATCTACTGTGGTTACCTGGAAACACAGTGCCAAAGGAGACACTCATGACTTTTGACAAAAATTATATAGAATAATTATCCATATATTAATAGGTGCCAAAGTTCTTGTTTATCAGAACAAGAAACCAACTGCAGAAGCACAGAAGAAAGCAAAATGGTAATATGATAAATGTCTTGGGCTGAACAATTGGTTTTAAGGCACAAGAGCATGTAACATTTTTTATCATTAGCAATTTAAGAAATAACCAGAAGTGACACTGAACAATACACACTTCAAATACACTCTTTTTGCATCATTTTTAATTCTGGAAGTATTTTGTTTGTTTTCAGTAACCAAGCAAATATGACAATGAAATATGAATGTCCCATCTCAATTTGTTACTCTTCAATCATGTTGTTATGGCTTCAGGTTAAGTACTTGTACATACATGGTTGGACTATGATAGTGCATCAAAGCGAGTCAGAGGATTTAACTGTAAATTTTCAGGAGATAAATATCTGTTTCTAATTTTCATCACTTTTCTACTGCAGAATAATTTTATTTCTACAGAAGTGTTTTCTTCTTTCCCTCCAAATGTGTTTTTCAAACACTGCTATGCATGTTACTTAAAAATAGCTGACAGTTCTATAGTCACTGTTTCAAAGTCCTGTATTTCATATGAGAAAACTGAGGCATAGAAAGTTTAAGTGGCAGTTTTACATCTTTGTGGGGGTTTGGAATGAAATTCCAATCTCCTGCCTCAATGCATTCTAACAGCTTTTTTTTTTTTTTTTTTTCAGTTGTGGCTTTAAGATGGTTCATAATTGCTTTTTTTGGTTTCAAGCTCTTTTTAGATTGTCCTGTAGCTACTACTAACCCCATTTTAGACTAAAGTGACCGGTGATTTATCTAGCTACCATCAATATCAATGTTCTGTGATATCGATGGGAAGATTATCATGGCCTTATTTATATTAACAGTATAGTGCTTGAGGCAGCAGTTGACCTGCTGAAGAGGCTTGGCTCAGCTTTGGATTTCACTGCTGTCATAGACAGTAGGGCAGGATGTTGGTAGCGCTCCATGGAAGGTACCTTCATGCTGTGCACAAAGTCATGGAAATAGCATGTAGCAACAGGGAACCTTCCTCTCCTCTTGGGTTCTCATTTTCTGTGATGCTGTTTTCTGTTTTGTGAGCTTATGGGATCTTTGTCTGAAGGAAAAAAAGAGGGAAGGCGAGGGGAAGGAAAAAAAAGAATAAACAACAAACTCGCTGTTCATCATGAAGGGGAGTTTCTGGCTGTGGTGTGAATTGGCATGTGTCAGTCTTTCTCTGTTTATATTAAGGCGCGGATTTAAGTCCCGATATACTGAAGACTTGAAGTGAAATTGTGGGGAGTTCATCTTGGGGAATGAAGTACTCAGCCAGTGACCTGCTTATCAGCTGCGCTCTTTGGACATCATGATTTTATCCTTACTATACAGTTAAATCTATCTGGCAACTAACTGTTGGGTCTAATGATTTGGGAAATTAGTCTGGCTAAATGTGCTAGCAAAAGAGCCAGAGACTTTGTAACGTCAGAGAGAGTGAAAGGTCAAGGGTATCGTCTGAGCCACATTCTGCCATTTCTCCTGTCCCTCAAAACATTCCCTTAGCATCACAGAGCCTCCTCAGCCCTTCTAGAGATGACTCTTTCCCAGAATGGGAAAAGCAGCTGAAAAGCACAACCTGTAAGAGTTCTGTAGAGACAAAAAATAGGGATTTACGCTCCCAATTTCCACTGACTTTCAGTTCAATTATCACTTAGCTGAAATTCAATAGAAATGAAGTACCCAATTCCTTTATGCCTTTGAGAATCTCCTGTCACGGCTAGGGTGAATTGATTGCAACTACTAAGCATTATCTGTTAGTGGAATGTGATAAGCATTAAGAAATAAGATATTGCATCAATGTATTTTATAGGATTTTATTCAAAGCTTACGCAATTGGTATTTTATATAAAATGACTGGTTTCATATAAAGAAGAAGGGAAAATGACTAGTAAAGACATGGTGATAGCAGTTTCTTGGGGAACTGATACTAAAAGTGTAAGCAGAAACTATTCTCTTTCAGAGGATGGCAGGAAGCATACTGAGAGACAAACATCTTTTATTAACTTAGAAACTTTAACCAAAGACTGAAAAGGAATTACATTATTAATAATAAATTTTTAAAAAATCAGGAACATATAAAGATATAATTTAAGCAGTCAAGATAAAGTGAGATGTAACCAGCAAGATGCAGGAAATCACACTCTGTGAGCATTCAAAGTAATCCCGAGACACCAAGCTATAGAATCATAGAATCATTAAGGTTGGAAGGGACCTTGGAGATCATCTAGTCCCATCCCCTTGGCACATGCAGGGTCACTTGGAGCTTTTTGTGCAAGATTGCGTCCAAGTTGGTTTTGAATATCTCCAGAAAAGGAGATTCCACAACTCTCTTGGCAACCTGCTCCAGTGCCTGCTAGTCAAGAGAAACTGATGATACCATTGACAAATGAGACTAAAAATGATGAGTTTCCTATTATCTGCTATATGTAATATTTTGCTACATAAAAAAAAAAACAGCTGTGAGAAGATGGCTAGCACAAATTTCAGTGCTGGGAATATGCATAACTTACAGTTATTTATAAGACATGATGTTGCACTGGCCATCAGCTGATCTGCAAGTCACAGGTTGAGAAACACTAAAATACATGACCACCTGAAGCCTCCCAAAGACCTTTTTTTTACCCCCTGATTCATTGGCATTGCTACAAGGACATGAGGTCCAGAGCTCACCTCTCCCTCAGTTTTGCTCTACAAACAGATAAAGTAATTCTTAGATTTTATCTTGTCTTCTGCGTCTGTCCCTCTCAGCTGCGTACTCCTGCTTTGTATGACTGCTATTTTTTTCTATGCTTGAATCTTTTCAGTTCAATTCTGTGGATTTTACATGATTGTTTAGGTTGTTTATGCTTAATTATTCAGCTTACTTAGTGTAATATTCCTTGCTGTCATCCAATCACTATGTGTAAGAAATTTTCTCTTGTCAGCTCTTGAATTAAGGAAATGGTTTGGTACTGGTTAGTGTTATGCTGGTACTAACCAGAAATACAAGTAGTCTTTGGTTTCTGTGAGATTCTGTGTATCTGAAGACATAAATGTTTTGGTGAGAGCTGTGAAGAGGTTTCATTTCTTGATCTATGTAGGTATTCTGGGAGGAATCTCAAAAGCAGACAGAGATACTTCAGCAAAACAGCCCTTCTGTACTTCCATTTTCTTTGTGCATTTTTTAAGAAAAGCATCTCAGCAGCGATTAATGATTTTCTTTTATTAAAATGCAGTTTTCAAATAGCCATTTCTATAATGTTTTGGATAAAAATGTTTGTTACTTTAAGAAGTTATTTATTTTTTTCCCCAAAAAGCACTCTTGGAATTAAAGATTGTTCAGTTCTAAAGTATGTCAAAATTTTGCTTTTTTTCTTTTGAAGAACATTGAATTCTCAACCACTTCTGCCAGGAAAAGTGTTAGCTGCTGTGTTAGAGCCCTAATTAGATTAAGCTAGATCCACACTTTGCATGTTCTCCCAAGCTAATTCCCATGATCACTGGGCTTTAAAACCTTTATTAGGGCTTTTTGTTAAAGATACATCACTTTACTATTGTTACTCGTCTGACAAGAAGAGTGGATTGAAATGTACCCTTCTTTCAAAATGGTATTTGTCACTGACCTCAGATGTTGGACTGAAACGAAAATTAATTTCTAAGCTTTGCACTGTTTGTGCTAGTTTGTGCATTGCGAGGAAAAGTGTAGAGGTCTAACTTACCTCCTTGTAATAGAGGTGATTTTGAAAACCTTATTGTCTAATGCACTGCATCCATTGAAGCCAAAAATAGTTGTTGTTAAAAGACATTAAGATTCAAAACTGGCTATTGTCTCTTTGGCAAGTGGTTGTCAAGATAAAATGACAGAGGCATCACTGTTCGGAAAGAAATCTTGGGATCTCAGTTTGAAAGAGGATATTATGTCTAGAGATGTTGAAATTTCCTTTTTTTTTCTGTCATGAACAAAGTGGAAAGAGAATGACTAGTGTGAGGTGGCACAGTTTGATGATACCAGATCCTTCAAGGAAGTAAAGATGATGACACCTATCAAGAACAGCTTATGAGTCTCAGTGAGTAGTCTTTAAAATATCAAGAGCAATTCAGATTCGAGAGACACAAATGGGAATAATCAAAGCTCTGCAAATCAGGTCAAGAGAGGTGATCTTCCCCTCTGCTCAGCTCTGGTGAGGCCACAGCTGGAATATTGTGTGCAATTCTGGGCTCGCTATTACAAGAGGGACATGGAACTTTTAGAGAAGGTCCAGCCTAGAGCAACAAAGATGATTATCAAACTGGAGGAAAGACCAAGCAAGATGGGCCTGTTTAGTCTAGAGAAGAGAAGACTGAGAAGGGCATCTTATCATTGTGTACAAATACCTGAAGGCAGGATGCAAAGAGGATGGGGCCAAACTCTTCTCAGTGGTGGCCAGGATATGGGTATAAATTGAAACACAGAAAGTTCCATCTCCATGTGAGGAAGAACTTCTTCACTGTGACAGTAACAGAGCCTTGGAAGAGGCTGCCTAGAGAGGTTGAGGAGCCTCCTTCTCTGGAGATCTTCAAACCCTGCCTGGATGTGACCTTGTGCTCTGAGTGTCCCCACTTGAGCAGGGGGTTTGGACTAGATGATCTCTAGAGGTTGCTTCCAACCCCAACCATTCTGTGGTTCTGTGTGCTAATGAAATGATGGGTTCTCAAATGGCTTACCACTGAGGAATGAGATCTTGGGATTGTGAAAGGTGATTCCATAAAATAATAAGATTAGTGGTCAGTAGCTTTCAAGACAAAAATGAGCATTAGTAATAAATAGGAAAGAATAGAAAATAAGCACACTTCTGCCAGGTTTAAGTTCATGGTGCACCTGCATTTTGGATACTGCTTGTCTCCTACCTTGTCAGAAGAGGTATAATACTATCAGAAAAGGCAACAGCTGGAGAAGAAACAACATCTTTAGCAAACATATTTTAGACCCAGGATGTTTTCAAAACTTAAAGTTTATATGGGCTTAAGGGATGCCTGGATAAATTCCCAGAAGAGTTAATAAGTAGACGTGACTCCTGTCTGGCTAAGGCAGCTTTCAAGCCACAGATCGAAGGAAGCTGGAAGAGTATTTGGCAGACGTATTGTTACATACTTATTTTATTCTTTTCTAAGCATTTTCTTCTGGCTACTGATGGAGTCCTTAGCTAGATGAACATTTGGTTTGACCCAGTACAACCATTTTATCTTTTTATGACACGTCCTGAGCTCACATTTCTTCTTCATATCTAAATGAAGAATAGATGAGAGGCTGTAGAAGCAGATTGGACAAATAGTTTGAATGCTGGAATCCTCTCTGTCTTCTTTTTGCTCATATTTATCTTCCTTTTCAGCTTAACTAAGAAAGCATCTGTCTTCCACAGTGGCACCTAGTTGGCAATCAGAGGGAAATACTGACAATCAGAGGCATGTTTTTAAAGCTCCCAAGTTTCAGATTAATATGATTTCTAAAAACCTGAGGAAATCCATGAAAAATTTATCAGTGTATAATAGCTGAACAATCTCTCCAGGAGACTTTAATTTCTGCTTCTAATCTTTTCATCTCAATCTGCTGGGTCAGCTTTGCACTTCTCCTTATGTGCACAATGGGGAACAATGTTTAGCTGATGACAGAAGTGCAGGATGGGGATTAAGTACCCCCCAAGCTCTCTGTATTTTAGTAATGGTATTGAAAGTTCCCCAGTCCCTGATTTTCTTCCCTGCTACTCTTCCAATAAATTAACTCCCAAATTTGAAAATCAAGACATAACTTCACTGTGCAGGGGAAGTACACCCTGCAAGTTTTCCTAAATACCCCTTTAGAAAAAGGCTTAAGTTTGATTATCTTAATTGATTATCTTAAACCCCCTGAGTGTCAGAATTGTGTGTTAGGCTCAGCGTGTCGTCTGATGAGATGCTGGATTTGGCAGCAGTGTGGGTCTCTGCTCCCACCCATCCGCTTTTTCTCTGCCCCGAGCCCTAGGTTTGCTGCTCTAACCTCCAACGCAGTTTCAAAATTAAATTACACTAATCTAAATATTCACAGTTGCTAAAAGAACCAGTCGTGCCCCAGGCCCTATCTTCGTCTTCCCTTCTCTCTGTGTGGCCCAACTGCCATGGGAATGTGCAGTTAGATAAAATTAATAACTAACTGTAGTAAGGAAGCTTTAAGCCTTATCAGTTTCTTAATCTATCAGCATTAATGCCAGCTCATGGCAACTGGAGGAACACATGGCTTGGGAATGTGAAGGTGGCCTTTTGTCAGGTGGTTGCCCAGATATGGGACAGTTTAAGCCTATCATGATACTACACCAGTTAAATGGGTAGTTCTATGAAACTGTCGGCTCAAGAACAGTCAAACCAAAATGTTAAGAGTAGAGAATAATATAAGAGCGATCATTATGACACTATAAATCCATACTATGCCTGCATCTTGAGTACTCTGTACTGGCCTCCTTATTGCAGAAATAACAGTGTAAAATCAGAAAAAAATAATGAAAGGTGAAAAGGATGGTCACCATAGTAGAATGGGTGCAATGAATATTGCTAAGAACAGTCAAGCTGGAAAGGATAAGACTGGAGTGAAAGCAAGGGGATGATAGAGGTCTATAAATCATGCATGTCATAGAAATTGCAGATAGGAGCTGATTAAAAGAAAAGTAGAGATATCAAATTAAACCATCTAGTGTTCAATACAAAGAGATGGATCTTCAACATAACACACCATTCCTTTAGCAGACAACCTTGTGGATGCTGAAAATTAACATGAATTCATAAAATTATTTAAACAAATCATGGAAAATGTGCTGAGGGTTATTAGATGTAAAGATAGCACCTCTTACAGACTGCAAGCCACAACTTGCTGGAAACTGAAAGTGTATTTGAGGCAAATATGACTACTTGTAGTCTTCTCTGGACCTGCATTATTGGCCATTGTCAGAGGGAGACTGAGACTAAACTGGGTACCTAGCACTGGGTGAGACAAATACTGTAATAGGTCCGAGTTAGTTGTACTGTTCTTATAAGGAGGTTTTCTTTAAAGCAGTTGCTGTCATGGCTTGAATCCTGTTAATGGATTGGTGAGGAGGATAGAAAGCTCCAGCTCCCGTGTATAGGCTGTTCTCATGTTTACATAACTTTGACCAAGGATCATGGATTTGGACTCTGGAGAATAGCACTGTAAAATTAGGCAAAAATGTTTGGAATAAATATCAATATCAAACTACTAAATATCTCTACCCAGTACTAGGCTATAGATGTCTTGTCTCTTCTATTAGAAGACCATCACTGCAGCGCTGCATATGTTCCATTCTCCAGGGAGTATTCTTGTCAGCTGCATAGTGAACTCCTGACATACCAGAGAGGTGACACATTCAGCTTTAGTTTCTGTCTGAACATTACAGAAGAAAACAACCATTACGAGACCCACGGAGACTACCTGGAGATGAGGTGTGGTAGACCTGTCTCAAACTGTGTTTCATTTCAAAGCATTCAAGAAACTAGTATGAGTTCACCGATTTCTTTTACCCACAGCTTAAAGCTGTGTGTTTTTTCAAAGGTGACTGGATTTGTTTACGTTTTTTGAGGCAACAAAAGCATTGAGGGAACATTCCTTCCCTACATCTCGAAATATGCTGACGTGGGTGAGTAACCTAGATTTGAAATAAATTACCTTCATTTCAAAGGTTCTTCTCCCACCACAATCTTTCCTATGGAAAGAATGAGGACAAGGAAGTTGAAGATCAGGTCAGACTTCTGAACCATGAAATCTGAGTGTTTTATTTAGTGCAGACAATTTTGTCTATCTCTAGTGGCTATAAGCTTTTTTTATATTACTTACAGTTATGATAATATTTTTGAATTGTGAGCCTAAATACTATTTAAAATTACACTAGAAAGGCCAAAAAGGTGTAAATCTTAATGCTTCAAGACATGAATTAGTTGCCAACAACATTCAGGAAGATTCTTTCTTTCTGTAGCAATACAGATAACATGTAGTAATCATGGCTGCTTAGTAATGGTATAGAAACTTAGCATTAATCTTTTTTTTTTTTTCTTCGTCATTATTTGGAGGCTTCAATTTCTCCATGATCTTCAGAAATTATTGAAGAAATAGATCTATAACTTCAGTTACAGTGGCGCTATTACTATTTTTAAAATTCTTCTGAGGCATTCTTTTAACATGTAAGCTTTACACTAGACTCATTTTACAGGGTAATCCCTTTTTTTTTCGTGCACGTTTTCACTATTGACAACAAATTATTGCAAATTATTGCAGACCATGCATGGTTTATATTAGCCTTTGTAAAGACCTAGGAGGAAGCTTTGACAAAATAAATTATCTTCTACGTGATTTACTAAGACAATAATTAATTTTGTTACCCTATTTTTAGGTGACCATTATTTTTGTTGCCTAGTCTCACATACCTTTTTTTGTAAATTGCCTGTTTTTTGGATCTGAGACATCCTCTATTGAAGCAAGAGTCTCTTAGCTATGCATTAGCATCTATGATGACTTACTTGAGTGTCAAAGATTTTTGTTTATAACCTCGTGAATTATGATTAGTACAGGTAGAGAAATAACTTGGCGTATCTGAAAATAATTATGTAAAGCTAATGCATGGTGTCTTTTTAATAAACAACAACAACAAAAATCATTTTGATGAATGAAACAATCAGCTCTGGGTCCTTGAATTTTTTTATAAAGTTGAGTTAGTCTTAACTTATTGATTCTAAAGCTGCTGTAATAAAGGCTTAGTAGAGGAAATATTGCTTTTACTGTTTTCAGATAATGCTTAATGTTGTTGCAAATTATAAAATTTAATTAGCTATATAAATGCCAGAGGAACAAATAATGTGCTATTGTCTTGATATCTTTCCAGAAATTAGTCTTTTAAAACAAATTTGCCATATTAATCATCTAAAAATATTTTTGATCACTGAATTAATAGTTTGCAGCCTGTTTTCAGGTATTCATTGCCATAGGTGATTGCCTCTTAATTACTACATGGGCGCTTTCTATTCACTCTTATTAATTCATGTTTTCTGGCACAGTCCCAAAAGGCAGCCTTGCCCTATATCTTCTAATTACTTCTATAATTGAATTTGCCCACTTTTTCTAACCTATTTTTTAAACTGACTGTGTTTGTTCATGGTTTATTGTGTCTTTTTTGTGTCAGTTCTCTGCAAGCAGAATGTACATTGATTCTTTCCTCGTTTCTCATTAATTTTCAAGAGCTTTGTTGCATGTCTGTTTTTTCAGCCTGTCAGACCTATTGCTAGACCAAAAAAAGATTCTTCTTATTAAAGGTTAGGTAAAATAGACTGAAGTTAATTAATTCATTAGTAACTCTGAGCCAATTACTGAAGCCTTCTCTTATTTATATACTTGTTAACAAGACAGAGATGAGAAAGGCCTATTATAGGCACATGTCCTTCAGAAGTTGGGCAAACCCTCTGGAGCATAGGCCTTTAGTTTCACCAAAGAAATAGAATTGATTCCAAAATGAAGACTTGAAGATCTATTTGGCAAATGCATCATAACCAGATAGACCTGCTTGTGACCATCCAAATGTTATTTTGGATTCTATCTTTTGATCACAAGGAATGAATTTTAATAATTGACCTTATGAAGTATATGTCTAATGTTTGAATATAAACATATTGACTCTTCTTGCCAACATTCCTAGAATTATTTTGTGGGATGTTTGGAAATAATTGAGCAACAGAAATTACCTGTGTACCGTTATGCAATTACAACATGAGTTGCTGATTGTCACTTCACAAAATTTTCTTGTATTGATACATGTAAGGTGATGTTTAGGTGAAAAAAATATTGGAATTTTTGGTAAATACTCTGCACGATACAAATCCTTACATGACAGCTGAAGTAATTCAGAAGCTACTGTCTTATAAATAAACTAGAGAAGGTGACTAGTGTCTCAGGTAAAGGTCAAATGTTTATATTAAATAGTTTAACATTGATTTTAAGTACTGTATTCAAAACCTGCCCATATGTTTTCTTGAGACTAAAGTGTGGCAAAACAATGCCCTCTTTCATTGAATTCAGAAGAGTACAATTCAGCTTGCAGTGTTGATACAAGAGTTGTTTTTAAAGAGTTACACTTAAGTAAGAAAAGTCTGTTTATCATGACCTCTGTATATTCTTCACTTCAGACTATAATCCTCATATCAGAACTAAGTAACACATTGGCAAATCCAACAAAATCTTTGAGGCTTTTCTTTTTCTTGTAATTCAACAACTTGACACGAGCTCTCTAGAATTAGGAAGTCTTTAAGGCAATTCTTTGCCAAGTATCTGCAAACCTGGCCTGATATGAAGCTGTAGAGGGAGACTATGCTAAGAGTTAGAAATAATATATGAGTCTTTTAAGAAAACGGGGGAAAAAAAATGGATTTGAAAACATTTTCCCTTCAGTATTGACAAAATGTGAACCCAAATAAAGTGAAGAAAAATTGTTTGAATTGTTTGTAGGAAGGTTGACCTAGCCCAGTCACTTACAGAAATATAATGGTTTATAGAAAACTTCTGCATTCCTTGATTTGTCAAACCATTTTGGTAAATTTGCCAAGAAGGGAAGTTACCAAAATATCTGGAAATCCTATTCTCTGTGCTGTATGCCGAAAGTAACTTGGTGTGAATATCTTCCATTACCAGTAGAGAAATTATTCTCCATGCTCCACAGTTACCTCAAACTTGAGAGAGGACCAAGAAAAGGAATGAACTAACATATTTGAAATGCTTTCCTCACCTGTCCCTTGTCCCTAGTATAAGATGTTGATGCAATCACCATGCTGTGCAGAAACATCTGTATTTGCCTCTGTGAACCTCCTGAAATACAGCTTTCTCACTCCCCCTTGCATACCATTCAGCTCACTGCAGAATTGGAGTCTTTAATATTCAATCTTGTTCATTTATTCTCTTCCTGAAATCAGTTAGGAAGTAACTGGCTGATTGGAACTGATGATATCTAGAGCAGATCATTATTATTTCTGGTATGAAATAAATAAGTAATTAATTATGAGAGTGCTCTAGCGGCTGTGTCATGAAAATAGCTTTGAGATTTGCACTTAAAACAGATATTCACTTCTTCATTGTGTGTGAATTATATAATGTGTGCTTGCCAAATTTATATTGTTTATTTGTGGAGCAGAAAGTCACTGTTTTGGAGAACTTTTGGTTTATTTTAGTTGTTGGCAGTTATCTTTAAAGCAGTGTGAATGAGAGGGAGAAAGACTCCAAATATTTGGCGGCTTTTGATGAAAATGGTACAGACAATTTTTTTTGTTTGCTTTATGGGTTTATTTTGGAGAAATGTTGAAGGTTGAACATTGAGAAAATTCAGAATTGTACTTAAATTAATAAGGGTCCTTTAACACTTCGTTTTTCTACTAATGAACTGTTAGCAGACTGAGTCCTATTTTGTGTAAAAGTATTTTGAAAACATTTTTCCCATATAAAATGTATATTATGAGGTATAAATCTATTATGTGGCCTTCACCTTCATATCTGACCTTTACATTGTAATATCTCCTAGAGGTGCTACATGTCAACACAACAAAATTGTAGGTTTGCATTAACTCCGTATGAACAGACCCTGTGATAGAACCAGCAAGATTTTAAGCAAATGAGAGATGAGTTTCTGTGTTAACAATTACGGTAACTTAAGAGTTTAGAGCTGTTGAAAGCTGTAACGTATGTTAGAGGCTTTTTGATGTTGTGCATTGAAGGTGACGATATCACTGAATTAAATAATGGGCAGTTGTAATGTCTTTGTAGTGAAGTCTTCAGGACAGGACATTAACACATTTTTATTCATACAAGACAATACAGTAAAATTATGATATCAAAGATAAAAATGAAGGGTTCATTGCATGAAAGTTCAGTTTCTCATATATTTTATAGTTCTTGCATGTTTTAGAAATCAGTTACATCCTTTACTTTTGTGCATGTTTTGCTGCATTTGACTATTTCTATTACATATACTGTATTGAAAAATTCCTTATATAACTATTTCCTTTCATAGTTATTCCTGCTCTTCTTTATTCAGAGTACCCTCTAAAAGGTCTTGAAAACATGCCTCTGCCTGCCATTCTTATCTCACTTCAGATTAATGAATTCCTCTTGTGCCCAAGCCACTGAAACTCTTTTTGCTTAATTCCATATCCTTCAATAACTTCATGTAGTCATCAAGAGCTTGTAAAGTGTGTATTGACTTCTAGGAACATATCTGTTCTTGGTGGCATTTTCTTTAAGTCATTATTGCTTCTATTTTGTGGGATGTCTGGGGCTTTCTGCAAGTGACTAGGCTGAGCTGAGTTTGCAAATCATAATCATAATTTACCTGCAGTAAAGAGGAGGTACACAGTTTCCATGTCCGGAAAGTCATATGTGAGAGGGGAGAAGTATGGCAAAGTCAGGAATACAGGGCTTATTTCCTCTTGCATAGTCCTGTGCTTTTGCTGCTGAGCTGTTTTGTCAATACTTACTAGTAACATTGCAAAGTATAATGCTGAAAATTAGATGACTAGTATGAAGCTATTAAAACATATTTGTATTGGTCTAGTGGCTAGAGTCGTATGGAAACCTTTTAAAGGAGAAAAAAAAATCTGATACCTTTCAAGAATTTAGAGATTAAGTAAGATAGTTTAGTATCTTAAGTAGTAGGGGTGGCTTTTTTAGTATTATCAGAGAACCTGACTAAAAGTCACCTGATTAGGTAAAACAGGGAATGTTAGCAATGTTGATCAACAGCAGTCTTGCTTCTCTGTCCCTGACCTCTTTGTTGACTTTGTCTAATAATATTTAGTTAGAATAAGTAGATAATATAAAATAAAAATATACCACATTAGAAAAAAGGACAAAATCATGTCCAAAGATTCCCCGGATGAACATAGCACATTTCACGAGATTCAACTACAAAGTTCTAAGTCCAGCAACTAGTGCGAGTCAACAATTGTGCCGAGTACTTGGGCTTGTGTTAAAGTTGACCTTTCTTTTGGGATCGTGAAGAGAGAAGATCATTAGATCTTCCCTCTTTCAGCACTAGATGCACCGGATTTGAGAAACTTGGTTCTCTAGTTTCACCTACCAGAGCAGCAAGTATGAGAATGTAGTCCTGAAGCTAAGGAGAATAGTTTCTGTATTGAGATGTATTAGATGTGCTGTTTCTTAACAGATACCTCATTATCTTCCTGAGTAAGCTGCAAATATTCTAGCTGGGAAAATCAAGCAATGTATTTTCTCATACTTTAATCCCTGAAGAGGAAAAGAGGTTAATGAATGGTTTTCTTTCACATCTTGTCTTAATACTCATTTCTAGATTTCACAATTTCAATGAGGCACGAAAGTACAGGAAATCTATTGACCTTTTAAAGCCTAAGACTATTCATGGACTTTTGGGTCAGTTCATAAGAGCAGATAAGGGCTAAATTAGTAATAAGGAGAAATAAAAAGATATAATTACAGCTAGACATTAATACTATGTTTAACTCAAAATTTTAGTCAAAAATATCACTTCAGTACTGATCTTGCCTACTTTAGGGGGCAGGAGGGAATACAGGATTGGTACTTGTGTTTGTATCATGCATTTCAGGACACCAAGAAACGCAGTTGTGTTCCTTACGGGTATGCAACCTGCTAATACAGAACAAACGTGGTGGTAGTTATGTGCGTGTTGGCATTACACATTTTACATCTTCAGTAAGTGCCACTGCTCAAATGCCAGACCTGTGCTTAACATTGTGCCAATTGGCCTCCTCACTGATAAACCTTGACAGTGCATTGTTCTCTTGTCAGGGGGCATTATCCTAGCAATTCAGCAAAAAAATTTTCTTCATTCGGACAGTGCATCTTTCAGACATTTCCTTCTTCTATTGATTTGTTTTCTCCTGTCCCTTTCTCCTTCTTTTGTTTTCTTATCATAGCTTCAGGTTATTAAGTGCAAAGTATTGATGGGAATGGATGGTTTTGGTCGATGGAGAGCTAATGCATCCCTAATCCCACCATTGTTACAGAGTTATGCTTTACTCTGGTTCCTGATGGGGGGAAAGGTGCAAAGCTCTTGATCCTAGTTTTATTTGTCACAAACCCATCCATCAATCAAGCACAAGCATGTCTGAATGCTGAATGACATGTGGGTCTCAGCTGAAAAAATTCGATAACACTGTATTGTCAGGTTGCTCACTCTTTTTTTTTTTTTTTTCCGATAAGAAATACATTTGACTGAAATAGATAAGCATGCAACTACTAAAGACTTGAAGAGAGAGAGTGACATGCATGGCACCAAAGGTTGTTGATCTTTGGTATTAATGATACTTACAAGTAAATAAAATAGAAAAAAAAAAGCTCTAGAATACAACATGCTTAAATCCTGGACATGTACAGATACTATTTTCATTGCTATTACTATTTATTAAGTTGAGGTTTCAAGTTTTTACACTGAGCATATGTTATAGGCTACCATTTAGGTCCAAATGTGAACAGAATGTATGACTGAAATTATTAAAAGAACTAATTATATTGATTAATGTAGCAAATACTCCTGAATATAATATTTTAATACATGTTGAGAAATCTTCTCACTTATTATTTCTGAATAAGTATGACGGTATATGTGTGTGAGCATTATCCTCTTAGGATTCAAAAGCATTTTAAAAGTATAGTATGTATTTGTAGATATTTCACTCTACACAAGTGCACATGCATATCATTTCCATAGTGTCCTTTTAAACTGTATTTGTATACTCAAATATGTTTTTGGTATCCCTTTATTCTAATTAGTGCTGTATATTAATGCATTTTTGAAAGTTTATCTTCTTATATATAATTTTCTATTCAGACTTGTTTCAGATAATTGCATTTGGGAACTGTTAAAATGTTAAAGTATTCCATCTGTAGCCGTAGATTTGGGCAAAGTAACCAACAGATTGGAACAATTTAGAAAAACCATTCTATTTTCTTTTCATGCAAGTAAACATTTTTGAACAGAGAACTGTATTAAATGACCTAAAAATCCATCAACAAAGGTAACAAAAAGGCAACCCAAATTAGAGGCTTTAAGATAAACATTATGTAGCCCCAAGTACTAGCACACTCTGAGTAAGTCATTTTTTTCTCCGCTCTGTGACTAGGGGCTACAAAACTGCAAAAATCAATGTGGGAGTGCTTTAGATTTGTTGGTTAAATTACATGTGCTTGGCTGCTCTATTGTATCTGGCCCATATTCTATACCAGATACTTTTAGATGGACTGTAACATAATACATATACTCAATATTGATTTTTATAGATTTAACAGAGCTTGAATTGAATTCTGTGGTAAGTAAGGAAAAACTTAAGAAGTACAACTTCTTAAAATCGGGATGAATGCCTAAATATAGAAATATGATTGAATGTTTATGCCTGGGAATTTCCTGGCCCAGTTTTAATTTGGTATGGGCAAAATCAGCACTAAATCATCAATAATGAAGTCATCCTGGCATAAAGCATCTGTTGATTTCTCTAAAAATTATTTTTGAGGGTTTTTTTTTAATGTTGTGTCAAGAGCAAATGCACACATAAAGCTGTAGGCATTTTAAAAGGTGTCTGGATTTTAGCTGAATATCAAATTATGACAATTAAATCCAAAATGCTTCTGCTATCATGAAGAAGACTTTTGGAGGCTCCAGTGATATCATAACTGAGCTGGTTTTGATCAAATTCAGGGCATGTAGTAAAGACTGAGGTTCTCAAATGCAGGACACCAAAATCCACATTTGGATATCTGAGTGAGTGGCCTTTTGTCAACTGGTGTACAACTTCCTTGGAAAAATGACATGTATATATTCAGCTGTTTAAATTTGACACACAAAAAATTTGGTATCATTGTTTTTTGTGCTTTTAAAAATTTCTGTAATAGTTGTCAAACGTGAGGTAATAGAGTGTAAAATAATTTCTAGATATTAGGTGACAAGCAAGTGGTGTCTTGGGTCTTCTGTCATTGCTGCAGTGAAGAATACTGAAAATGTATTTGCAAGAAAGAGAACACAGGTGTTAAATTTTAGTGGAATGCTCTCACATAACTGTTGTTCTTTATTCCTTGCCTTACTGGCATGTGCTCTGTGTGGGGTTAATTCCAGGAAATCACTGATACACTTCAACTGGCCTACTTAAGACTTTGAGTGCGTAGAGGATATTCAGCATGGAGTCCTTGGCTATAGGCACTCTCAACCGTGTTGAACATGCGCTGCCTGCAATTCAGAACCCTTCTTCTAAACCTTAAAAATCTTCCTGTTTTTTTCCATATTTAAAAAAAAAATGCAGGACCTGTCTTCAGCTGGTGTTGATTCAATTCCAGAAAGTTTCTTGGTAGACAGCAGTTTCCACTTTTGAATATCTAGCACTGTGTCTTTACTAGCATTCGGATGTGGTAATCAGATCAGCCAGCTTCTGAGAGTAAAGCAGCGCCTTGTCAGGGGGCTTCCACTTTAAAACTTTGCCTCTTGGTCTGTCAGTGCTTGAATTTTATTATTCTAAGGGCATTTTGATAACCCTTCTGTGTTTGGGTCTTTATGGTGTGAAGGCCTGACTAAATAATGAGGGTACTTTCTCTTTTATCTTTAGAGGGAGGATTTACTTATTACTGCTGATAATATGGGTCAGATTTTCAAACGTGTTTTAACTTCACCTCTGTGTTTGTACTGCATAAACACTTGCAATTTGCTTTGGTATCCAGTCACTTCTACAGATGAGCATTTACTATTATTTTGATATGCAAGTGATAATTGTGCATATATTCCTCTGTTGTGCCTCTATAGATAAATATAGAGGCACAAGGGGATCTCATGCCTTTATAGGGCATTTTGCAATGTTTAAAATTAAATGAGCTCAAGATACATTGATAAGCTCTTTCTGTACATTAAGAAAACAAAAACAGAAAAATAAGACTGTATATTCAACCTTTTCTGTTCATTTTGTACTGTTTCATGTAGTGGCAGGCTATGAAGGATCCATGATCATATATGAAGCTCCAAGAAAATCAAATCCCTGGCTTTACCCTAATAGGTAGAGAGTGACCTGTGACACATTATAGGAGTATTGACCCCTCATTTTTATGAAAAACAAATTAGTCCTTTTATGAAAAGGAACTTTAATTTTCATAAAGCTGTCATGGCTCTTTTCCTTATACAGTGAAAGAAGCTTAGAGAAGGAGTTACTACTTACTCTTGAAAGAGTCCTTTTGAAAGAAAAACACATGCAAAGTGCAAAATGTGCACTTTATGTTACAGAGTTCAATTCTACTTATGGGGGTCTAGCCATATAACACCAGGTGTTCTGGCTGCTCTCCATCTGAAACTGGATGCCAATGAAGGCAACTCTCCTGCACGCTGGTAGCAGCTATGTTATATATTCAGTTCACACTTAAGTGCTATGATAGAGTTCCCTCATAGTATACTTAGATGCAAATCAATTAGCTGCCTACATGAATGACAGTAGCCTTGCTGACAGTCAGTATGTGTTAGAAGTCGGCACGAGGTCGTGTTGGTTTATGTCTAGTGGACAAACCGGCGCACTCAAGAGGATAAGGATGTTGTTCATCAGCTGAGAATGCAACCTGAGAAATTTTAAGCCAATGGAATCAGAAGGAAAGGGCAAAGCACCATATGATTTCTGTGCATGAGTGCCATATGGCATCTCTTTAAAATGTATAATATGAGACAAAAAAGAGATTAGTGCAAAATATAAGAGCTGCTTCATAGGGCTCTAAGGACAAGCAGTTCAGAATGCTGTAGTATCTAGACAGCTGCACCTGCATCTTGAAGCATAAATGATGTCAAGGTAGAGAAAATGATGTATGAATTACTTCTCGCTAGCCTGACACAACCCAGAGTGGATGATCAGCATAGTCCTGTTGGATGATTGCTACCTGTGTATGTTGTACTGTATAAGTATAGCTGTTATGCATCTGTGTAACTCTGCTGCGTAAGCAGAAGTGTTAATCCTCAGTTGTAGTCTTAGAGCTGAGGTGACAAATTGTAGTATCTGTTTGTGGGATCTAGTGACTTGCTACAAAGAGAGATGACTGAGATCAATTACTGTTTCTTTAAAGTGCCTCAAACTAAATTTTAGCTATGATAGGCATGTGTTACCACATTGCATCTTCGTGCTGGTTGGGTGAGGGTTTATTTGTAATGAGAGCACTCACTGGTCTCTATACTCGTGGCTCTGCCATAGCTTGTTCCCTTCCTGCTCTCCGAGCAGACACCCATTGCCTGTGATTGTATTTCCGTCACCAAATTTTATGTATTTACAGGTGCACAGGACAGGGTAGTGACTCATCCTAGCTCTGGCTTGTTCAAAAGTGTTTCTATTTTCTAATTCCATGTCTGACACCTTTCTTGAGAATAGGGAAAGTGTTCCTAAAAAAAGTGATATAATCCTCTATTTTCAAATTCTCAGTTTCCGACACATATTCTCCTCTGAGACCATCTGATTTTTTTTCCCATTTATACCCTAATCTCCAAGCCTGTCCTTTGTGCAAGGAAACATGGGTCTGACATTTTGTAAATTTCTTAACACATTCACTTTACTCTTAAAACATAGGTGAGCCCTTGGTACTCAGTATTCTCAATACAATCTGGTGTGAGCCAAACAAATAATCCATGTGTTCATATATCCAAATGTGTATTTATATATTGCTTTTCATCTGAGCCAGCTGAACAGATCTAACTGAGCACGTGGCGACATGAGCAGTTGTACAAACAGGAGGAGGAGGAGGCTAGGAGTGGCAGCTGGAGAGAGGGGAAGGGTGGGATGGTCCCTTTCAGCCAGTCTGTTCTCTTCAAACCACTTGAAAAAGCACGTTCTGAAAATTGGCTTCAGTGAGGTGATCACAAGTTCCAGTCACGTTAACTTTATTTTACTTTCCCCCTGGTATGTACTTTCTTGCATCATTTTCTGTTCTAACTTTTGATTCAACTGCTTTGGGTTTGCTCCTTAGCAAAATAAAGTCTTAGCAATTTTAAAAGCAGGTCCTGTCATGAAGATGTATTTCCGAAGAGAAAACTTTGAGAAAAAGAACCTAAGAGAAAACTGTTACTAAATTTCTTATAAGTTTCATTATTTTTCAAAAACTTACAGGAGGAAAATCATTGTCTGAATTGTAACTTTCAAGCAGCTCAGGTGTTACATTATGAATTTTCTTTAAGAACTAAATATTTTTCTTCATTTAGAATACGCAAAATTTTAGCATTCCATTTATTGTGGAAAAAAATAGAAAGGTGCTTATTATCATTACTTAAAAAAAATAGTTGTTCTTTGCTATTTGTGGACCTGATTTTGCATCCTTTATTTATGCTGATTGTGCTACCGATTCCTATGAAAGAGAACAACTCAAAAGGGGATCTTAGACTTGATCCCTACTTCTGTAAAACTTCAAATATGAGATTAAAAACTCCCGGAGTGCTGTACAGCATTAAATGAGAAGCAATAAAATTGTTCCATCAACCTGAAGCCCCTAAAAGCTACTTATTTTCCACTCTTTATTCACATGTAAGTCACAATAATGTCAATGAGAGCAGCCTGCCTGCTTAGAGCAGAAATCAACCCAAAGGCAACAACTCATAATGAAAAGAAAAAAAAAAAAAAAGGCCAGAAACAAACAAAAAATCCAAATTGAATTTAAAAAAGACTCCACCATGTATGTTTGAATCAAACAATATTTTGTTGGTTTGTAAATTGTTTGCAATCTGAGTGCGGTATTTTTAGAAGAAATAATCCAGAAAAGCATGCAGCCAAACTCACGATAATTTGATTGCGCAGTCCATATTTGGAGCATATTAGCATATCCCCTTGTGTATACAAATATATAAACTGTCATCTCCCGAACAGCGTGAAGAAAATTGACAGAGGAGGTTCGGATGGGAGAGAAGGGAAGGAGTTGCCAGTGAGGCTGAGACGCTTGCCAAAATCATGTAAGTGAAGGGAACGAAACAAAGCCCGGGGAACAGACAAGGAGAATGAGTGGCTAATTACTGTACATCCCACTCAGCTAAAAATGAAACATACAGGCACGAGCCATCAGAGAGGCACATATTGCATAGGCACATCCTGACAGCAGTGACAAAACAGTGTAATCACAAACAGAAAACTAGGAGCCTTTTCTTCTTTGCTGGCAGGGTTGGTTTGAATGTGTTCTAGCAGGGAGGGTGTTACTCCCTTGTCACTGCTGGTCCTTTTTTTTTTTCCCCCACTCTGTGGAGTGGGAAAATGTACCAGCTGTGAAACCCTCATGTGCTTAAGGGAAAGCAGGACTTCCGATGCAGCAGGTTCCTTGGGCCTGCAAGGTGCCATTTGGGCCGGTGCTTTCCTCCCTTCTCTGTGGCTCAAGTAGGCAATGTGCTCACGGTTAGAAATTTGGGAGTACCTCTGTCTTCTGCTTAAATACTCCAAGGGTGACGCGTTGGTGAAGCTAGAAAGAGTTACAAAATAAATGTTCTGTATGTCCTCCATTTCATAGAGTTAGAAAACAAAGACCTGCCCATACTTGATCTCTTCCCTTGTGTGAGCCTTTCCAACTCTGTTTACATGCTCAGAGAAAAACAGTGCCCAACTTCAAGGTTCACTCACTTGTAAGGAGAAACCTTGCTAGGTGGTAGTCTCTCACCTCCATCAGGGCTGTCTGCAGAAGACTCTTCTCTCTGTAATTTGGTTTTCAGGAGGAAAATATGTTTCACAGCACTTCATTTTTGAAGAGCTTCCTCAGGAGTAGTTCCTTGAAATATGTAGCTCCTGTCTAGCACAAAAGAACTGGATGTCACATTAGTACTGAATGTCAGTTCTAATATGACATGAGGGTGGTCATGAGCCCACACCAACAGCAATTCATCTAGAATTTTTATGATCAGATTTTTTTTTGCATATTGTTTATTAGTATACTGTACATTTCTCTGCATGAGGTTGAAGTATTCTTGGGAATACTTAGAGTTAAAAAAAAAAAAAAAGCAGTGTTTCTGCATAAGAACGCTGCAACTGGAGGCTGTATTCTGCAGCGATGAAGCAAATACAAAATGTTCTTAGTTCAACACTGGGCAGTATTGACACTAACTTTGAACTCCGCATTCTCTAGCCCGAGAACACTGTTGCAACACTGAGTTGTATTTGGAGTTACTATCGTAGGTTTATGTGATTGCAGGGAGTAGCATTGCTGTTAGGCTGCACAGTGTGAACAATCTGAAAATTAGGATTATTTGGTGAAACTAAGTTTGTGATTAATGTTTTCTGCCATCTTCAGTTGGCCACAATAATGATCTGCTGCTACTTAGTGATGCCTTAATCACTGCCCAGTTGTACTGTGGTACATTCAAGCATGACTGCTCAGGAAACGAATGTAAACATTTCCTCAGCAATAATTGTTCCCGACATCCTCTGAATGCTACACTGAATACAGAATATCCCCCCAAAACAGGTGAAAAGTCTTAGTCCTTATGCCCAAGGTGCTTGATTATCTGAGCAGAGGACAGCTTGAAAGAAAATCCCTAGACATGCTAGGAATATTATGGGGAATAATAACCTGATGGAAACTGCAAGAAGAAAAAAAATCTTAGCAGCATTTGAATTTCTTAGAAAGAAAATCAATGGCATGAACAGTGTTTGCTGATTTGAATGTAGATCTCTGGGGAAAGCGAGTCTAGAAATAATTCAACACCAAGCTGAGTTGGGCAGAACTTTGTTGGCTTTAACTGCCCATAGGATTCAGAAAAGACAGCTGGGACTGTAAAGCTACCTGTAAAATCTGTAACTCCAGATTTTTTTTTCATGACAGCATCTGGCACTGGAATATAGTGACTTGTAGTCAAATATTCTTGTATGTTCCATCATTTATTTTGCTTTAGCTAATGCTTTAAATTTGTGTTTATCCTTTAATTTGACTTAGATTTTCCAAATGCCTTTAGGTAGACATGACTAATATTGTATTAGGGGAAAAAAAAAAGTCCTATTGTTGTTTTGCAACTGATAAGTCATTTTTCTTTCAGAATCCTTTCTGTTTCAGCAGGTGTTGGCAGCAGATCAGTTAAGTGCAGGAGGAAGGCTGGCTTACAGGTTGAAAGATAATAGAGGAAAATGCTAAAGTAAATTCTAGGGAAAGATTTGAGAGAAAATGTTGCTATTATTGGTGTTTTTGCCACTCCAAGATTTTTTTTCAATCTCAAATCTCTATCCCAAGCTTTATGTACAAAGCAGTGATAAGAAAACTTCTTTCCTGACAAAGAATAAACCCTGCAACATCTTCTCACCTCAAAAGTTGATGAAGAAAAGAATGACCAGCCACAAATAAAGTTAAATCCAAGACAGACACTGTTTCACCTCTGAGTGAAAACCGTTGTCCTCCTCTGCTTGGGTTTTAAAAGATGGTGGAAGTTGCTTGAGTAGAATATTTGAGTAAATGCTGAACCAAAGGTGCGTTATATATACACACCCAAAGGTTCAGCAGACTTTGAATAGTCTGGAACAAGAGCTGGAGAGGTTGCCTTGCAACTCCTACAGAAGCCTGCAAGATAAGGAGAAAAGCTCTCAGTGCCCACAGTTAAGGCTGCTCAGTCCACTGATGGGAATGTCAGTTCTCTGTCCAGTCCTGGGGAAGCTGTTCAGTCTAGCGATGGCAGTTCCTCCATCTAAATATTCGATAGTGAAAGGCAAGAGGTAGCTGGATGGCACAGTTATATACTACATAGTTGCAGCTAGATAGGGAGTATTATATACTTGTATGTCATTTATTACCAGAAGACAAACCATTTCTTTCCAAAGGCAAGTGAACTTTATCTTTCACCTGACATTTTTTTTTTTGCTAGCAAATAGCTTCACCTTGTGAAGCTAATCCTACAAATAAAACTTGCAAATTAAAAAAAAAATGCAGTCAGAATCCTCTTTTCTGGAGCAAAATCATTGCGCAGGAGAGATGAACTGGTTCCATTTACTTGCAAGGAAATGCTAAATACAATCTTAGAAGGCAGGATCATGTCATGCCCTTCCCACTAGACTGTGACCATGTTCTTTACGCTCTTACCAGCCCAACAAGAACCATGCAAAGACTACTTTTTCCATTACTCATCCAGCAGATTTGCTTGCAAATTTCCACTCGTTGGCATGGCAGCTCTACAGCTGCATTGACATAATGCTTCTAGGGAAGCAGTATACAACAAAGAGAAGGAAGCATTTGCAAGCGCTCATCCAAGCAACTAGGAATAGCTGCATTCCCACAGGCAGAGTGGAGAAGGGTTTACCTAGTCAAAGAAAATAACAATCAGGAACTTCCATTCCCACTTCAGACCATGTCAGAGGAGTTAGTGTGCTACATAGCTCACTTCTGATGTACACTCACCAGGGAAAAGAAGGAAGAAAATAGAGAAAGTTGAAGTCCTAGATGGTGCCCCCTGCTTCTGTATGATGATCTTTTTAAGGGCACATGAGGAGGCTGCTTTATTTCTGATTGAGATGCACAATGTCAGCCATCTTCTGCGATGCTGAAAGGCAGTGTAACAATAGTAGCAATTTAAAACAGGTGTGTTGTTCCATAAGCAGCAGTACTAATGAAGGCTCGTTTCCTATGGATTTTCATCCTACCTCCTGAAACCCACCAGCTCAATAGAACAGTCTCACATTTTCCCTTCTGACCTCTGTTCCTTATTTTATATCCCCGTTTCCTTTCAAGAACTCTTCCAAACTCATTGCCCTGTCCTGGAGATATTTTTTCTCACATATGTTTTATATTACAAAAATGAGCAATATATAAAGGGTCCACGAGAACAGTTAGAAGATCATTCCTGAGTGAATAAAATGGGATTAAAATGGAAGAGTTGTCAGAAAGAGTGTGATTGTGTGCTGCTGTTTTAGGGACTAGGCAGTGAGCTCTTGGCCAGAGACACTGTGGGCACTGTGGATTCTAAAACCCCAGGACAAGTGAGCTGTGATGCCTCCATGCAGCTCCTCATGCCAACAGTACGGTGCTGATGTGGGCAAAGAACTTTTTAACCACTGCTTATCCCAGTACTTGTCCCTTCTCCTTTTCCTTCTCTACCAGTCTGTGGCAGCCTCACAGAGTCAAGAGTAACTGCATATATTCTGTCAACATGATTCAGTGTTTAAAAAAAAAAAAAAAGAAAAAGAAAAGACAAATTGATTTTTTGACTATGTATAAGGACCAGAGGCAAGCAAATAAAATTATTAAAAAAAAAAAAAAAACAGAAAAGTAATCTTCACATTGCCTTCAAGTCAATTGTGGAACGTGATTTTTGGTAAAGTTTCCATGCATTTCTAGGGGAAAAAAAGACAAAGAGAAGAAAAAGCTATCAAATTCCTGTTAAAAACTGTCTTGGCCTCAGAAAGTTTTTGACCTTCAAATTGCTACAAAGTGGTGTATATGGCAGGAAAATAACACTTTGTGCTGTCCTTGCTCTTGTACTCTTCTCTAGGCATCCACTGTAACCATTGGAGAGGGATGCAGGGCTAGGTACAGCTGTAATGCAGCTGTTTTCTTGCAATTTCAGGTTTCATGTATGTTTGTCCAGAAGTCTTTAAAGTGTTTTGTGTGAATCTGCAGTAAGATTTGCTGCCAAGCTTGTTAGTGTTTATGGTGTTTTTAGCTTCTTGTGAAGTCCGTGGAAGATGCTTGAAAGTTTTAGTTGCAGCTCTGCACATTTTGCTTATACATATTGGAAAAAAATTGTTATTCACTCTCTTCAATATAACATTCACACTTTTTGTGCAATTTAATACTGGTAAGGGAGAAAAATCTAACTCATATGACAATTTGTGTGATTTGACCAATTAAGTGGTCAAAGTGGTTGACCTTTTCCAACCTGATATGTACATGTATATGTAGTTCTGTTTGTTATTTGGCTTTTCAAGTATATGGAGAGTTTAGAATCAAACATAAATGTTCAGTCTTACTGTCCACCAAGAAAAGTAAGCTCAATTACTTCCTCTATAACAAAAGTACTGATTAAAAAGAGCAGGAAAAAAAAACACACAAATTTAAGATTTTTACAACCTTAGTAGGACTTAATTCAGTGATTCTGAAATGCAGAATAGCTACTTCATCCATTTAACTGTATAGTCTCAGTTCTCATTCACTGAAGTACATTCTTTTTTGATAATTGTAATGGAGATATAATGAATAGCCCCCCAAAAAATGAGTGTAAGGAAAAGAAAATTATACCAGCTCCTCTAAACTGGATCATTTTAATGGCAATAGGATGGGGAAGGGATAGATGTTCTGAAGAACTTTTCACTTACATTGTAATTTTTTTCAAAAATTAGAACATCCTAAATGATATTATGACATTTAATATGCTAGATTAGATTTTCAGCATGAGTAAATGTGAGAAAGCCTGCATAAAGACAAATCTCCAGCCTGTGGCGCTGGGATTGCAGTGCTAGGAATACGTACTTACTCACTATGCCTCCAGTCCAGCAGTTACCAATGTGCTTGAGCTCACATAAGTGATCTTTTTTTGTGGAGCTATTCATGGACATAAAGATGGACAGGACCCTAGGATTTTATAATGCCAGGGCTAAATTAGTATTTATATATGCATTCTGTTTTTCTAGTTTAGCTTAGATCACTACCTGAGTAGTGTTTCTACAGATTTTTGAGGAGTCTCAGTTGCTTATGACATAAAATGAAAAGCACAGTTCCTTTTCCCTTCTGCCGATGGTGAAAGTGTCCTGGACATTGTCACTAAACATCCAGGAACACTGAAGGCCAAAACAGCCTGACATTCTGCAGGTACGCTATAAATGATCGGTAAAATCAAGATAGAGAAATCATATCACTTGTCTTTTTGAAGATCAGCCAGCATCATTTCAATCTTATCCAGAGATCTTTGGTGATTTAGCTCCATTCTGTGTCCCTGTCTCCATGAGGTGTGGAATTTAAAAGAATAAATCAGTTACGAGAGAGATGTGGGCTCGTATCCATGAATGTACTGAGAAGGCTAAGACTCTTTGATTTCCCAGTGCCTTTGTGGGTCTGGATCGTAATGTTGACTATTGTCAGCTTATTGAAAATAGTATAGAACATGCCTCTTCACTAACTATTTTATTATCACTAAATGCATACTGCGGAGAAGAAAAGACAAGATAGATCCCCACAGGACTCGCCATGGAAACACTGATCCAAGGGGAAAAAGCCACTCAAGATCAGTGCTGTCCACTCTATGCAACTACAGAAACATTATGATGTATTGTGTGAAAAAATATTTGTAGGTGTAAGATTATAAGCGTAAGTGTGTGATCATAAGCCTCTGGTAGGGTGAATGTAGCCATTAAATAATTAGCAATAGAATTTACATAGCCTGCAACTCTGAAGCATTTTTATGAATAAATTGATGGCCATCCGAATACTTGCAAATTAATTAATTAAAAGGGATGATAGGATTCTTCAGATAACCAAATTAAACATTTGTAGTAATTAAAACATTTCACCCTTGCTACTCACCTAATTCTTACTATTGAGGTTATTTTTTGCTTATATCAGTGGAAAAATGTAACCTGTTACTATATTTTTTCTTTTTTTTCCCCTCTTTTATATCTTGTCTATAAAATGTGTCTGTGTATATATACACGTATATATATAAAGGCATTTGCTTGGTAGTGTTTAGCTTTCTAAACAAGACTTGAGAAAAATTGGAGCATTTAAAATTCTCCAGCTGACTGCGTATTTTGACTGCAGTAAAATTCACTCATATCCACAATGTATTTCTCTTGTCTGTTGGTAATTAATAGGCTAGAAGTGCCAAAAAAAATCCCTGTTGCCCTAGTGCTATTAAAACATGAACTATGAGCCTCTATATAGTGTGAAATACCCTATTCCGTATTTAGCTCTGATTGTATTCCTTGGTCATTGCGGCCTTGAAGTATTTTGATTTTATCTTAGAAAACAGGGCTGATCTGGATGAATTCCTGAAGCTACAGGAGTTGAAGAATTAAGCTGCAAAGCATAAAGAAATTATTCAGTCCCATGCAATCTGATGAGCATCACTGTGTGTAATGGGGTATGTGTGTGTGGTTGAAGCTGAAGCTGGTTGTATACTATTGATTGCAAAAGTACTTTTTACACATAGTGTAAGATAATTACTTTCTATGAAAAGCAGACTATTTTAAAGCGTTTATTTTAATAAATACATTTAGTGCTAGTTTTCTGTATGTGGGTATATTGTTAGTGGGTAGTATTCAAGGCTAAAGCCCTTACCTTTGTGCCGATGCTGAAAACTATCAATTATAAAACACCTAACAATGTTCCACCAATGAGCTCACTCTGCTAGCGGCACGTTCCTATTCCTCTCTTTAAAAGACAGATATTGCCGCATGCAGGAGCGCAGAGACTGGGGTACCATTGTTAGTGCTGATTAAGGGGAGGAGGAACTGTTCAAATTTTAGGGTTCTTTTCTTACCAGACATCTATTGAGCTGAATAGCATTTTGTTTTATATCATACTTTTTCTGGCCTAGGTATCTCAGAGCTCTTTACAAAACAGTCTATTTCAACAATAAATGTTACTAGTAGAGGGAACGTGTAGGCATCTATTATGTGATCTGCAATAGCTCGCGTACTCTTTGGCATTTGAACAATACATTTAGGTAGTGGGGTGATGGGAATATGTAAGACTTTTATTTTTGAGAGATAAAGTGAATGCTTAAGAATCCTTGCATTGAAACCAAAAGTAGGAGTAAAATATTTATCCTGTAGCTTATAATTTGGTAAAATCTGTTTAGTATCCACCTGAGTGTGGAGTTGTGATAGCCAAGGTGGCAATTGTTCATTGGAGGGATAGGACGCTTGAAAGAAATAGTCCCAGCCTACATTTGGGGCAGTAGCCCCCTTGCATTTGGATTAGGATCACAGTAGAAAGGGTCCTTGTTACTGAATTGCCTATGCTGGGGTGCTGGGCCTCAGACTATATGGAGCAGGTCCACCTTTCCAGCTAAATGTGCTGGAAAGGTGGAAGTGCGAAAATAACCATGTTTTTCATGTAATTAATGCTGAAGAGGTAGTATGAATCAGGGAAGGGGAAAATAGAAAAACAAGACAATAAGGTTTCTTGTGGGCATCCCCTTCCAGCATTGCTAGATCAGTGCCAGCCAGTCCTACCTCAATGTCTTTTGTAAAGATTACTATATTGCTAGCAGAGGCAAGGAAAGAAGATCTATCTGCAGCTCAGCTATCAGTGCATAGCCCAGCAGAGTGGAAACTTGGGGAGAGAGCAGAGTTAGTAAAATCCTGTATTGGCCCCAACTGTTTAAATCTTCCTGAAAGCGACCTCGTTCTTATAGTTAAAGCTATGATAATTTTACAGCTATGTGGATGTCTTTCTGGCTGTGTGCCCTGGATGCATTTTTTCTCTCTTTACTCCAGATCTCTGCCTCTCTGTGCCCTAGCTGTCTTTTCCTGTAGTCAAGGTCTCTCTTTCTCTTCCTTCTCAACCTGCATCTGCTCTCATCTGCCTTTAAACTCTTCTCTGGCACCCCTTCAATCTAGAGAACACTGCATCTCTTATCAAAGCCTTTGTTTTAGAAGAAAATAAGATATATGAAATCTGAAGGACTTCAAAACCATATTCTGGTGCTTTCTCTTGCTCCTCAGTCCACTATTGTAGTTCAGTGTGTAGTGCACTGTATCAGGTAATTGGGCATTGTCTTCTAGACTGTAGTTCAAGCACTAAAAATAGCATATTAGTGACCACTTTGTTCCATATATCTGCTCTGTACAAAAAGACCTCACTACTTTTTCGACTTTCCATGTTGGTATATTAACTTCTAGCAAGGGTGCTATTCTTTTTGTTGTGAAAGCAAAACATGTGTGAACTGAATGTGATTGTCATTTCCATACAATGTTGTAAAACTCCCTGCCACATGATTGTTTTCTGTCACTAGGCTCATACTTGCACGTTCAGACTGGTGGGGTCTCCACCACTGTTCTTTGACAGCATTGCTTTGTTCTTCTGCCATTCTTTATCCTACATGCTAAAGGACCATGTCAGTGCTCTAACAAAACCTCTCTCATTAAGAGAGCTACCAAGTGGCTCATGATTTTGGTTTTCATCTAGGAAACCTCACAGGAGCCTGATGTTCACAACTAACAGCAGTTGCCTTCATGCTCACACAAAGTGTAACTTTGGGTACCTGAGGGGTGAATGTAGGGAGGATGGGACCAGGCTCTTCTCCATGGTGGATGGTGACAGGACAAGGGGTAATGAGTACAGGTTGAAACACAGGAAGTTCTATCTCCATGTGAGGAAGAACGTCTTTACTGTGAGGGTGACAGAGCCCTGGAACAGGCTGCTCAGAAAGGTTGTGGAGTCTCCTTCTCTGGAGATCTTCAAACCCCGCCTGGATGCCACCCTGTGCCATGTGCTCTAGGTGTCCCTGCTGGAGCAGGAGGGTTGGACTAGATGATCTCGAGAGGACCCTTCCAACCTCAACCATTCTGTGATTCTATGTGTCTTCAAAGTTTAGGAACCCAAAATACCTGGTCATTTTTAAACAATCTTATTCATGATATTCACAACGAAGTCAATGATCTTCAGGACTTGGAGGTGGTTTCTACCTTGTGTTGTGTAAAAGGAGCAAATATGGTCCTGAAAAGAAGCCTTGAAGGCCTGTTTGTTTGGAGGTTCACTCCTGTTCAGGTTTCTGGGATCCCTGGAACATGCACTTCCATTGCTGTATCTCTTGCGGGTTGTTACCCCACTCAGTTTGATATTGGCAGGTGAGGTAATTCTGTGTGTCATTGCAAGATGATCTCTTATTGCAGGTGTTGAGAAGGGTGACCAGCTGACAGTAAAATTGCTTGGTACTGATGAGCCCCTGGCTTTGTTACTGTGCTAAAACACACCTCATTTGACAGCCTGCTTGTGCATGGAAAAAAAAAAATAGATGATTAACGGTTTCCTATCATTTCTTGTTACTGATCTTCTTTGCTTATGACAGATGAGTCTCAGATGTCTTTTTTCTTTTTTTTTCTTTTTCTTTTTTTTTTTAAGAGGCTGAAGCAAAAAAAAGAGAATATTTAAACTTGTTCTCCCCTAGGTCTTTTATGTTATCCTAACAACCATATTTGTAGTAGAGTTTTTTTTTCCCCAAATTTTAGCTTCCCTAAAATGATGAGATCTGTCATTCAGATATAAAAGGGAACAGATATTCTTCCCTTTCTAGTTCTTTTTTTTTCCAAAGGGTATAATGCTAATTTTACTTATTCAGAAATTAAAATAGCAAACAGTTTATATGAGGTGTTGATAATTACCTATATTACTGTGATGCTGTGACAGATGTTGGCAAAAAGAAGCAGAAAATGCCTACAGCTGTGCACTCCATGACATCCAGTTTATGCTCAGACAGAAGGCTAACAGATGTTCTGAACTGTCACTTTGGCTAAATGTTTTTAAAGTCTAAGGACTTGTTGTATAATTCACTAGGGCCTCGTTTGGTTTCACAGAGGTCCTCAGAATTCCCATCTGTGACAATTAATGTTGAAGACTTCTATAAATCAACCCATGTCCTTATTAGCCCTTTGCAGATAGATACTGTGTGTCTGTCTGTCTGCTCCGGAGACTTCTGTTTTTGTGACCTAGTTATAAAATCCTACAACTTGTATATAGCTCTTATTTATAGCAAAAAGAGAACACGATGACAGGAATATAGCCAGATCAACATAGACTCTAGACCGCTGACCTGTATTTGACAGACCTCAGAAGACCTGTGCTAAAATATTCTTCATTATCTTCCTGAATGCTATGGTCTTTTCTAAGATGGCTGTAAAACGCCACTATTTCCAACTATGTATTTGTTTTCCCTAAAGAAAAATATGAATCTTGGTTGTCTAAAAATACAGCACGCTCTTTTCCCAGGAATGTTCGTATTTCTAAAGAATATTCTTATTTAAAAATGGTGAAATTAGTTGAAGGTTTCTTTAAAATATACTTCAAGGATCATTTATTAAATTATGCTCTTCAGTTTCAAAACAGAGATGTTACTAAAGCAGTGGCATGTATGTAGTGTGTGCATTTAGAAAAAAAAAAAAGAGAGAGAGAGAGAGAGAGGGAGATGTAAAATAGTTCCACCCAATTTTTTGAACATACCTTTAGATGAGTAAAAAAATGTCTCTAGTGCAGAGCAAGTTAATACTTTCTTGGTACTTGTTATTTCTTTTTAAAGGCTGGATTCCTGTTGTACAGTAGTTTAATAGTTTAAACATTGTGTTAACATAATCAGTGTTTGGCCTCTTCTGTTCCCCAATCCTGCACAGAAGCAGAACTCCAAATTGTACATCTTTCTGGGTTTGTTTCTAAATTACTCCCCACACTTAATTACGAGGATGAGAGGGATGCCTTATTCCTCTTTGTTATGGGCTAAGCTCTCAGTAATCCCAAACAAAAGAGCTAGTTCTGGAAGATATAGGATTTGCTAGCAGGATTATGGTCTCATAGATAATGATGTGCAGTCAGCAGAAGCGAAGCTTTATTTTAATTCAAATAAGCTAGTAAACAAACCACTGACAAGTCTGCTGGTGAGAGTAACTGGCTTCTGTTGCCACACTGGCAGCTAAATTATAGAAAATCTATTATACCCTGTTCACCATATGTTTAATTTAATACAGATACAAATTAAACTATCCACAGTGCCTATTAAAATAACAATGCATATTTTAAAAAAATATGAATGTTTTAAGACACACTCTCCTGACCTTAAGAAGGGCAGTGCTGATTTGGGAGACTAGAGGAAAGAACCTGATTCCAACAGATTCTTTTGCACAACAACAACAATTTGAAAACCTCAGAATATTAATAGTGCAGTTTTGTAACATTTAATGAGGTTAATTGGGGTGTTTTGCCTTCTGAGTGTCTGCTCATACACACTTCCCTCCCCTGCAGTTCTTGGGCCTTGAATTTGATGGAAGTGGGTGATACGTAATCCCCAGTACAGTTCAGTGTCAGTCTCAATATGAGTTTGCCCTTTTTCTTCTGCAAACAAAGATCGCTCATTTCTGCATGTTCTGCTTTATCATTTTCTGGCAGAATATTGTTCTAGCTGTAACCTGGATTTCTTTACCTGTCAGCAAACTTGATGTAGCTACTTTGTAATCTGGATGGAGGGATAAGATTATGTGGAGGGATTCCTACTGTTTCTCAGAGGAAGGGGCGCTGAACACAGTCTATTGTGGCCTACCACAGACCACGATTGCCATCTTGACTCCTAAAATGGTTAGAGTGAAAATGGACAATAAAAAATAAAATTAAAGAAGAGAGAGAGTGAGAACAACCAGGAAGCAAAAATGGTGAGCATCTGTCTAAATCTGGGTGTTTCCAGTCAAACCAAAACTGCATCGTAAAGTTGTTGAATGTTCATCAGAGGATATTGTGGGGATCTTTGAGTTAAAGATCAGTAGATGTTGCTATAAAAGAGGTTGTGAGGGTGGTGGAAGGCTACCTTAAACTGTACAGGAACCATCGACAAAACAAAACCAAAAAACTAACATCCTATATCTTAAGTGAATTATGATGAATAAAATACAGGGAGAACATTGCAGGTGATGTCCACTAGGATGCCAACTAGTGCATTCCTTCTAATTCCAATCTCTCAATGGTAACAAATAACTACATAATGAAAATATAGGTTTTGAAAAATGGACTGGACATCTTCCATGGATTGCCACCATCCTCCATGGTGTCAGTAATCAGAATTTAACCTTCAAAATGGTTTTGCTTAAGTGCATGGGAGTGCATATGGCTGTATTACACACGCAAAGTCTGTGTTTGCGTGCACTTCTGTGGAAACAGCTCTCCAGCTCCTATAAATGTCCATAATTATATGCCATATATAGTATCAGACTTTACATCATATTCTGTTATATGTATAGTGTATTGCATGTTTATAGACATGATGTATAATTCATAGATTAATCTTAATATGTAAAAGGAATCCACCAGCAAAGAAAGTAGCTATCTAAAGAATGTATATATGAAGTTGTCAAGCATCCTTGAAGAATATGGCAGGGGCTGTTCTTTCTCCTCTTTTTTTTCTTTTTTCTTTTTTTTTTTTTCTTTCTAGGTGTCATGTGGTTACATTTCAGTAAAGGCACATTTGGCACCATAACTATCCATAGCAATTGCCAGAAAAAGTATTGTAGCACAGGCTGAGGTAATAAATGAGCAGGTCTTGGGTCTGTCAAAAAAAAAAAAAAAAAAAAAAAAGGTTGAATCCCCTCCACTCCTCTTTATTTCAAGAGGCCCCACACGTGGCTCTGCCCCGTGGTTCTGCGCACGGGACGGCCGGCCTGCACTGCAAGCCACAGCTTCCCAAGAGCTGCTGGTGTGAACTGCGCGTCCTTCGCTTCTGAGGGGATTTTGTGCCACCGTATCCCAGGACATTAGGAAAAAGAGTGTTTCAGAAAAGTTCTTTGAATGCTGTGAGATGGTAGGGTGTTTGGGGGTGTCTGGAGGGCTGCCTTTACCTGTGCACATGCGTGCAGGTGCAGGTGGGCACGCGCCCCCGTGGGCTACAAGAGCATCCGCGCTGTGTGGATGGCAGTGAGGGGGGCATCGCTGGAAATGATCCTCAGAAGCCTTTCCTAGGACGAGACCTTGGGGAATTCCAGGCAGGGCCAAACTCCACGCCTAGAAAGGGTGCAGGCCCCGTCCCTCCGTGGCTGCTGGAGGAGGTCGCGGATGCTCCGCGGCTGCCGGAGCAACCTGCGCAGCCCCCCTCGGCTCCACGCCCGTGTAGCCGGCAGCAGCCAAGGGGCTCAATGTGCCTGCATTAAACTTCGTCCCTCTTGTCATGGAGCCAGAATGAAAAATACGGACGTGTCCTGTTTCGTGCTGGCCCCCGTTCCTGCCGTGGAGCTACCCCAAAGCTCCCGTGGAGCGGAGAGTGTCTGAGCACGGCGAGAGCCGAGCAGCGGCTGTGTCTGAGGGGCTGTTCCAGCCAGTGCAATTCCAGTAAATACCGGAATATTTGGGCTGGTAATAACAGGGCTAGCAATGTGCGAGAAGTGCCAGCAGCAGCCGGGCTCTTCCTTGCTCCTCTAAGGCAGGGCCAGTGTTTTTTTTTTTCTGGTCCGACACCCTGCCCTCAGTCCCTCGAGGGGAGTCTTGGAAACTCCGCATTGGTCTTTTCTGCTTAGCTGTGCGATACATAGGCGCATTTCGGGACAATTAAGTGGTCTGGTATTTTATTTACACTCCTAGGTGCGGATAGTTGTACCGAACTTAAACAGAATTAATTGTGTAAATCTGGGTCACTCACTTTCTACCCCGTGCCACTGATGTCGGGATGCAGCCCGTGCGGAGCGGAGGGCTCTGCGCGCGGGTGTGCGACCGCAGCCCTCTGCAGACCAGGGCGGAAAATGCGTGTAGGGATCACAAATATTCTTTTAGAGCCCTTCCAACTTGCGGTTCATCTTTTTTTAATTTTATTTTTATTTTATTTATTTCTCTTTTTTTCTCAGCTATAAAGTCTTAGAAATGCAAATGCCGAGCATTAGAAAGTTGCAGCGACCCGGTCCCCACGCACTGATGATTTCGTTTCCGGTTATCTGCAAAATGAGGCTTAAGCCAATTTCGTGCTTAAGGCTAAAGCGAGGGATCCGTATTTCCCTCCTAGATGCGGGGCATTCCCGAGGTCCCTTTGTCGTTGTGCTGCGGGATGCTTCTTTAATTGTCCTGCAGAGGAATCTCGCCAAGATTTGTATACAGCAGTTAAGGACGACGTGAAATTTCTGAGCCATTGGGATGTTTTGTCTGAAAAAAAAATCTTTCCTCGATAAGTCCGTATTAAGCTGTTGAGTATCTGGCTCACGTTTAACCCAAAGAACCACTCTAGGTAGCAAAAGGCGCATTTGTTACTAATCCCTCTCCTTCGCTGCTCTAGGTAATAAAATACCTCTGGGGGAGAAGCGACACTTTCTTCCTGAATTTTAACGTTTTAGGTAAAATAATTAACCCACCTATAACTCACTTCACTGGGGCAAGTTGGGACCTTTTGTGCCACGCTTCCCATCGCATTTAAAGGCTGGGGCGAAGGGAGTGTTGTAGGGGAGCTCCGCACCCCTCTCCGCGAGGGGTTTCTAGGCGTGGAGCCCCCAGACGAGCCCCTCGGCGGCTCCTGGAAGCGCGGCCGCCTCCGCGCCCTCCGCTCCGCGCCCTCCCCGCCGCCCCGCGCTGCGGCGCCGACATGTTTATCCTGAGACGGAAAATGGGTTGTTGAAAAACAAGCCATGTGCAAATAGTTTAATTTTCCGTTTAGATGCTTATCTTTGTCTCCCGAATTTCAACGGAGAGGCTTTAAATGGCGCGTGGGTAAATGTCCCCAAATAATCCCTTATTAGATGACTTCAGATGAGTTGTGAACCAATAACGTCCTAGTTGAAAAAGTGAAAGTAGTACTGGAAGGCGCGGGTCAGTTTTTGTCAAAGGGCTCATTTGAGCATCTTCTGGTTTGCTGAAAAAGCTAATTAAAGAATGTTTGAAGGTTAAAGTCATTATTCGGTGCTGTTGTCGTGCTACAAGTGAGCCGAGTTTTGTGAAAACACAAAGGGCAGAAGTCACCGAGGTGGATTACTGTCAACCCGGGCGCAGCGGCACGGGGAGCTGTGCCAGTAATTCCTATAGAAAGGTGGACAGACACAGACACGGCCGCGCGGAGCCGCTCGTCTCGGCGCCGCGTCTGCCTTGGGGTCCCTTGCAGGGGATGCGGCCACATTCCCAGCTCGGTGACGGGGACACTGGAGGATGCCTGGACGTGGGAGACCGTTTACAGGGCAGAATTAGCTGCCTTGCTCCCTGTTCCCATCTAATGTGTTTTTTTTTTTTTTTTTAATCTCTCCGCTCTCTTCTGCGTTGCTAATGGATTCGTTACTTAGCAGAAGTTGGCAATTCGCAGGAACTCGCCGGGAGCCGCGGGCACCCTCGCGAACTTCCAGTTGTTGCTGCTGGATGCGCCCTGCGGACTCGGGCACTGCAGGCAGGGCTGGACACAGACCCTTATTTGCAGTGACAATTGCGGGAAAAACAAGGAGCGCGGCTGCGCGCGTGGGGCGCAGCACCCGCCCCGCGTGCCCGGCAGCGCCGCGCGCGGGTCCCCGGCTGCCTGAGCCCCTGTGCGCGCCCTGGTGCGCGCGTGGGCGCGGAGAGCAGCCCGCGAAACAAACGCGCGCGGAGATGCGCCCCGTAATGCGCGGGACTCCGCCGCCGCATTCGCCTCCAAGGTCTTTTGCCCCGCGCTCTCGCAAACTCTCTTTTATTCTATTTTCTTTTCTTTTTTTTTTCTTTTTTTTTCCTTCAGGTCTGGCTACGACTACAGATCTCCCCAAATTCAAAGAAACAGATGTTTGGGCTGATTAGGGATGGGGCGCGTGGGGGAGGGAGGGGAGGAGAGAACCCTGCAGCTGCAACTGAAAGAAATATATTGATAAAATATTTCGCTAGTAATAAATACGCCGAGATCAGCTCGACCTTGCAAGGTCTTTATTTATTTTTTTACCCCTATATACAAAAATCTTTATCAAACCTCTATTCTATGGCTTCAATAAACAGAACCCATTACCTCACGGCAGCTTTTGTTGGCCTGTATACAAGCGAGAACAAAATGGTTATTCAGGAGAACGCTTTCGATTTTTATTGTGTGTAGTATGCACAAAGAGCAGTGTTATTGTATTAAAAAGAACCATCTGTAGCAGAAACAATGGCATCAAATTATCTTTGAATACCCACTGCAAAATATAAAGCTTTTTTATTATTCTTCTGCTGTACGGTGGGGGACAGAGAAATGACTTTTTTGTTGTTGTGGGTGCATTCTTATAACACACACACAAAATCAGCCATTTGGATTTTTAAGCCATAAACGTTTTTTTTCCCCTCTTGTTCCAGGGACTGCAGTTAAAAGCTAGGGCTAGGACTTGGAGGATGTGTAGGCAAACGGAAGGAGAGCCGGGGGAAGAAAAACCGAAATGGATTCATTCTCTGTCCTGGATGGAGGAGGAGAGGAGAAGAAGGGGACGTGCGAGCTTCCTTCAACTGCCTCTGTCCGGTGCAAAGTGATGAAACCCCGGGGCCTCCTTAGGGCTCCGGAGTCCGCGCGGACTTTCGCTTTAAGCTGCCAATCAAAGCGCTAACTAGACACCACCCTGCTCTGGCACGGACATGTAAGTAGCTGCAGCAGAACTTTGACATTCACAGTTTTTCCCCCCCTTCTTCCTCCCCCGTGACCTTTAAAACGATCTCGAAATAGAGCTCGCGGTTCGCGCGCCGCTGCCCGCGCCGGTGGCTGCCGGGTTAACGCGGGCGGCTCGAGTGGCGCTGCGCGGAACGTCCTGACCCTCATCGCGCTGCGCTGCCTCCGCGGGCACCAGCGGAGCGGCCCCCGCGTTGCCCCTTTGCGGCGCCGGGCGGAGCAGGCGGCTGCGCGCAGCGCGCATCTGAGTTCCGCCCAGGGCCGCTTGGAGTCTCCGCGCGCCGCGTAGTGTCCCCCGGCCGGGGACTGGGGACAGCAGCGGCCGCGGGTGGGTGCCGAGCTGCGCCCCGCCGGGACTGGGGTGTGTGTGGGGGGGTCACCTGGGCGCGCAGGGACGCGCAGCGCAGCGCGGCGGGCGGCCCTCGCTCTCGGGCGCCCCCTGGTGCCTGCGCGGCCGCGCTGCCCGCCCGCGCCCGGCGCCTTCCCGGCCGCTCCGCGCCCGCGGGCGGCCCCCGCAGCCCGGAGTCGCGGCCGGAGCCGCGCAGCCCCGCGCACGGCCTCGCCATGCGGCTGCGCGGGGAGCGGGGGACGCGCCCAAGGAAGCTGGGAATAAATCCAAACATTTCCCTGCTTCGGTCCAGCACTGCCTTCCGATGCGCTGCAATTTGGGTTGGCAAAGGTGCATTTTGACATTTTGGCTCATTATAATGCCATTGATAGGAAAGCGCTTTATAGTTACTGTTAACAAAGTTGAGGTTGGATTTTCCCCCTCTCTCTCCCCCCCCCCCCCCCCTTTTTTTTTTTTGGTAAGAATTTGGTAGATAAAGGTTAATCTCGGACTGAATGATAGAGCTGTGATTGACAAGAGAAAAGGTGTTGAGGGCAGGTCGAGCTGTCTTATTTACAGCCCACTGCTTGCTATAGAGCCTTTGTTAGGACTGGAAAGCTAATTTAGTGCTGATCAAAAGCACCACGGAGTTAAAGGCCTGGTAATGACTGCTAATTTCATTTCAGCCTCATACATCCCCAACTGCTGTAATTAAAGACGTGCTATTTAAATACAGGTGAAGAGTTTTTGTAGTAGGGGGAAAGTGGGTAGCCGGTTACAATTTTATTTATGCTTAATATGGTGAAAGACCAACATTTGATTTATGATTTTTAGCGATTTGCTTTTCTATGATATTCTGCCTCTTTAGAGCAGGGCTGTGCGCTGTGGAACGGTTGTGTAGAAAACACCGCAAAAGAAGGATGCGGACTGCAGTCTAGAGTTATTTTATTTTCTTTTTAATTATCCCTATCCAGTGGCAACGGGAAAACATTGGGAGCGCTGGGAAGTGGGGAGCTGGAGAGGCGTGCGTCAGCTTTTAAGTACCGCTGAGGAAACTCAGGTCCTCATATTATTATTATTTTTAATTAAATTATTTCCCCACTCCACGGCTGGTTTGCTGGCTCCGAAACGATGTAATTTCGCGAGTGATATAACAGTTTCTTTCTGGGCGACATCAAAGGATGAAAGCTCTACATTTCCGTAGTTGGTTAAAATTGATACAAAAAAAATAAAAAAAAAAAAAAGAGAGAGAGAGAGGGAGAGAAGAATTTAGCCTTTAATCTCTTTTTATCCATGAAGACTAAAGATCTGTACTCGACCCGGCTAAGCTCCCGCGCGCTCCCCCTTCCGCGCGGCCGCGCGGCGCGGGACGCGGCGCCCCCTGTCGGGCGCGGCGGGCGCCGCCGCGCGGGGATTAGCGCGTTTGAACGGGGTGAAGCGCGGGCGAGCAGCGCTGGCCGGGCCGGGTTTGCCTTTTCTTCCTGTCTTTCTCTTTCTCTCCTTTTTCTTTACTTTTTTTTTTTAATTGAATTTTATTTTAGGGATAGGGAAATTCATGATGAGCGCATAACCCAGACGCAGAAATCGTAGAAAGGGGGACAAAAATGCCTCCAGATTGAGCTGTCTGGAGATGCACCGAAAAATAAATAATAATCCAATCCACCTGCTTTATTTCTGACCAGAGGTTTCCGAAATCCCAGTGTCGGGGGCTCCTCCTGCGGCCCCGCACGGCCGGCTCCCACCCCGCTCCCCGACGTGCAGACACCGACCTGTCTGCCGGTGTCCTTAGGACACCGGAATAATGAGGACCTTTCCCTACTTTCCTGCTCCGGTGTCCCAGCGCTCTCGGGAAATCCCAGCCTCTCACAGACTCCCTCCCAAGGTGTCTAGAAAGAAGTCAGTGCTGACAGGTGTTGCTTGTGAGCAGAGGTGGACGTTTCCGTTTCATTAAGTAAAATAAAAACGGTCTAAAATTAGATGCTTTAAAATCCGCAGCAATAAAGTCGTCTCACATCCCTAAAGGAAAAAAAAAATCCCTTCCCCCAATCTTGGGAAAAAAAAAAAAGAAAGAAAGAAGAAACGCTATCTTAAGTGAGTGCTTGGAGAGATTTCTTTTCTCTCTCTCTCTTTCTTACTTTTTCCTCTATTGAGGTGGCAGATTTAAAAGAAACCTGGGTGATATAAAACGATTAGCCAAAATATGTGAAGTGCTGCGGTGACACCAACTTTTTAGATGAATTAGCCACTTATTTAGAGGCATCTGCATAGCTTTGTGCAGTGCATTTAACGGCCGTATTTGCAAGTTGCAGTAATAACCAACACAGTTTATGCGTATTGCCTGCGAAAAGAAACACTAATGGAAACCAAATTATTTCTGCCAAATTGGGGTTATTTTGTATCTCCTGTTGACAGCCTGGATGGAAGGCGTAATGCCGCAGTTTTTTTCTATTAAATGAATCCTATGGTTGTTGGGCTCACAATAAACTTTTCACTTTGGAAATTATATGTGAATAGTATTTTAAAAAATTATTGTCACGCTGAGTGTTCTTGCTCCATTCTCCCAGTTTGATCTCCGCTTGAGATTCCTAATAAGGCGGTTGTGTAGTAAGAGCGCCTAAAATAAAGACATGGCGTTTTCTATAAATAATAGCAAGAGCCCTGCACAGATTTCCTGCACAACGGAATTCCCAGATTTCCTTTACTGATTCTTTAGTTAGCATTCGTTGGGTATATATAACTCTGAAATTAAGCAAAAATATACATTTGTATAGATCTGTCAAGCCGGCTATAAACAGAGATATTATAAGTCAATTACCACGGGAAACGAGCAAAATATATATATTTATGGAGCAGCTGGTATACACATTTTAACGTCAGGAGGCACTTTACCTAAAATTTAGCGAGTTGCCGAAACGTGGGTGATTAACTCGGTTCTGGGGGAGATGCTGTTAGAGCTGCGCTTGGACGCAGCAGTTGTGAGGGGGGTATTACGGGGTCGTAGCCCCCTGTTCCCCGGGGCAGAGCCTGGCACGTAAATGGAGGCTCCGAAGCGCGGCTGTGAGCGGGGCTTGGGTCTCCTGGGCACGGCCGCGGGGCTCCCGAGAGCTCCCGGGAGCAGATGCCGGGAATCCGGGAAGCTCCGAAACTGGGCAGGCACCCGGCAGACGGGGAGTATCGCCCCGCGCCCCTTCTCCTTCACCCCCCCGCTTGGGGGTGAAGTGCGAGTGCTTTTCCGTTATTTATATGCTGTGGCGTAGGAAGCCTTCAGATCCCCGGCTTTCCTGACAGCTCCTTCTCAGCGGAGCAAGGGGGGAAATTCACAAAATAGCAAAGCGACCCGAAGCGCCACTTCCCGGGGCTGCTCCTGCTTTCTCTCCTCTTTGCGTTCCCTCCACCACTCTCTGCCCCTCAGCAGCTCCCTGCGGCCGGGAAGGGCCATGGACCCCCCGGCCCCCTCCCCACGGGCGGAGTGGACCAAAATCCCAAAGATGCGTACGAAAAAAAAAAAAAGAGGGGGGCTGCGACACTCCCTGCAACCCACCCCGGGTGCTGCAGCTCTGTGTCACTCAAACGCTTCCCTTGTCCGCTATGGTCCCGGCCTAAGCCTGGGTGAAGGTGCGAGGCTCCCTGCCCGTCTCTACCGCCTCAGGGCAGCTACGTGTAGGAGACCTCACTCGCCTCCCTCCCTCGCCTCCGGCCTTTCACAGCTCTTTGGATGGAAGACCCTGGATAGACACATAACAAGTGTAGTTGTTATTATTTACAGCGTCGTCTCTCTTGCTCCGATTAAGCGCCGTCTGAATATGAATCCCCAGTATAGAGAGCTAGTCTATAATTTGAATTAAAATCCCCCCCTCCCCGCGAGCCAGGCGCCAGAGGATCCAGAAATCACAAGCCCAACTTGACACAATGAGCCCATGGTGTCAATAAACCATAGGCGAGATGGAGAGCTTGTCACTCCCGACCATAACAGTTCTGCAAGTGTCATTACCGCCTGTCCTGTCAATGAGCTCCAAATTAAGGACTAGGAGGAACGCAGCGAGATAAAAGTCACCGTCTTGGTCCCATTACGGGCGATGGTGTCACTGATCTGTGAATCACTGGAAAGGGCTTTTTTTTTTTTTTTTTTTTTTTTTTTCCCTTATGTACTTTTCAATCCCTGCCTCGGGATTCTCGGGTTTGTTGAGGATCACCGAGGAGAGAAGCAACCTTGAAGTCCCCAGGCCGCGTCTCCTGCGTTGCCATTGCAATTGTGAGAGCTCCTTTGGGCAGCCTTGTGGCTTCCATGGAGGAGCCAGAATAATCCCATCAAAACGGTGCGATGCTCAGAGAGGACTTCATTAGATTTAGGTGACACTTGTGATCTCAAGGACGGATACTTTTTTTTTTAACATTGTGGTTTTTGTAAATCAATGCAAAGAGAGGGAAATAAAATAGAACCCTAAACTTCAGCAAAAGATAACAGGTTTATCTTTAATATATCTTCTTCCAGCCATTAAGACTTACTGAAAATGTCTCAAACTCTATGCTCTGCAAGCCTAGGAACGTTAAGGCGACTTAATTCGGAATTGGAAACCTTTAATTCTGATTTTGGTGTGTCTTTGTCGGCTTAAGGGAAGGCAGTTAGCGTTCTTCAGGAGGGGTTTTGTGTTTAATATACATGAGTTCATTCAACAACAGTGGGAAAAGAAAACCCACTTGTTCTTATAAAACTAGGGAGATAACTTTAAATGGGCAGCCAAAAAGGATCCTGTTCAAGGGGACTGCGTTGCTGCTAAAGGGCCTGTACTCAGCTGTAATTCTCCGACGTTGTGTTCTGTAGTGATTTCTGAGTTTACCCTCACCACGGGCACTTGATTTTATGTCATCTTGCTTGCTTGTCGTGAAACAAAACAACAACAGAAAAAATAATAATAAAAAAAACCCTGCCCCGAGGGCAGTTTGCGAAGACTCCTGGGGGCTCTTCGCGCCGAGCCCCGCACGGGCGCTGCGGTACTCGGTGTCCCCGCGGGTTGAGGTGCGTTTTGGAGGCCTTGGAGGCCGCTGTGTCCAAGCCGCCTGCGCTGCTGCGCATGGAGCCTGTGAACCGCGTCGGAGGGAATCGCTTGGGAGTTTTTATTTTCCCTTCTGCAGCACTGGGTAAAGGTGGAGCCGGATTTTCCCCCTGCCGTAACTTCGCTGCATTTTGTCCTGTTTTGTGTTTCTCTACCACAGTGAAGCCCCGGAGCCGAGCGCTGCGGAGCGCGGAGCTGCTCCGCGGGCGCGGGGGGAGCCGCTCGCGGCCCGCCGCACGTGCGCGCGCCCTTAGTTTTCATTAGGGAGCATTAGGATGAAAGAGGAGCCCGGGCAGGAATGCGGAGCTGCCTCGGCATTCCCCGGCTTTCAAGGGTCCTTAGAGCCCTTGAATGAAATTATTGGGTGAAATTGGGTCTGGCTGGAGCATTTGTTACTCGCCCCCCTCGGTCGTTTGTACATCTAATGCCACTTCTGAGAATGACAATCGGGCTGCTTGCTGGACAGGCAGGGACAAAAAGCAGATTAAACCGTTTTAAATAATAATAAAAAATATCCAAAATGTAAGCAGAGTGGATTACACTTGCTCCAGCGCCTCGGTTCCCCCCTGCCACATTCCCCCACCAGGCGCCCTCGGGCCTCGGAGGCCGACGGCGCTGGGGGAGGCGGGGAGCTGGGACAGCCCCTGCGCGCAGCTCCGCGGCCGCGCTCGGATGCGGCCCCCGCCGGCTTCCCAAGTTCGCGTGAGCCCCTCTCGGTGCCCCGCGGGGGCGGCCGGGCGCTGTTTGCGCGGCTGCGGAAATGCCGCGCTTGGGAGCCGCGTCGGGGCGGGCTGCGCGAACCCCGGCCTCTGCCCTGGGTTCGCGCCCGCCGGCAATGCCTGGTTTTATTTATTTATTCATGTATTTATTAAGGGCATTCAAGGGGATTTCTCACCGCCTTTTGCTCGGGATGCTCCCGCAGATTGACCAGGTGATACCCGAAATCCCCCCAGGCAGGGGTAAGGGCGACGGGGGGAAAACTTCCCTAGCCAACTTTAGCTCCCGTGTGCCCAGCTGCTACAGAACCGCGAGCCACCGTGGGGAGAGGAAATTGCTCGACACATTTACGTCTTCAGATATTTTTGTAACGTAATGAAATTAAAACTTTTGGAGCTCACAGTTGACATTTTGCAGAAAATTGAGTTATCAAGGCAGTAATTATTTCACAGGGAGATAAAACTCTCATAGCCCTAACTGTCAAATAGGGCCCTTTTCAGATTTTAATTACAAAATAAAATTAGTCTGCTCTTCCTCGGAAGGGTTTGTGAGTGGCTAAACAGAGCTTTCCCCAATACTGGTGGTCGTCAAACTCTGCTAATTAGCAATGCTGAGAAATTCCAGTTAACAAGGACATTCTCTAAGTCTCTGCAGGTTCCCTGCCGTTCGCCTTCATTTCCATAAGAAGATTAAGAGTGGAGGGGAACACACTCAAATGCAGATGCAGAAAAGAAGCGTTTTTAACAAGCATCATAATAGTAAGATGCTTGGCTAGTTCTCACCTAATTACTGCAAGTTAAACCTCTATTTGCAGCTAAGGACAAAAAAATGGACCTGCAATCTCCCATCTCCACAAGACTGCTTAATAGTTTGCTTTAGATTGGTTACGGCTAGGTTCAGGAAAAATATGAAAATGTGTGTATTCCTTGCGATACAGTTAATACCATAGGTTGTATCCCCAGGGTTTTTTTTTTTTTTTTTTAGGAAATCGCCGACTGTCGGAGCAATAAATACATAAAATCCAAGTGGCTAGCGTTCTTTTTCTTTTTTAGAAACTCACGAGCTGGAAATACAAGTGAAGGCGCCGCGGAGCCCATCATTGAGAACATTTGCAGACTATTTGTTTAATGTAAGCACTTTTCATTTCCATAAATTATACCAAGGCAAAGATTTTTTAAATCCACGCAGATTAAACCATCCCTCCGCAGGCCTCCCTTTCAGCTTGTCTATATCCTCCCAGAGAGAGCTGGCGGAATTGTTATTAATACAGAAAACCGAGGTACCATTTCCTCGGTTTTATTTTATCCTCAGCATCCCGGTCCATCTGTACTTGTGTACGTGTACATATATGCAGCCAAACGCACCTACATACCCAGAGGAAAAAGGGAAATTGTTCTGAAAGAGCTATCGCCCTTATCTTACTTTCTATAGCGCATTGTTATGTATATGTACCGGAGAGAGTTTACTGCTTCGATAAGTAGAACGGGTAATTAAAATAGAGCTGTAAATATTCCCGATAACACAATCGGAGGGTTATTTCCATCCCTTGTCTGTAGGAGAAATGCAGTTGCGGCGGGGCCAGGCCTGGCCCGCAGCCTCGGTGCATGCACAATGCTGCACGGAGGCCCGGGCCGCGCAGCCTGGCGCAGCTTGCGCACCTCCAGTGTGCGGTTATCACTGCACCGCGATAAGCAAACACCGCCACCACCCTCCTCACCCCCCATTTATTTCTTCAACTTAATTATCGCCGAGACCGTGCGTGTGGTGTTGGAGGGAAGAATACGACTTTTAAGTGCAGACCAAAGCGTGAACTATAAGAAAGTAAATAGTCCGGTGCCCTCGGGAGTGTCCGGACAATCAGGAGCCGTTTCTTTTCCGGATCTCATAATTTGTACCTATTTCCCCGCCGTTTAACCTGTCACGTATTTGCAGGTTCTATACGTGTTTTCGAATTACACACATGTAATCCCATTGGATTTATTTGCATGATCCTTTTTTTTTTTAGATGCATGGGTGCAGGGAGGGTGTTTATGCAGGTATTTATACATACGTTGTGCGAATATCGCTGTTGTCTGCGTCGCGGCTCGCCGCTCCGCGCGCTCTCCCGCGGCACCTCCCCGCGGCGCGCGGGCGCAGCCAGCAGGGGGCGCCGCCGCGCCGCGCCTGAGCGCGCGGGGCCGCGCGGAGCGCAGCGGGGCCGGGGCGCTACCCCGCGGGCCCCTCCGCCCCCGCCTCCTCCGCGGAGATCCGCGGGTTCCCCCGCTGGATGCCCCGGAATGGAGGCGGGGGGGAAACAGTCTTTGTCCCGCTTTGGGGACACAAAACACCGCGGTAGCGCCCTGGTGGGTCGGCGGGGGCGTCGAGGGGGCCGGCGCGGAGCGGGCCCCGCGGGTGCTGCGCGCTGGGGCGGGCGCGTACGGCGGGGCCGCCGGGACCCCCCCCCCCCGCCCGTCCTCGCCGCTCTTCTTCCTCCTTCCCCTTCTGTCTTTGTCGTCAAGTGCGTTTTAGCAGCACAGATCCCAACACGAGAGTGGAAGGAAACTTAAAACTTCGCCGCTGCTTTGTTGGGCTCCGTGTAGCGACAACAAGAGAAACAAAACTACCTATTTGTAACGGCCGCGCCGCCCCCCGCCCCCCCGCCCCGTGCCGCAGCCGACGAGGCAGGACGGGGCTCCCCTCGCCCAGGGGTTCTCTCCTCGCTTGGCTTGTGCGGCCTCGGCCTTGGGGCCCCCCCGGCCTTCCCCGCCGGGCACTGGGCACCTCCTCTTCCTCCCCGCACCTCCCCCCCGCTCCCGCCGTTTGGCGACGCCGCGGGCGGGAACGAGGAGCTGAGCAGAACCGGGCCTGGGGAGGCAGGAATGGCGGCAGGGGCGGGGGGGTCGGGGCTGCTCTTTGGGGGCTGGGGGGGACAGGGCGGGCGGAGCTGAGCGGTGCACACGCGGGTCGCGGCCGCCCGCGGGCCGAGTGTGGTGGGGGGGGGCGGCCGTCGATCGGCTCCCACCACGGCTTCTCCCAGCCCCAACACCAACTTTCCAATAATAATAATAATAATAAAACGCACGTAGCAACAATGCTGTTTACCCACTTCCTCCAAAAGGCGTGTGTGACCTGTTGCTGGAGGGGGCGATACAAAAGGCTGCGCAGCGGCCGCCCGGGCCGCCCCCGGGTCCGCCCCCCCCGCCGAGCGCCCGCCCCGTTTCATGCAAAACCAGGGGTAGAGACTTGTCCTCAGTGGCGGAGCCGCCGCGCGCTGATTGGCCGCGGCCCGCGCATTTATTGCCTGACAAGCCCCCGTCACATGGATGGTTGTCTATTAACTTGTTCAAAAAAGTATCAGGAGTTGTCAAGGCAGAGAGAGAGAGTGTGTGTGTTTGCAAAAGGGGGGAAAGTAGTTTGCTGGCTCTTTAAGACCGAGGTGGAGAGAGAGAGAGAGCGAGAGAGAGGCAGCGGAGAAAAGGGGAAAAGGAGGAAGAAGTTTTTTTTTTTTTTTTTTTTTTAATCGAGACTCCGGCGTTCATAATAGCAGTTATTAGCATTATTAATCCACCAGCGAAGAGGAAGATCCTGATCTTGATCCAAGTGTGGTTTTGGGGAGTCCCCCTCCCCCCTTTCCTACCCCTCCCTAGGAAAAAAAAAAGGAAAAAAAAAAGTCCGGCTCGGGACTTTGCCGCCGCCGCTCGCTTCTCCTCTCCAGGCTGGTCGCAGGCAAAAGTAGTTTGAATGTACAACATGATGGAAACCGAGCTGAAGCCGCCCGCCCCCCAGCAAACTTCGGGGGGAGGCACGGGCAACTCCAACTCGGCCGCTAACAACCAGAAGAACAGCCCGGACCGGGTGAAGCGGCCCATGAACGCGTTCATGGTGTGGTCCCGCGGGCAGCGGCGCAAGATGGCCCAGGAGAACCCCAAGATGCACAACTCGGAGATCAGCAAGCGGCTGGGGGCCGAGTGGAAACTTTTATCCGAGGCGGAGAAGAGACCCTTCATCGACGAAGCCAAGCGGCTCCGAGCTCTGCACATGAAGGAGCACCCGGATTATAAATACCGACCCCGGCGGAAAACCAAGACCCTCATGAAGAAGGATAAGTACACGTTGCCGGGGGGCTTGCTGGCGCCGGGCACCAACACCATGACGAGCGGGGTCGGGGTTGGGGCCACCTTGGGAGCTGGGGTGAACCAGCGGATGGACAGTTACGCGCACATGAACGGCTGGACCAACGGGGGCTATGGGATGATGCAAGAGCAGCTCGGCTACCCGCAGCACCCGGGCTTGAACGCGCACAACGCGGCGCAGATGCAGCCCATGCACCGCTACGACGTGAGCGCCCTGCAGTACAACTCCATGAGCAGCTCGCAGACCTACATGAACGGCTCGCCCACCTACAGCATGTCCTACTCGCAGCAGGGCACCCCGGCCATGGCCCTGGGCTCCATGGGCTCGGTGGTCAAGACGGAATCCAGCTCGAGTCCCCCCGTAGTCACTTCGTCGTCTCACTCGAGGGCTCCTTGCCAAGCGGGGGACCTCCGGGACATGATCAGCATGTATCTACCAGGTGCGGAGGTACCAGAACCAGCTGCCCCAAGCAGACTTCATATGTCCCAACACTACCAGAGCGCACCTGTTCCTGGCACAGCCATTAATGGCACACTCCCTCTATCGCATATGTAAGACAAAAGGGGCCGGGGGCGGGGGAAAGGAAAACTAAACTAAACACAACGAAACAAACAAACAACAAAAGAAAAACTTTTATTAGAAATTCTGGACTTTTTTTTTTTTTTTTTTTTGTGGACTATTTTTGTACAGAGAAAACCTGGGGGCGGGGCGGGGAGGGCGGCGTGGGGGAGGCGGGGGGGGGGGTAAACCCGACGAGGAACTTGTATAGATCGTGGAGGGGAAGCAACTACACAAAACTTTTAAAAAGTTCTAGTGAATACGGTGGGAGCTTTGCAGAAAGTTTGCGAAAGTCTTCGCCTATAATATTTAGAGCTAGACTCAAAGAGCGCAGAGGAAAAAATGTTTTAATATTTGCAGGCAACTTTTGTACAGTATTTATCAAAATAAACATGGCAATCAGAATGTCCGCTGGTAATATAGAGAGGGAAAAAAACCAACAAATCCGAGGATTTGCCAATTATTTTTTAAAAATAGAGTCTACTTGGAAGATTGCGGCTTTGGCAGCTGAATTTCTAGCAGCTGCAGGAGGAGAGGAAATTATTTTGCAGCATTTGGACGTTTAAATTGTTTAGAAATTGTACAAAAGGCAAAAAGTAGGATGAGTACGCGCGAACCATGAGCGTGGTTTGCTATAAAAGGGCAAACGTTTAGATTGTACTAAATTCTTTTTTTTTTTTTTTTTACTTCTTGTTTTAAAAAAATGCCATGCAGGTTCACATGCCGTTTGTTAATTTATGATAACTTTGTTTCCAGACTTCATCCTGTTCAGAGAAAAGAAAAAGGAAAAAAAAAGGAAAAATACCAACCTGAAATTACTGTGTTTGAAATATTTTCTTATGGTTTGTAATATTTCTGTAAATTTATTGTGATGATATTTTAAGTTTTTTCCTCATTTTCCGTAGTTGTATTTTAAAGATTCGGCTCTGTATTATTTGAAATCAGTCTGCCGACAGTCCATGTATATATTTGAACTAATACCATCCTTATAACAGGTACATATCCAAGTTAAGTTTTTACTCCATTATGCACAGTTTGAGATAAATAAATTTTTGACATATGGACACTGAAGTTACGCTTGAGTCTTGGATTTATTTTTTGTAACGCAAGATTATTTTTTATCAAATCCTGCATTAGAAGGTGATATCGTTGTGAGCAATTGTGTAGTATAAATAATGCAGTGTATGTATGTATATAACATGTGCCATATATTTTTATAGCTCTGTTTAGAGTACGGTCTCTCTAGGCGGTACCGGCGGTGGCTGCGCGGCGGGGACGCGAGCGCGGCGGACCTCGGTCTCTTCCAGATCCCCTTCCCGCGGCTGGAGGGCGCGGACGGGCGAGCAGGACGGCTCGGACTCGCCCTCGGGGACCACTTGTTGCCTCGTCGGGCCCGCGGCCGGGCCGCAGGGCAACGCGGAGCCGAGGCGCGGCAGGACGCGCGGCGCGGTGAGAGGGCCCAGGCGTTCTGGCTGCGCGTCTCGAGCCTTTGCAAATTCTCTCTTTCCTTTTCTCTTCTTTCCCTTCCTTCCCTTCTTTCCCTTCCCTGGTGCTCTGTGACCCTGGGCCGAGCAGGGTGCCAGCTCGTCCCTTCGCTTTGGGGCTCGGAAACTTTGTGCCGCCGCTTTGGGGCAGTGCGGGAGGGGTAGCGGGGGGGCTCGGCCGGGAGCAGCGAAAAAAGTGAAATTAGAAATCTAAAAATAATGTCAGAGATTTTCACGCTTTATCACAGCTCTGTCTTGAACCGTGTTTCTTAACTTGCCAGCGCGGTGTAGCCCCAATTCGGAGCGTCTCTGCAGCCGGTCGCGGCCCCACGAGAAGCGGCGGCGCCCGCCAAATAGAGGAGAGCTCCGCAGGCGCGCAGGTACTGTTGCAGTTTGGACCCTTGTACCGGCACGAGCCGGCGCGGAAGCTCCGCGGCCGCGGCGCGGAGGGCGGCGGAGCGGTGAGGAAGGCCTGGGGTTTGTTGCGGGAAGCGCGCCTAAGGACAAGGCGAGTGACAGCAGGAGGGAAAGCGTGAGAATGGGGAGCAGCGATGCTCGGTGCGCGGAGAGGAGCGCGAGGATTACGCGGAACGGGGCCGAGTGGCGCCCCACTTTCCTCTCGCCGGTTTTGATTTCGGGAGCCAGGTTGCACTTCAGCTCAGGGAGGAAGAAGGTGGTGGGAAATCACCCCCGAAAAGAAAAAGCTACGCGGCTGCTCGCGGCTTTCACTTGGTAGCGCGTGCCCGGTGGTGCCCAGTGTCCGGGTGGAAACTGAATTTGCCGCTCTCGGGGATGCGGAGTTGGGTCACTCGCCGTTGAGGTAGTCTAGCTGCCTTTGTCCCTTCTATTTATGCGCCGTCGCAGGACTTGGTCAACGCTGTGGTTACTGCCGATGTCCGGCATTTTTCCCCTTTTTTTCCATTTCTTTCCCCCCCTCATATTAAAGAAAAAAAAAGTTGTTTTTTTTTTTAATTTTTTTTTTCTCGGAGCCGAAGGGTCTGCAGGGTCTGTGATGCATCTAGGGATTATTCACGTGGTAACGAGCGCGTATCCCTGCTCCCACTTGCCTAGCTGGGGAAAAAAATAAAAAATAAATTAAAAAAAAAGAAAAAAGGAAAAAGGAAAGAACGAAAGAAATGGGCAAAACTTGGGATAACTGCCCAATCGATGTCGCGATTCCATTTTTAAGCGAATTCTAGTCAAATAACAGCAATAAAACCTAGGCCTTTTTTGAAGAGCTAAGTGAAATATTCGCGGGGCGGGGGGCGAGAGTAGCTGGAGATGTTGGTCCTTTCGCAGCTCTCGTGGAGAGGGCGAGGGAGGGCAATTAAACAAAAGGCGCTAAGACCCATAGTCAGGCTGAGTGCATTCAGCAACTTTTTTTTTTTTTTATTGGCAATTTGTTTAAGCTTAGATTGCGGAGTATGATGTAAAATACATGTTGTTGAAACTTGATCTCCCTTGGACGGATTCCTTACATCCAACCATCCATGTATCTATTTATATATTTATCTGTTTAGAGAGGATAACCCAGAGCATTTTGCGTGTGCAGCTGAATGAATTTATTTTTTAAAGTGTTCCTTGGAAGAACGCCATTGTCCATTGCTAATTTTAAATTGAAGGCATTAAATAATCCCATTTACACCTAAGGCGTTTGGCTGGCCTGTGGTTTAGGGCAGCTGAAGTGGGTGGTAGATCTGGTGCCCATGTTTTTCCCTGGATTTTTTGAGAGCTTTGGGTCTCTCCGTGTCTCCCATCTCTCGCGCACCGTTCCGCGCTTGCAGCGCAGGGGTTTTCGCTCCGGGAGGGTTAGTGTAACGTTTCACTAACCTTCTCCAGAGCCAGAATGAACCCGAGGATGAGATTATAGTTTCCCCTGTGATTTTTTTACGACTTTTTAAGGACCGGGGTGCTAAATATTTTGCGGAACTGGAGAGGTAGATTAGCAGCGTTTCTTGCCAAAGCTGGGAAGCTGGTATTACAGATTGTCCCAGGGGGAAATCGCTCACATTAACCACTAAATGAATATTTGACAAGGGCTCATTCGGGGGTATTATTACTACAAACGGGTCCCTACTGGACTTTCCCAGGGTCAAAGAGCAATGGTTCAATTAATTATTTAGACTGTTAGTAGATTTGGTTGTAATAGCTGTACTTATTCCTGCAAGCGGCAGCTCTTGCGGTGGGGGCGCGGGCAGAACCCCCGCTCCCGCCGCCCACCCGCGGCTGTTTTGGGGTTGAAAACGCCGTTTCATTCTCGGGGAGACCCCAGTCCTCCCGTGCCAGACACGAGGGGCTCCGGGGGATCCTCACAACGGCGTTTTGTCCCATAATACCTATCCCTTCTGCCGAACGGGCAGCAGGAGCGTGTATCTGTCTCCCAACAGCAGGTTGATAGCTCAGCAATTTAAGTAGTATATAATATAGGTCCCACTGAAAGAAAGAGGCCCATTACTGATAGGCGTGATTAGATACACTTCAGTCATTTAAACCCTGATCTAACTCAAATATTAAAATATAAAGCATGCTTTGGTGCACGCGAGATTTGCGAGGATGTGCTCAAAGTGCTGACATTTAGATCGCGAGGAAGCCTAATCTTGGGGTCTTAAAATCCAGCCAGCCTCGCTTGACACAGTGGTTTCAACATTTTTTTTTTTTTTTTTTGCGTTGGGAGGGGGGTTAGGCGGGAGAAGGGAGGGTTATTTTGTTTAATTTCTACAACAAACATGTCCGCAGTAGTAGATACTAAGAAAAAAAAATGTTGGGAGTGTGCGATTAGGTGACAATAATATATGTTGAATGAATAAGAGATAAGCTGCAAGGGGGGAGAGGGAAGCAGTAATTACAAACCCAATTCATTCAGCTTTTCAGGACTTTTGTTGTGGGAGCTCCATTGACGGGCTTCGAGCTGCCAGTTTTCTCACATTAAAAAGAACTGATCAGCGCCTCAGGGGGACAAGCAACACCGCTTAACTGCATAGTGATGGGGTCCTCATTTAGAGCCATTACAACAAGAAAATTAAACAGAGCCTTTGTGTGCACCAGGTTTACTTTTCAATTGCTGACAGTTTATAGCTAACTGCTCAGAGATTGAAGTTTGATTGCGGTTTGATCGCCTGCTAGTTAGCACCACCTTTTTTTTTAAGATTTTATTTTTCATAATTCAAACCAGATTTTTTTTTCGGCGTGATGGCACCAGGGAATTTCCAGAAGTTTGGTACTATTTTGCCCGTGGGACATCAAGTCCACTTGTCCAGGAGATGCAGCGCTGAAGTGAGTGCGGAGGGGAAGCTTTTTGGCTTGCATTTTATTATTGTTATTTTATTTTCATGCAGTTCTCGCAGTTGCAGCCCGGGCGGTTTCTGCGGGGGCCGCTGCTCCGCGTACGGCGCCGCCGGGGGCCTCGGCGTGCAGGGCCCGGACTCGCCCCAGGGCCAGCGGCTCCGGGCGCCGCTCTTGGCCCGCAGGTGCGGAACGTTTGCGGGAGACAAGTTGCAGGAGAAGAAAATAAAAGAGCACCACAAAAGCCCGCGGCGCTTTGACGGGATTTTTTTTTAAGCTCTGCTGCTGAAGGCCGGCGCAGATTTGCTGTGGTTGAAGCCCTGTGTGTGTGTGTGTGACTGCGCGTGTGCGACCGTGTGTGCGCGCCTGTATCTGCGCCTGTATGTGCTCCTATGCTTGCTGGGGGAGGGGACGCGCCGAAAAGAGCTGTAATTCCTCATTATAATTTGGAAACGTTCCTAGGGAGATCAGCTCGGCCATTTATGGCAGGGGAAGGAGCGCGGATTCCCAGGCGGAATAACCCGCACAGGGGAGGCCTTTCCGCAGGAGCCCGGCCGGCGGGTCCTGCTGAGGGGGGAAGCAGGGCCCGGTTGCGAGGGGCAAGTTGGTGGCACAGTTGCCCTCTGGGACCTGTGGTGTCGCTTCGCAGCCCCGCTGCGACGCAGACGACCCTGTTTGTTATTATTTCATTTTCTTCCCGCCCCCCCGCCTTTTTTTTTCCTTCCAGGTTTTCTATTTGTTTTGTTTGCGTCCCAGTCCTCAATCTTTGGGAAAGGAAAAAAAAAAAAAGGAGAAAGAAAAAAGTAAAGGTCGCTGCTGCCCTCGCGGGGCGTCCCCAAGGAGGCGAGTGGCGGTGCCGGGCCGAGCAGCGAGGGTCTCCGCGACCCGCAGCTCCTCGGGCAGGTGCCCGGCCCCCTGCTAGCGGCCCCGGCGTGACGCAGCCGGCTTTATTTATTTTATTTTATTGCAGAAAATCGTGTTTCACGACGCGGGGGTGGGTCACAGAGGGCGCGGGAGAGCGGCCTGGGACGCCCTGGAGCGAGGGGACACACGGACACCCTGACGCAAACCGCTCCGGGCACCCGCTCTCCGCCCCGTCCTGCGCTCCGCTCGCGGGGCGCGCGGGGCCCCCAGGCCGGGATCAATGCGCGGGCTCGGGGCCCGCGGCGGTTGCCTCGCGGATAATCCGAAATCAATCCGAAAAGGACCAGAAATCGACGTGCCCGCGCCCCGCCGAGGCCGCGCAGGCTGCCGCGGAAGGAGGTGCGGGACGCGGCCCCGCGGCTTTTCGGGGAACGGTGGCCCCTTTAAGCTCTCGCAAACGGCAAAGCTCGCGGAAGGCAGAGAAATAATTAATGTATTAAAACAAGCAGCGAATTCCTCAGGAGGCACCTTATCAAGCGCAGCCACACCGCCCGCATCCCTCCACGTATGCTAATGCCCCGTGACGTCACCGGCGCCAGATTGAATGCGAATCAGTTATGAAATTATTAGTTTTAGCTTAAAAGGGGGCAATCTGGTTTCCCCGCGCCTTCCCGCGGGTTGTCGCTCCGCGGCCCGCCCGGCCCCGTGTCGCACAAGCACCACCCGACCCGGCTCGGAGGCCGGAGTCCCATAGATTAATTCGGTGCAGCGGGGTCTGCCTTATCGATACACACGTTACGCTCGAACCCACGCAACTGGATTTCCTCCCACTTTCGTGGTTAATCAAGAGCCCCCTGTGCTTTATTTCTGCCCAGGTCCCACTATCGGTGTGATTCTTTGCAAGGGCCTGAGGAAAGTAAAATATCCAGGAGTGTTTGCTCTTTCTCGTGATAGGGGAAAATGAATTGAAGAAAGAGGGTTTTTTTCGGTTTATAAACTAAAGTATTTTTGTTTGTTTTTTTTTGATTTTTTTTTGATTTTGAAAATGAGAGTCACCCATCGGTGGAGGGCCGAGAGATTTGCGAGGGCAACAATGGGAATTAACACCATTTCAATCGCTGAGGCCACTCTAATTAGATGTCTGGATCTGGCGAGATCAAATACCTGAATACAGACCCCTCGGCTAGGTTTCTTTTGCTTGCAAATGCTTCAGATTTTTTTTTTTAATAAAAGGAAAAAAAATCCCTGGAGAACCCTTAGAAAAGTTTCGCTTGCAATAACTTTCTCCCGGGCTTACATTGCTAGGCGCGTCCCCTCCCTTTGGTGGCACTGAACACTTCCCAGCCCTCCCGCGTCCTCTGCGAAGAGCAACCCCCCGGGACAAAACTGTCTGAAATGTTTGGGGACACTTTTCGGTCTCCTTTTGGCCGTCTCTTTCTTCCCGGTCTCCCGAGAGCAGCCTGCTTTGCTACCATGAATTATGAATAACCCCGCGCCTCGCTGCCGGGGCAGGTCGCAGCCGCCGCTTGCTCCATTCACCGGCTGCTCTGGGGGCCCTGGTGCAAAGTTTTCCCTCTCAGTGCAGCCCCTGCCCGCGGGGAGAACCCGGGGGGAACGGCCCTTGCACCGGCTCCTTCTTCCAGCGGCTCCTTAAGGAAAGGAAGAGAAAGAGGAAAGGGAAAGAAAGAAAGAAAGAAAGAAAGAGGAAGAAAGAGGAAAAGGAAGAAAAAAAGAGGGAAGTGAGAAAAGGAAAAAGAAAAAGAAGAAAAGAAAAGAAAAGAAAATAAAAAGAAAAAAAAGGAAAGGAAAAGTTATAACTGTCTGAGAGTGAGTTTTCCGACTAATGAAATCCAAAATGAGTTGCGAATATAAAGTATTGCAAGATTTCTTCCCTGCCCCCCCGGCACTGATTGGCAATACTCTTTTTGTGTGTGTGTGTGTGTGTGTTGGTTTGAAAAGCAGGAAGAAATGTAATGAATTGAGTGCTGTCAGAGATGTCTTCTCTGTTGATGTGGTGAATGGCAGTAGCTCCCTGATCCAGTGCAGGTGCAGTAGAGCTGGGGAATAAAAGAGGGGGGCTCTCTGTTCAGTGGAAAAAGCACATTCCCTACAATAGACCACACACTGCCAGCCAGCACGGCATCAGCTCACACTCTCAGACTTTTTTTCGCCTCTTTCCACAGTCCTGAGCTCACAAAATGGCTATACATTAGCACTAGTTAGGGTTTGCTTTTAATGAACCAGTTGTGACTCCTTTTGACCAACATTTAAATCTGCTGTGCTCTCTCTGAAGACAGGTCTGTTTTGATCACAGTTTTTTTTTTTTTTTTTTTTTTTTAATGGCCCGTTTCCTTACAAGGCAGCTCATTCACAGACATCACTTGCATTTGATAAAAAAAAAAAGAAAAAGAAAAAAAAGAAAGAAAAGAAACTTCGATTAATAAAATTTTCCAAGTGCTCCTATAGGAGAAAGATTTTTATATATATACATATATATAATAGAACGGTGTGCGGAGGAGGAGAGCCACTGTTTTTAACTGCATGAGATGGTCTAATCCTATACACGAACGCATATTAATCCTGTTTAGAGATAACCTGTCTCCTTTTTGGCTTAATATATTATCCTTACACACAGATTAAAAAAAGAAAAAGAAAAAGAAAACACCCTTTACACTCATATTAATTGGGTGCAGATAGTTGGGGGGGGGGCTTTCTTTCTTTCTTTCTTTTTTGGCATGTTTCCATTCTTTTTTATCCCCCTCATTTTCTTCTGCGCGCTCTGCTCAGAGGTGGCTGCTTCTGGTTCCTCAAGTTTTATTCGTTTCCTTTGCGGCGCTGGCGCCTCCCGCGCGCCCCGCGCCCCGCCGGGCACGGGGACCGACCCGGCGCTCCCCTGCGACAAGCTCGTTATCGCGATGGACTCACATTGCGCTGAGGAAAATTGCTCCGTGGTTGCACGTATTAAAAAAAGAAAAAAAAAGTTGCTATGAAAGTTTTTTTTTTGGTCTTTTTTTTTCGGTAATCGTGGTAATAAATAGCATCAGCTCCTGCACCACTTTGGCAAAGCCGCTTTTTTCCCTCAGTGCTGCTAAACAGGAGAAACTGACAGCGAACCAGCTATTACCTGAGCTCCAAGTAAACTCCCCCCGCCAACCCTATCTGATAACAAAACGCGTTCGCAATAAATGACATTAGAAATAATAGTTGGACTCCAGCAAGTGCCTGCAGCGCGTTTGCAGGGGTCAGATCTTGTCATCCCGAGCACAAAAGAACGCGACTCGTCTGCGTATGAGAGAAGAGATAATATCGACGCGCCTATATTAAAAAGTGCGGATCGGTTACACTTTGTTTGGGGGCCGGTTCGCACCTTGGCGCTGCCGCCCGTTCCTTGCCGGGGGGGGACACACGCATCACCCACCGGCGCCTCGTTTCTCGCCACCAGTCGCAGCCCCCCCGGCTCTGCCCAGCTGCGAAGCGGCCAAGTTGGTGGCTCCGCTTGGGGACCGTCGCGTCGCGGGTGTCACATGCGGTCGGCGACGGGGACGTGCAAAGCGCTGCCCCCCCCCCCCCCGGCCCCGCGCCGCCCGGGACCGCTTCCCGCCTCCCCGCAGCCGCGGTTAATCCGCGCGCGCACACGCCGCACCCAAGGGGCAGCTCCAGCCTATTTAGATCGCCGTGCTTGGGTGCACAAATTTAAGTGGCGAATGACTTATAAACCTAATAACTGCTCCAATAAAAAAATAATTATTTGATTAGGGCAGAGCAAATCTGCTCGGGTACGAGGATGAGCCCGCGTTTGCGTGGCGGTTGGGGCTCTTGTCTTTGGCTTGAGCTCAAATGTCTTTTTAAAATGCGTTTTAAAAGCATTGCTCCGGAAAACACAACAACAACAACAACCTCCCCCATCCTATCCCTAAAAACAATCTAAGAGCGAAAAAAAAATCACCCTGATTCACAAGACGCCGTGGAATATTTCTTGTGATATTATTTAGGAGGATGAATTGATTTCTAAAAAGAAAATCAATGTGAGATTTGGGTGGTTTTGCATTAATTGAAAACAATCAACACGGGGGACCATTAATCACAAATGCTTTCACCTCTCTCACTTTTTTTTTGTTTTCCCTCCGTTAAGGATGAAGTTTATGCGCCTCTTTCAAGCGTATTTGTGCTTCTGCTTTTACAAGGAAAAGTGAGGATGCAACAAGACCAGTCGCGTTGTCCCCTCTATACTTTTAACGCTAGCATATTGTTTGATTACTAATTCGAGTTAATATGATCTTTATGGCAACATAACAGTGGATAATTGGCCCTTTTTCTGAACAACAATGTAAATCACAATCGCTTTATTATTTAATAACGTCAAACGCTTCGTTGGATTGGCCCCGACAGAGAAGACCTTTTCTTTCTAGGCAGTGTTGTTGAGAAAGAACAATGCAGATCTAATTGTGGAGATTTCAGAAGTTGGCTCCTGTAAATGAACAGCTTAGATATGGAAGTTCCAGCAGATGTCTGCACTTTTCCCTGTGACAAACCTTATAACCCCCCTCCCTCCTCCCCTGCCCCGACCTCCCCCCCTCCCCGACTTATTGAAGATTTTTTTGTTCTCACATCCTAGCAACAACCTAAATCTTCCAGCCGCAAATGCCCCCCCTCTCTCCTCGTTGCTACCCGGCCCCTCAGCTGGCGGGCTCGAGCCTGCGCCCCGCGCTAGCGGCTCCCGCCTCCCCTCCGCCCCCGCTGCCCCCCGCGGGACGGGGCCGGGGGGGCCCGCTCTGCTGCTCCCTGCGCGCTCCAGCCGCGCAGATGGGCGCAGCGCCGCTTCAGCAGCGCTCGGGGGGCGAGCTGCGCCCGGCCGGTGAAGATGGAAAGTGCCGGGACCCGGCGCTCCCCACCCTCGGCCCCGGGTGTCCCCTTCGCGCTGCCCTGGGGCTCGCGCTGCCCCTGTCCTTGCCCGCGCTGCTGCCCCCGGGTCCCCCGAGGCTTCGCGGGGGACGTTGCGCGGTTCCCTGGGGGGGAGATTAATAGGGGGCGCCTCCCCACCCCCCGCGCGGCTCTGCGCGCAACGGCCCGGGCTCTGCGCGGGCTTTTGCCCTGCGATCGGAGCAACGTGATGGGGCTTGGAGGGGGAGCCCATGGGGACGGCTGAGCCCTGTCCGCTCCCTCCCCCTCCCCCGCGAGCTGTTCTGCTGGAAAGCGGTTGATTTGGAAAACTTTGGCTGGGGGGAGCCGGAGCGGGGACGCTGCGCGCGCGGCCGGCGCTGCGCCCAGCGCCGAACAATGCGCGCTTTGATACGCGCCGCTGCTCGGCTGCGGGACAGGGGCTAGGGGGCCGCGCAGCCCTTCCGAGGGGGTCAGGAGACGAGGCCCAGATATCAAATACTGGATGTTCCCCCTTCCTTTTGTTTTCCGTTTTGACCTAAACAAGCGCTCGGGACAACTGCAGCTAAACCCGTTTCTGCACCAAGTGCAGTGAAGTCCCTCTCTGTCCCTCCACCCGTGTCTCCCACCGCTGTCCGGACCGGGATGCAACCGTTGGACGATGCGGGGTCCTGGGGCAGCTTCTGGGCCTTGGTGCCCCCACCCTGGGGGAGCTCCCCCTGCCCGCGGGGCCGCCGAGACCGGGGGCTCTGGCATCAGAGCCACGGCTTTTTTTTTTTTCCTCTTTCCTTTACTATGCGAGGGCCCACTTGATTAAAGCGTTAAACATTCCGGTCTTGATCACGAAATTCTTTGATCTCGAAATTCCCTGAAACAGAAATCCAGATTCACTGAATCAGTATTGAAAACCTTCCGCCATGGGAAGCGACTCATCCTTTCACCGCTGATCTTTTTGGCATTTTTTGTTTTGTTTCTTAGTGTGGGTAGAAAGTCTCGATTCTTTTTTTTTTCGACTTTTCCTGTTTGTTTGTTTGTTTGTTTGTTTTGCAACTTTGCTTTTCTCTGCTGACAACCCCCTAGCGCGGGGTGCGCCGTCAGCTCTGGATGTTGCTGCGCCTCGCTGGGAGCGGGGAAAAGAGGGATTGCAGGGGGGAAAACGGGGTTGCAGGGTGATAAAGGGATTGCAGGAGGAAAGCGAGGTTGCAGGGGGTAGCGGAATAGCGGGGGGATAGGAGGATAGCAGGGCAGAGCGGGATAGGCAGGCAGAGCGCGCAGCGCGGAGCTCCGCGGCGCGCCGAGAGTTAATGCGCGCCCGTCCCCAGGGCTCTGCGCAGGGGCGGCCAAAACTGGCGGCGACTCCCCCCACCGCCCCAAAACATAAACACGGGCAGGGGCTCCCCGAGCCTCTCGCTCGGGCCGGGGGCGGGGGGAGGCGGCCCCTCCCTCCCTAGCGAGCTCATTTCCACGACCGCGCCCCCCGCGACACGGGAACCCCCCGCCGGGCACCGAGCGCGCGGTGCGGCCCGGGCTGCCCCGGCGACGGCGACAGCCGAGGCGGAATCAAACCGGGGCCACGCAGCCATCGCTGGGGGCGCGGGCGCCGCCGGCCCCCGGCCACGCGTGTCCGCGCTGCGCCGCGTGCGCGGGGGAAGGAGCAGCGGAGCCCGGGGACCGTGCGCGGAGGGGGATGGGAGCGCCGCGAAGCCCCACACTTATCAATAACAAGATGTATAAATATCAAAGTGAAGTAGCCCGAGTAAGTCTTTCTAGAAGCGGGGAGGAAGCTTAAGCAGCTTTCTTTAATGGTGATTTGTAGCTCTGTAAGGGGCACGGATAGCAAATACCCTGCAGGTGCATGTTGTAACACTGCCATCCGGACTTTAATGTAGATTACTCTCCAACTCGTTTGATCGGTCCTTTGAAACCCTTTACAATTGCCTGTGACGAACCGCCAGTCTCAGTTTTTTTTTTCTTTGAATAATGCCTTAAGGGTAAGTCCTCGGGGCTTTTAAAGATCTCCAGCACATTTAAAAAAAAATCACGTTAGATTTCACTTTAGAGCGTAGGTCCGTGTCTCTCAACTTGGGGCTGTTAACAAGCATCTTTTAAATCATTAATCATTTAATGGCCACCAACTTTACTCGGGAAGGAAGATGCTCGTGGGGCTCTTCTAAAGACCTCCAGGCGTTTATATGGCCTCGGGGATCACTCTGGTTAAAATTTAGGAGGGAAAGATCCCACGGAGCCGCCTGGGGCCTTGCATCAGCCTGGGGATTTATGGGCTCCGCCGCGTGTGAACGCGCGGGGACGGTGCGAGCGGGACGAAGATGCGCGGGTTGCAGCATCCCTGGGGCCAGGAACGGGACCAAGGGCCGTGCGGGGCCTCTCGTGTCCCCTCCTGTCTCCGTCGGTCCCCCCGGGGAACCGCGTTAGCCCCGGTGTCTCCGGGCGCACTCCCGCGGAAAGGCCCGGCCGCAATAAATCCCGCAGCTGCTTCTGCTCCCTCTGCAGAATAACGCGTAACCTTTAATATTTATTCGGTACTATTAATTCAAAAAATGATTACTGAACTTTTGGCCCTGCAACTTCCACAAGCGGCGCTTTGTTTCTCCCCAACTCAGCTCGGGAGAATCCATCCCTCCGCATCAAACCAGGGGGTCGAATTAAAGGCCCATTTGGGACACTTGAGACTACAAAGGGTTACACATAAATAAATGCCACATTTGCCTATTGCAAAAGTTTTCTCTGTCCTTTCTCAGTCACAACAGGGGAGGAAAAAGCCGTCGTTTATTATCTAGTGCCGGGCAGGAGCAGCCCCTCCAGAATGTGCTCTTAGATTTGGCCGGCAGAAGAGGGACTTTTTTTTTCTTCCCCTCAACAGCAGCTCCTTTTGTTCTCCAGATCTCTTTCCCAATTTCAAGCTTCACTTGCAGATCCTAAGTTTGTTTGTTAATGACGCTATTACCATCTGGCTCGTCCTACTTTCCAAAAGATATAAATCTCCCCAGTTTCATTGCCTACATTATCATTTAAGTGCCACCATAGCTAGAAGAAAAATATGCTTTCAAGGCTGCGATTCTCTTGCACGGAATAACTCCCCGGGCGCGGAACCTCTCGCCCGGCCGGGGGACACAGAGGGCGGATTGAAGGAATGTCCCCAAATGGATTTCACCTTGCAGCGATCCTCGCCGAGGGGAGACACTAGGACTGAAGTTTTCCGCCGTAAACTTAAGTGAACCTTCCCCGTCGTTTCTTCCCGCCCCCCGTTCCGCTGCGGTTTAATGGATCTGGCTGCTCGGAACCGCTATGTCGGGGCCTGGGGCTGCCCGCGGCGCCGCGGGGGGAGCGGACGGAGCCCGCGCTGCCCCCGGGGGCTCCCCCCGTTAAAGGCGCCTCTTCCCTAGGTGCGGAGCGGGCCTTTCCCACGGCGTCCTGGCGCACCGGGAAGAGGAGCTGGCGCTGCGCTCGGTGCCAAGCGGGCGCGGATCTGTGCGCGCTGCGGCGCGGGGGAGGGAGCGGGCCCGCTCTGTGCATGGGCTCCACAATGCCTCTATTTATCCGCTGCAACCAGCCGGGGCAGGTTGAATAGGCGCGGGAGAGACGCTCAGCCTCCAAACGCGTGGGCTCTGTGGGATCTCGGCCCCACTAGCGGGTTTCCACGGCTAATTTCGCGCTCCACGGGGCTCCCGGCCCCAGCTCTGACCGGCAGCTCTGTCTCCCCCAAACTTCGCCCGCATTTCCAGGCTTCAGCCTCGGCTCACTGCACTCCCCAGTTTAGCCACGGGGAAGTTTAAATCCTTATCGCTTCCTTGCTAGGTGTCCGGCAACATTTTTATTTTATTTTATTTTCAAAAAAAATTAAGATATATGTATACGTGCACACACATATACACAATGTAGTCAGGAAAGGAGACTATTTTAATATATGGAAGAAAGCCGGGGATTTTTTTTTCCACGAGTGGTTTAATTGTTAAAAATAATTACGTATGAAAAGAAAGCTTACTTATTATGCACTTCTAATTCTGTGACTGCTTAGGAGAGGAAAGGGGCCAAAACAGTGATTAATTAATATCACACAGGCGTAGCTGTTTTGCAGCGAAGGGCCTTTCCCCCCCGTCGCCGCTGCAGAGTTATCATCCAGCTCGAGGGCTGTGTAGCCAGGAAGGGATCTTGTTTATAAATTTATATGACGACCTTTTCTTTGTGTGCGCTCTAAAGTTGATATGGACAAATTGCAGAGGTATACAATTTAAGTAGATGCACTTTTAATCACCGATCATTAAAATGGTTATGTTAAATATACTCAATTACATGCATGACTTCACCCTAACAGTACTTCCTATTCTCCCAGCTGCTCACGTATTCCTTAACTATAGTCAGCAGAAGAAACTCGATTATGCTGAATCCATACATTTCTATGGATTTCATCAGCCTAATTAATGCTTCAGTGTGGTCCGTGTGACTGAATGGTCCCTTACTTGGGTAAGGAGGCAGTGGCGGAATGCAAAGGGTCTTTCTTTCAAATATACCCATGGGGGTCACTCTAGGACTCTAATGGCAAAGGTAGCAAGTGTTAAATAGCAGAAACATGCAGAGAAAGGGAAGGCAGAGATGTAAAAAAGACATTGATACTGTAGGTATGCCCAACAGGTCAGTGATGATAATTAAAACGGTAACAGAAAAGAAGGTACATGGGAGGATGCCACTGTTTGCAGCGTGCCTCGTTATGAGCAAACAAATCCGATGGCTGGAATGCAGCTTGCTGAGGGAAAACAAAAAAGCTATCAGCAGAATTTGGGGCTAAATGATTCCCCTACGTGAATGCCCGGTGTATTCTCTGAGTCTTTCGCGGGGGAAATGCGCATTTCTTGAGGGTGAGCGGCCTTGGGGGCAGCGAGGCCTCCCGGGCCGCACATCCCGGCCGTTCGCGGAGGGGTAGGAAGAATGGAAGATTTTCCCCCAATTCCCGGGACTGGTGCACGCCCGCGACACGGGGATACACTTTACTGGCAAAAGTCGCTGTCTCCCACCTCTCTTCCAAAACTAAGAAGCGGTTAAAGTCAAAGGGAAGTGTTGCTGCTTTAGCAGGAGCAGCCAGTGGCTACTTCTGCGACCCGTCTTCCCATCTCAGCGTTCAGTGGGATCTCAAAGGGAAGAAGCAGCAGCATCTGAATCGCCGAGAAATTAATCGAGATTTTGTGGTTGCTGTTATCGTTCCCACCTGTTGTGGTCGAGGACCACCCGATCAGCCCTTTTGCGGGGCGTCGGGGGAAATCAGAGCTAATTTCTTGTCATTCTCGGTCTGGCAAGAAGACGTGTCGGATCCATGTCCTGGCTTGGTGTCAGTGCCTCGCTTCAGCCTTCATCCTTGGAGTGAGAGAGCAGGGAAGATTTCAGATCCATAACCAAATTATAACCTAGGAACTTTATGCTTGTCATGCTAATTTAATGACTTTTATAGTAAGTGTAGACTTTCTGTCTTTTGAAATTAGCTCTTCAAAACGCTTTGTGTAATGACAGACACTAGACATAGGAGACAAATGCGCAAGCAATAGTGGGATAATAACCTGGCAAACACTGTGCCATTTAATATTAAAACGGGGAATAAAATGCATTCAATCGCAGCCAATGTGTGCACTGGTGTCCCATTTATTTGTCCCATGCCTCGGCTCCAGAATGGTCCGAAAGGAGAATATCTCGGAGCAATCCCGTGCCTGGATTTCCTTGGAAAATGAGCTGATCCCAGGCGTGGGGTGCAGAATAGCGTTTCATAAAGCGGAACGGTCCCTCGCCTTCCGGCGCTGCTTGCGCGTGTCCCAGCGCGGTGCCTACCGCGGTGATTTGCGCAGGCGGCGGCTGCCCAACCGCCCCTGCGGAGCCTCGCGCGGCCCCTCGGCAGCGCCGCGGCAGGACGCGCTGTCCCCGGGTCGTGGCCCTGCTCGTGCAAATCACCTGTGGCCCCAAGAGCAGCCCCGATCCAGAAATCGGCCCGGGAGATGCTCCCGATAACAAAGCGAGGGGCAAAACCAAAGCTATAGGCGCGCCGCAGCCTGGGCGGCTCAGTCATTGCCTATAATTGTAAATAAGGTAAGTTCACACGACGATCGAGTGACGGGGGAACAAGAGGCCTATTTTAATCAGGTGGTTATCTCTCCTTGGTGGAGATCAGAGCTCCATCACTCCTGGCCTCCTCATTGTGTCCCCCCTGCTGGAAATGACAGCTCCTTCAGAAATAAGCAACTTGGTCCCTGGATGGGATTTCAGCTCTTTTGCACTACACATGTACCAATTGTCATTTTACAGCTATAGCGAAACCTCTAAATTATATAAGTGTATAAACTCGGCCTCATTAAATCCCCCTTTTGGATAGCCTCAAGGTTAGAAAGTATATTACTGTAAGCCAGAAGAGACTTAAATTATATCCAAATGGGGATTGAAACGTAGAGGTACTTAAGCACACTCCTTGTCTCGGCTGCAGAGGTTTCATCCTTCCCTCCGCTTTCTCCTTTTAGGGTGTTAAAATATTACAAACGCAGCCGTTTCCTTATGTGAAATCAAATGATCCGAAATCCTGTTTCTTGATTCAGCCTACGGGCCCCTTTGTGGTGGGGACAAAAACACCAAGATACGATCAAATGCTGTCGTCTGACCAAAGAGAAATTTATCGTTCGGCTGAGAGAGCTCCCTCATTTGTAGCTAGAAAGCCTCCCCTTCCAGAATGCACGTGAACGTGCCACGCAAGTTGTTTTCTCGGCTGTGATAAATAGGCGTGTGCGGACAGAGGGGACGGGAGGCAGTAACAACCCGGCCCGGGGCATGCTCTGCCTAGCGGCTGATTTTAATAATAATGATGATGATGATAATAATAATATAAATCCCCGTTTCGGTGGGAGGTCTGTGCTCCCGCCGCGGGCAGCTGCAGGGGCTGCTGGTGACAGAGCAGCCCGTAGAGCTGCAGCCCCAGCGAAGTCGGACGAAGTTGGGTTTACGGCGGGGGGGGGGGGGTGTTCGCCTCCCCCCACGCGTGTTTGCACCCTTTGCAGCACCTGCGAGGGGGTCGTGCACTCACACTCACACTCACACTCACTCGCACACAAAGTTTGGGAAGTTCCTCCGCAGCGGGGGCGGCGCGGGCGCTGGAGCAGCCGGTCCCCTCGTCCTCCCCCGCCGTTCTCCTCCTCGGCAGCGCCTCTCACCGGGGCATCGCCCCCTCCCTCGCCTGGCGGTTGCTCTCCCCGCGCCGGACGCGCAGACAGCACGTTCCCAAACTTTGAAATGCCAAATCACGTTACGGCTGTGGCAGGAGGCTGCTTTCGGATCCGTGACAGCTGAGTTTTCCCTATCGATTATGTGACACTGCAGTTCATTTACACGGCTCAAAAGCTTAAAACCACCGAAGCAGCCCCCAGTTTAACCCGAAATCCTAACAGAAAGTGAATCAACTTTCTGGCCAGTGTTTAAACTGATAGATCAGAACTTAATTCGGAGAGACAGAAAGGGAGAGAAACGACAGCACGGATTTATCTTGCCCGGCGTCCTCCGCCTAAACTTTAGAAACAGAGGCGTTGAAAATCCGGGGCCGCGATGTTAATTAGGAGCAGCGCGCTTGGTTTCTAGATATTGTGTGTATATATGTATGTGTGTGTCTGTATATATATATATATGCGTATATATATATATGTTATTTCTCCAGAGCAGATTGTACGGGTGGGTTTTGTGGAAGTGTGTGCGGGTTTCTGCGCAGGGGCTGCCGCGACAGCAGGTTTTTCGCGGCGGGGGGACACCCGTTTTCCTCCCGCCGTGGGGCCGGGCCCGGCCCCCACACGCCGCCAGCTCGTTACCTTGGCTCCTTGGAGCGGGGACTCCCGGGAGCTCTGCGCGCGCCCCCGGCCTCGGCGAGGTTTCATTCCTTGCTGTTAGAGCCTGGGAACAATAAGGGACGTCGGACCGGGCTTTTATTGATTATTTGTCACCCTGTATTTGTCACTTTCAATAACTTTTCCTGAAGTTTTACTTACGGGCACTTGAGCTTTCGGATTAGGCCAGATCTGCGGATTGCAGTGAGGGGTAATTATCCGCTGGCCTGCTTCCCTGCAGTCAGAGTTGGGCAGCCAGAAAGAAAAGAGCATTAACGTATAGAATGTGTAGGATCCGGCTTGAGCTACCCCCACCCACTCCCTAAAGCGCCGCCCGCTCCGAGCAAGAGACGAGAGCAGCGCGGAGCTCGCCGGGGGGGCAGAGCTGCTTCCCTCCCGGGATCGCCCTGCCATCCTCCTCACCATCCTCATCCTCCTCCCCTATCCTCATCCTCATTCCTCTACCCATCCCCTCCCCATCCTTACCCTCATCCCCATCCCCATCCTCCTCATCCCCATCCTCCTCATCCCCATTCTCATCCCCATCCTCATCCTCAGCCCCATTGTCAACCCCAACCCCCTCCTCGGGTCGGTCCCGTGCAGGTTGTGCCCGAGGTGTGCTGGGGTGGGGGGACAGCCAGAACGAGGCCTCGGGGGAGCCTCCAAGGCCCCCAGCAGGTCTCAGTGCCGAGAGACGGGCTCACGCTCAGAAAAAAAAGAAAAGAAAAGAAAATATCTCCCCACAAACGTTGTCGCCGGAACCTTTGGACTTTCTCCACTGGCCAAATCCCAGGTATTAAATTAAAAAGCTGGCTCGAGCCACTGGCGGGGAAGCAAAAGCTGGGGATTTGTATTATGAAGATCGACTCTTCAGAAATGCCCGTCTGTCAGCCCGGACCCGCATATTCTCTGATTAAAGACTCGCATCAGCTGCCCCTGAATGTGGAGCACCCGTGGGTCCCTGCGCCTCCCGTCCCAGGCAGAGTCTCATCAAAAATCTCCGATTCTCATAGATTTAAGTTTTTTTTTTTTTTTTTTTTTTCCCAAAATGAGTGAGAGGCCTGATTTTTGGCCATCTTCCTTCCCTGGTAACTTTGCTGCATCTCCTGAGCAATGCGCACCCTTCCATACGTGTTCCAGCTATACTGAAATATAGGTGCTCCCTATCACGTATGGGATATCCTACTGCGTACAGGATATCCTATCATGTACAGTATAGCACTTGAGGTAGCGTATCTCCTAGCACTGTACGTGTAGAGGTGAGTGAGCACAGAGCCCGATGACATGGGATTTAATTATGGTGCAGTGCAATCTTCATGCTGATTAGGAGCAAAAGCAATTGGGGACTTATTAGCCACAATGAACTAAAAAAAAAAAATAGAGCAGTAATCTCAGCCCTCAATGGTCTAAATATTATTGTTTCAGTCGTACTGAGGGAATTCAGGCCAAAAGTGTTACGAATACAGCATCTGTGCGTCTTTCCCACCAAGAGAGCAAGAGTTTCTAACCACTTTCCAAGCGCTTACTTGCCAGCTCGGAAACCTGTTAAATAGGGGGCTGAGATCTCCCATTTCAGGCCCAGATGTTTGGATCACTGCATGGTCTATAACGCAAGATGCTCGGTACTCAGCAGCTGTTGGTACCAAGAGGTAACCTGACTGGGCAGCATCCTGCTAGATCTTAAAGATTTCCTGCTTTCCAGTGATTTATACATGAAATTCCTAGAAGAGAGGAAGTGGCACAAAAGGTCCCTGAGCCATAAGCTGAGGTAAATGTGATACAGTCAGAGAAACCTCATGCAAAACCCTCCCCAAATCCCCTGCCCCCGGGAGGGTGCTGAGCGCAGGGGCTGGGGCCGTGGGGAGGGTTTGGGTGACATCAGTGCCCTCGTGTCCCCTAAGCCCCATGAAATGTCCCCCTGGCCTCGCAGCTGGCAGGTGGTGCCCAGCAAGGGCAGCGGGAGGCCGCCTCATGCAGGGCATGGCCCGCGTTACCCTGGGGACTGAAGAGTCCCCTCTACTTCCAAGGCTGCGACTTGGGAGATGCCGGGTTTGCCGACAGCCCTCTGTGACTCCAGTCATCGCTAAACCGGAGAGGACCTCATTTCCTGCCAGCCACAAGGGCTTTTAATAAGGCTGCCAGGGGTGCCTGGCTGCGGGAAGGACAGTCAGTGTTTGTCACCGGGGAATGAGCTGGCATCACCGCTCGCCTCTGAGTCAACAACCTGGCGAGCCCCGAGCATGACTTCATAAATCCTGCAGCTAGAGGAGAGGCGCACGCCTCCCTGTGCAGCGCTGGGCAGAAAGAATGGGGAGAAAATGAAATAAAATGCAACAAACGCTTCTGATCTTCCCACCAACCTCTTGATCAGTCATTCGGTTGTTTCCGGTTGTGTTAGTTCATGCTCAAAAAAAGTGTAAAACCATCTTGTGTAGACATAATAAAACCAGTAATGATAAAAAAATAATCTCTTAAGGAGAGACAGCCTTTTCTCTAACAAATCTCTGCTACTTGGAGAACGATATTTAAACATTTTTAATTGAAATTGTTCTCACGATTAATTCCAAACTGCTAAATAATATTATCACATAGCTATCTATTTATTTGGCACCAAGGCTTGACATTTCCAGGCATTTCACATGACATTTCCAGGCATTTGGTCAGGTTTGGAAAGAGAAAGAGTCCTTTACAATTCCCGTATTCACTTTTTTTAGAAAAACGTTAGGTCTCTTGGTCAGCATTAATTTTTCCCTTGTAGCAAAAATGTAAAATAGAAGTGGGACAAAATATGGTGCATATCCTTCTTGCTTTTCACATGCAAATCTCTCACTTTATCCCCCCACACTGTAGGATCTCTAGCGTTAGAGCAAACTCAGCAGCTCTCCCCTCCGCCGGCTCCGTGCTGTCAGCAGAGGAACCCAGCCCGAGTGCAGAGCAGCGATCTTAATATTAATATTTAACTCTTCAAACAACACAAGATACTTCAAACCCATGTGTAAGACAAAATGACATTACATTTTCCATCATTAAACCTCTGTTTAGCTGTTCTCCAGAAATAAGTAGTTCATAACAAGCTGGGGCTCTGATTGGCAGCCAGCAGAAGCCCTTAAATACGATTTTTTGCAGCTATAACATAGCGTACTGTTCCTTGCTGCCTTTAGCAAGTGTCTATTTCAAGCATAGGAGCATGGGGAAAATTTACATAAAAGTTTCACATATAATACAGGGTTGCTCTGAAATTAAGCAGCAACATTTTTTTTCTTTGTTGTTTTATAAAGGTCGCACTTCATTTTCCTGTTTGCTTAGTGCACTCTCTGATCCCTTGATGCATTTTTGAGCATTTTCAGTCATGCTCACAAGCCCTTTGCTTACCTGGTAAATTTTAAGTGTGAAATCATTAGTGTTCAAAGTGTCTGAAAAAAACAACAGTAACAATGTCTGACAACTTTTCCTTTTTTTTTTTTTTTCTCTTGTATAATATTTCATGGTACATTAAATGGGTTACACAGTCTCTGCCTAAGAGACCAAAGCAATGTATTGCCACATGCTTAATGTTTTCATCAAGCAGCTGCTTTTTAAAAGGAAAAAGAAAGACGAAGACAGCCAAGAATCTTTCATTGACCTTTTCCCAGTTTGCTGTGAATTCAATAAGAAACGATAATAATTTGGAGATAGAAACAGAACGAATAATAAGTATTATTTCACAAGAAAGGGTGTCATTTGTGATTGCAGGCAGATATCCGAAAAGCAGCTTGTTAAATCTGTTGATCTATTGCACTTTTTTTTTTTTTTCTGGAAGTTGAAATGGTTTTAGCCGGAATCGCTTCCTCGATGGCAGCTCTGGAAGTAGCAGCTCCTGCTGGAGCAGCCTGAGTGGAGGAGCAAACAATTAAAACATTTACGTACTCGATCCTTCATAGACATCTCTGCGAGGCAGGTCTTTTTTCCCCCCCCCCACTCTTATTTTTTTTTCCTTTTTTTTTTTTTTTTGGTAAGAGGGATAAGCTTGGAGTGCCCAGTCACCGTGGCAACTGCCAGAAAAATTCTCCTGAAGTTTGAAGAGGTCAGCGAGCGGGGTCACCAACTCTGGCCTCTCCGCGCGCCGGGGCCGGCGGGCTCCGTCCCGCGGCGGCCCGGGCCGAGCGCTGGGAGGTTGGTCGCTCCCGCGCTGAGATAAATTTTTGGAGTCAGTTCACGGCCCGGGCTCTCCAGGTGGCCTCCAAAATCGATGGTGACCCGGTGACCCTGTCGAGCGGAGGCAGAGCATCCAACCTAAGGGAGGATTTAGCCAGGGCCGACAGCTTTCCGCTGAGTGTTATTGGGGACAGTGCAAACAGTTTGGGAAGCGAGGAGGTAGGTATGAGGAGCGGAGGTCATTAAAAGCATATTAAAAACAAATTTTTGAAATCCTCGTTAGTGGAGAGTTCTTATTAGCATCAGTCGTGCCTTAAATGAGCTGTTTTGGCAAGGACCAGTTTTGTCCTGCCCTAACAATATCATACCCTGAGTTTCAGTGCATCAGTATATGAAAAAGTGGCATTTTATAAATTGCAAACAGCCACTAATATTTTGTCTGCCTCTGGATTTGAAGGGTGTAAAAGAAACAGGGTGATATGCGGAAAAGCAATGTTTATGAAGCACATTTTTTTTTCTTAATATAATAAAACCCACAAAGTAGCTGCTTGAAGCAGGTTGTTTATTTTAAGAAGTATCTCCTCTAATGTGTGCATTCTCCTTGGAGCCAAAAGGCTCTTAATGGGAGTAGTTTTATATTTGAACTAGGAAACAAAGTAGTGTTCAGAAGAAAGTCCGGGAGCTTCATGGGCTAATTCCTTTGCTGATTGGTAATACAAATAGACAAGCCACAGATTTGGTTGTATATTTTCACAGAGGAGGGCTGTGGTCAGGCTAAGATTGCAGTTATAGGAGAAACTACATTTTTCCCTTAAGATCTGAAGCGGCACAAGCTGCAAGGGGAAGGGGAGGCTGCTGCAGACATCTGACATTTAAGGAAATTGGTAAACTTGAGCTTCTGGGCAAGTTGTGCTCCTGTTTAACTGTCCTGTTTTATTACCACTAGCACTAAAACCCAGTTTGGCCCCTGGTTCTCACATAAGCAGCAGGCACCGTCAGTCAGGCAAGTGCCACTACACAGCGAGGCAAAGTACAGTATGCAAGGTGGAAAATCACTCTCAAGCTTCATGTGACTTCAAAACGCCTTAGAAGGAAGAAAAATGTGTTAATATTAATGCCTGTTTTTAGAAAAAAATAAGCAAAATTGTCCCGGTGGAAATTTTGCCAGGGCGGTTCCTCATGCGCCTTGTGGGGAAGGTCCCAGTTCGGGGCCCACTCGTCAGCGCCGGGGCTGCCTGGCCACAGAGCTGCTGAACATTGGGCACAGTCCCCCTAAATCCATGGGATGTGTGTGCTGAGTAACAGCGTCTGCGAAGGCCTCGTGATTACCACAGCGAGAGCCGCTAGATCTTAACTGCAGGGAGAGCTGCTAGATCTTAACTGCTCCTTGCGCTGCACAAGTCCGTGGAAACCTTCTGGCTGAAGTCCCGTGTCTCAGACTTGTTTTAATGCTCATGCTTCCTGGTAGCACGGGTATAGGGTGTTCCAGTTCTACCTAACAAGTAGGGGATTGCTGGTAGAGCAGCTCTCCCACTGGAACTTTGGCATGAAAATCACGCCAAACTTCCCCCCACCAAAGCTCCAGACTTGGGAAGAGGACTCATTGGCATAGGGGGACCTCGAGAGCTTTGACTTGCTGCAGACTCCACTGAACTGGTCTCTGGAGATCCTACCGAATTTACAAGCAACTGCAAATCCAGAAATGTCACTGAAACAAGTCCTGGGCTTGCATCTTTCCTACTTCTTCGCCTTTTTCAGTTGTTCGTCGCTAGTGCGTCTAGGATACAAAGCACCTGTAGGTGCATGTGGCAGCAGTGGCTAAAGTGAGAACATTTCTCTCTCTCATTCCCTTTGGCTCAGTGAAGTGCTCTCTTCAAATAACAATTTGATTCCTTGAAACATTTTCTCAAGTGTGGGCAATTTTAGTTGAAAAAGAATGATATACATGAACAGCCTTAATATGGCGCTAGAGATCAGAAATCACCAAAGGCTACGGGCTAAGTAGTTCCCAGACTGTCATATGGATCACTGCTAATCCATGAGGCCTTGAGAGGTTTGCTGCAGGTGGTCTGTGGAACTGTATTAAATAATAATACTTATAGTCTTCAGTTAACATTTTGATGCAAAGAGAATGTGGCAGTCTGTGAGAAATTTTGAGAGCTTTTTGCCCCAACGTCTGAGAGTGTTTGCTTTAGGTGAGTGTGTCTCAGCCTGTGGTCCATAAGGCACCAGAGTGTGTTCTGAGGACATTTTCAAATTAAATGTACAGTTAAGTGGACAGCCTTTATCACTCATGCAAACAGGCAAACACCCCCTTTCTGAAAAAAAAAAAAAAAGATTCAAAACAAAATGCAGAAAATAGAAGTAATAAATGAACACTGAAGCCTAAGGGTAGTTTGTGCTTGGTTGCAGGGCACTCCTGCAGAGCTGCACAGGGCCTGAGACGCGCTGCTCTGGACAGTGGCATTTCTCCACAACCCGGATCGGCGCTGTTTAAGGTCTGCACTTTCCGGAGGAAGCAGCAAGGGTGAGCAAGAGCCCAGAGCAGCCTTCGTGGCAGGGTTACAGTAGAGCTGCCACTTTGGGAAGCCACTGGGAGCTAGGAAGTTCTTAATCTTTCCCTGCCTACGGGACTGTCATTTATAGACCTACTATTGTCTCATCTCTTATAAGGGTGTTTCCTTACATTAAGGGTCCAAGAACAATCGGACTTGGCCATGGTTCACAGCTACTTGTTTGTGGCTGAATGCCCATCTAATAATGCTGTTTATGATTTCACTTCTCTCCTGCACAGCAAACTGCATATAGGGACTGGCTTAGGTGATATATATGCGGAAACAAATGTTTCCGTTTTTTTTTTTTTCTCTTTTTTTCTAGTTTCTAGTTTGTCTGTCTTAATTTATTACAGTTTATGTGATAGCACAAATGGAACTTTATTCATTTAGTTAGTTGCTTCATGCTGATTGTAATACTGCACAACTTCAGTTTGAAGAACGGCCACACAGACACACTTTCATAAAAAGCTTCTATGGGTTGTTTGGTCACTGAGCGAAATGCTTTTTTATATAAAAATAAAATCTTTAAAATATCTATTACCATAAACCAAGAATGAATCCTACCATGAATCTGCCATGAGCAGATAAAATGGAAATATGGATTATTCTGGATGCACAAAATTTAGCTTGAGGTTAGTGGTGGTTTAATTACAGGATTTTTTTTTTCTTATTGCTATTCATACAGACAGCCATTGTTTTCCCCTTTGATTTATCTCCAAATTGGCCCTGTTCAGAGTCCCGTTTCTGGCGATCTCAGCAACATGTGGGGGCCTGGCAGGCTCGTAGGGACATTTCCATCCTCCCAGTACTGCTCGTTCTTCTTGTTGTTACACCAACTGCGCAGCCCGTCGTTTCTCAGGACCCTTTAATGATGCCTCCTCGCTGCAATCTGCCCCACGGCTCTTCCAGACTCATGAGCTTTTGTCAAGAGTTTTCAAACCAATCTAGAAATAGATGCTGAAATAAAGGCAGGTGATCCAGTGGCTGGGTGATATTCTGCCACTGCGTTGCTGCTCTGCCTTGGGCAAATTACAGCCCTGCTCTAGATCCCGGCTCTTTGTCTGCAAGGCAGGAATAACAACTTTGCAAAGTGTTTTTGTATGACTGAAAGATTTGCTATAAATTAAAAACTGCCCTGGTTTTGTTAAACATAACTGTACACAACACCCCACACCTTCTCCATGGCTCCCGTTTAGCTGTTGGAAGGCTTTTAGGGTGGGCATTTTGCTCCACGCCTTGCATACTGTGGCAGTTGGGCTTTTAAATCGCCCCTGAGTGGATAACGTGCATAAACAGTGGTCGAATTTTCTTTTTCTTCCTCATACACTGCCACTTTACTGGAAAAAATCCAGACGGGTGATGCCCTGTGCTCCAGGGCCCCCTAATTTTCGCGTGCTCCAGGCAGCGCGTAGCCTTACAGTGGTCATGAGTTGGCCAGTGCTCATCGACCCGGGTGATCTCTTCCTCGCTGCTGCGGAGCTGCTTCTTGGTTAGCAATTCCTCTCACTGTGCAGTTGCTCTTGCACGCTCTTGTAGTTTCCAGTTATGTAACCCATCTCATTTTGTGAATATGTGAATTTAGCAGCTGTCATTGTCAGCAGTGGCTGTGTGGGTTTTTTTTTTTTTTTTTTGGCAAGCTGGCATTACTCATCAGTCTCATGGTAGTTTTGTTTGAAAAATGCTTGTGTTAGAAAAAGTGGATTTATCAGCTCAGCACTGTATGGTGCTAGCATGCAGCACAACAAAAGACAAGTGCTCATTTCAGTAGCGCTTGCAGCATTTCATGGGGCCCCCAAATAGGCTGAACAAGGCTTCTCTGGCAACTAAAACCAAGTACAGTGGGAAGCCGTTAAAGTGGCAGTGTCACTGCCTGGAAAAGGGATTCTGCTTTCTCTTTTCTACCAACATAACCAACATTTATTGTGTCTTTCTGCCTTTTTTTTTTTTTAACGACTGAGTTAGGAATTTCACTGAGTATTTGGGGACAGGGGGAAGAGGCTTAGTTGACAGTGCTGTGCTCTTACAAGTGATCTTTTCTCACAATTTCTTAGCGCACAGACCAAAATGTCAGTCTGTCCTTCACAGAGCAGTTCTGTCGTAGGGGAAAGAATAAGATACTTGCTTTTTGTTTATTTATTTATTTTTAAGTAATAGTCTAAAGTCAGTCATTCTGCAGGGAGTCATTCTGCATTTCAGGGAGACCTCACTCCTTGTTTAAATCAGTTTATTTTCAGCAAGCTTTGCTGCATGTATGCTTCGTTTTGTAACTGGCACTTTGGAGTGCAAATACAACGTGGAAAGCGTCCTGTATTTAACTGAATGTGTCAGGTGGTTAAAATCATGCTTTAAAAATGCTATTTCGTACTGCAAATATGTCTAACTGTACCTACATGTACTTGGATCAAATTCATCACTATTTATTTATGTTCTCTTCTTACATTCTAAATAGAGGGTGAAGATAAACTCACAAGTTTCACTTTGGCTGATAAAGTCTCATTTGTATTTTCAGGTTCTCCAGTATGGACATGATGCTACAAGGTCTGTATTAGAAATGTCAGAGGAAAAGACTTTCTGGAAGAGACCTTTCTTATTAGATGTAAGTTTTACGAAAGGGTTGAATTTATAAAATGCATGTTCTGGACTAATTGTTCCTCTAAAAGACTTTATGATCTAAGAAAATGTGTAGTTTGTGCACACGAGGCTGCTGAGTACCCAGAGTTTGGTGTGATTAGCTGGCTAGGATACAGCAAGATGTTTGCGCTTCAGCTTCCCTCCTAGAAAGCTGGGTACCTTTTAGACCATTTCTGGAGTATTACGGGCCCTCTTGATAGACAAGGGGGCAAAACAATGCTTCGGAGAAGCAGGAAAGTGCTTAAGGATTTCTCCATCTCTTGACTTGGAGGAGTTGTCTGAATGCTGCAGACTGGGTCCACGTGCTGGTGTGGGAACCAGCTTTGAGGGCATGGAAACTGTTCAGTGTCTCCCGTCACCGGTTCTCTGATACCTCCGTGTTACATCGTGTTGCAAAGTGGTGTGAGCTTGGTCATCTGCCCCCAGGGATGCAGTTGTTTGGGGAAGACCTTCGTGACTGCCTGTGCCCTGATGTTTGTAGCTCATCCTCTCCCCACCTGGAAGGCACGTGTGGGTTTTTTTAGTTTGGAGATGCTAAAACACACGATGAACAATTTCTCCAACACTGACCACAGCAAAGCTGTGGTCATTGACCTGACTGATGGGACGTGGAGACGAGGATGTCTCAGCACAAATTCCCTTAAACCTTGGCTTGGTGGATGAGTCTTCAACGTAGCCAGGGCCTGGTACATGGAGGGCTTTATAAAGGCAACAGTGCCGATTCAGAAGCAACTTCCCAGGTTTAAAAGCAGCCCCAGCAGGTGTAATGTGATCCAGGCCAGTGAGTAAACACGCCGCTGCCTTCCCGACAAGCTGCACTGGGAACTCTGCAAGCTGGGAATTGCCATGGATAGTTGTGCTATAGGAGCTGTTCTGCTTCTGAAAGGCTGGTGAAAATGGACACTCCCATGTGAGTGCACCCAGCACCCCGGATGTCTTGGCTGTCCCCCCATGTCAGGCCAAGGTTGCCCGCACCATTTTACACCAGACAGACTCTCTGCAGCAAAGAAGGTGCATTTGTATGAGGAGAGTCTGGACCAGGCCTGTGGGCTTGTCCAGCTCTTGGATCCCCGGGAAGCACCCATGGGGTGGGCGCAGGATCTGCAGCCCTGGTGCTCCAGCTCTCCCCCTGTGCATCTGCCCCTGACAACGAAAATTTCTATCCCCCATATCCCACATATCTCTATCCCATCCTGGCCCAGAAAGTCTCTTCCCCTCCTCCCCAGGCCCCTGCTCTGGTTACTCATGAGTTATGATAACATATAAGCAGCTTAGAGAATTCTTATCGGAATAAGTTGAGCACAATGCGACATTTAACTGTTAATGACAGCCACCTCTAACTGTGAGTGACACATTATAAATTATGTTTGAACTGCATTTTTCTTCCAGGGGCAGATATTCCCTCTGCCACCCAGCCAGCCCTGTAGAGTTGCACTTGTGGCCTTAATCCCACTTGGATGTGTGCCCCGCTGCCTCCACTTTCCGTCACTTGGGTACTTTCGTATTCTTGAGCAAGTGAACAATCTTTGTTTCTGTACCTTATTAGGCCAAAGACCATAGCAGCGCGCGATGGCATCAGCAGGCCCCGCAGGCAGGATTCTCGGCAGACACAGCCAACCTCCAACAAACCCCTTTTTATCCTCCTGTTTCTAGGAAGAATTATGATGGTGGTGCCCTGCTGTTGATCAGTCAAATCTGTGGTGGGCCCAGAGATAAGTCCTGTAAGTGCAGGGTACTGTAAGACAGCGGCTCCCATTCATTAGTGGCTTGTGTGCGAGAAGCCACCGAAGGGAGGGGGCTGGCGAGGGGCAGAGCAGCTGCAGCACGCGGCCGCAAACAACACAACTCATTCTTGGGAGCCCAAACTTTCTCATTTGCTGCTGGCCACGCTGAAATTCCTCCTGATAATACCCTGGTGCCCTCGGTGCCTCTCCCCACGCTTCCCAAGTGGGGCTTCCTAGAGGTCCCGGAGCCTGCGACCGTTCTGCTTTGAATCAAAAAATGTCAAGGGTGGTTGGATGGGGGACGAGGAGGGGGACGCAGCGGTCACCCCACATCTGCAGGCTCCGGCACAAGGAGGTGGCGGCTGCTGGGACGGGTCGTCCCACCGGGGAAAGGCCGGGACTCGGCTCGGGTTGCGTGGGGAGTAAACCCGGCAGCACGTGGGCCGCAGAGCGTGCGAGTTTTGCAGACAGCCTTGCTGATTTGGAGCCTGGTGGGACGTTTAGAAACTTTCATCTTCCTAAAAGAGAAAAAAAAAAAAAAGGAAAAAAGATAAACCACCAAGTCAATAAAAATAGCAAAATAATTTGGCTTATTTCTATCATCTTTCCATCAGTTGCAGTGAGTATTGTAGTGTAATATTTTCTCATTGCCCCGGTTTGGAAACTGCTTACGGACATGTACATTTAAATGGAACCCACTAAGTGTAATTTAAGATGTTGAAGATGTTAGGACCTCAGTAATTACTAATACGTAGCTAAGGACATATTGGTGCTTTAGGATCTCAGGCTTGGTTCATATGATTCGCTATAAAATATTTCAACCAGGAATTACAAACCTGCACTCACAGACCAGACCTTCTGTCTAAAGTAATTTCTAAAGACCTGTGCTAAAGTAATTTCTTTTTTTACAAGAAAAGGAACTTAATTTCAGGCAGGATCTGCTCGGAAAGGCTGCTGAGCCCCTGCAAGAGGTGGCACTGAAGCCTTCGTCACAGTGATGTGGCAGGCTGGCACCACGTTAGAGCCAGCTCCTAACATTTGTATAGGCCAGGACTGCTTAAGCGGCAAATCCAAGGAAGGTCTAAACCTCAAATACTCTTTCTGTAGACAGTGCAAAGCCTTGGATGTGGGTTTTTCCACTTTCCCGCAGGGGATCCATATTACTTTCTCCTCTCCTGAGTTCTTGGAGAGCTTTGCAGTGTTACGCTGATCTTACACACTGAAACTAGAGCTTCAGGACTACTTCTTGGTCATGTTATCCAGCAGTTTAGGTAAAAATTTGAAGAGCCTCCTCATACACCTGCTAAATGATATTAGCTGGACCTGGGCAGAAAATAATTTCCCCATTTTCTGAAAGTTCGGGACAAGAAGGAACTTAGTCTGGCTTTGTACCTCCTAGTTGGTGTCCAACCAGCTGGGAATTGCTGTGTTGGGTGTAGTCCCCCATTAAAAATTCATGAAAAATAAAAATTTTAGCATTTTGGCTTTTTTTTTTTGCAAAGTTGAAATTATTTGGCATTTTCATTTTCCTTCCCCTGATCTATAATTTATCTGTTTAGCTAGATCTATAGGTAGACAGATAAAAAGAAGAAGATGGATAATCCTTATAATTGAAGATCTCCATACAGTCTCTGTGTCCAACATGGAGACTTGCTTCATCACAACTTGCTGTTCCTGTCTCTTCCAGCTGTATGTACAACACTGAATTTTTTATGGGAATCTATCCATGATTTTTCAAAGAAAATTACAAAGCTAAAAGATCCATTAACTGCTGCATGTCCTTATTGTATAAACACAGGTTCTGTAAATGTGTGTATTTTTTGCCTGAGTTGGTTCCACACAAATGCTTTCGGTCATTAGAAATGGATGTTTTATGACTTCCCCGGGAATCAGTAACTATATTTTCATAGTGTTTTGTAATATTCATATTCTAAACTCTGGTTTATCTTTTTTTTTACCTAGGATTCTAGCGCTGTTTGGCAGAGGTGCCTGTGGATAACCTGCTTCTCTTCCTACACTTGTGACACTGAAGAAAGCTAAAGAAGTCCTGGCATTGTCAGATCCAACCAACTGAAATTTGAGGAATTGAATTGATTCTCGTTGAACTGACACAAAATATTCCTTCGTCATCTTTTGAGGAAAACAGTCAAATCATTACTGGGCCATAAAATGTCTTATTTGGGGTTATTTAATCACTCAGCCCAGTTTTCTTTGAAAAAGGATATGTCAGTGATGTTCATCCATTAGCTGAATAGAAAGTACTATAAAAACACCCCTTGTAGAAAATATATGTGAAAGGATGACAACTGCAGATTTATTTTGCCGTATTCCTGAGCTAGATGAAATGTAAATAAAAAGGCTAATCAGGCCAGAATATTTTTAGTCCTTTAGAGGGAACTATATCTGATGCTGCTTAATTAAGAATGACTCTTAAATGATGATTTGACTGTTTCTTGCGGAGAAATTAAGTACCTACTGATTTTTTTTTTGATGTAACAAAACCTCTGATCTGAGGCTTGCAAGAAAAAATGTATGTTTATGATTAGTTATTTACGAATATGTGTAAAAGAGGGGCTAAAAGTTTCTACATTTGTTTTGTTGGTAAATTGTATAATATTATATTGAAAGTCTTGTGAACAGAAAATTACATTTTGTGCCTTTTGTATCTACAGGAGATAATACAACAGCAAAACTGCATAGATAATTTGACAGCAAAATGTGTCTGTGTGCCCACACATGTGTGCATGCACCTACTATTGCTGGTGTATTTATTTTCAAGTGGGAGTTTCAGCAAAGGATGACTTGACACAAACTTTAAACATATAGTGGCACAAGCTTTAAATGTATAAGGGAGATGAATTGGTGTGTTGCCTGTTGCTTCTTTCGTGAGATGTTCTTCCATAGCCCAAGCAGGTGTTGGGCACTGTGGCACTAGCATTGGTTTTATATCCTGCTTGCATTGGTCTTATATCCCAGCTCAATGGGATCTTTAAGTTGAGCAAAAGGCACATTTGCCTCTCCAAATAAACGGAATTGTGGCTCGAAGATGTGACTCGGTGCTGAAGAGCTCATGATGTGTGGGACCCGTTTTATATGATCCTGCTCCTTTTCCTTCTTGCATTTAATACAACTTTCTAAGAACTTGCACTGCCCATTTAGAGGAAAAAGAAAAAAGGAACACACATACACACACAAAAGGTGACTTCGCATTTATTCCCTATCAGCAAACAAGTTTATAATGGAAAATAATGAAGAATGTCACAGGCAGTTCCCAACCAGATTTCCTTCTATGAAAAAGCTATTTCTAAACATGGAATTTGTGCTCTGATAACATTAAACTATTTTTCGCCTCAGACGTTGTGTGTTTTAATGACCTGCATACTCGCCCAGCGTGGGTGTCGTGATTTTGGGATCCTGCATGGGTAACGCAGCGTTGCTGAAGCCGGGAGCAGCCGCGCTGCACAGGTCTGGTGAGCGGCTTCCACTGCAGCAGCGTGTCCCTCTGCCCAGGCTGTCTCAATGCCTTTGGATCTAGCTCTGAGCCCAAACAAACAGTGAGCCATAAGAAAATAAAGCAACAGGTTTTAAGCTTTTGCCCCGAGAATGATCAAAAGCAACATTTAGATTCAAAAGACGCATTTTTTTTTCCTTTGAAAAGGGTGTTGCATTAAACATTTTGGAGAGCTGTAGGTTGAAACCAACTCACTTTTCTTTTTAGATTCAAATTTAAGCTAGTTTCTCTTTGACCATTTTAAAGGGGCACTTACAGAGCATAATTCAACACCATGCTTGACTCTTACCTCCTTCTAGGAAGGATACCTTAACCCCACTGTTGCTGAAAAAAGGATATATATATATATATATATGTATATATATTCTGTACACTGCGTCCCGTGGTTGCTTGGTATTACTTGAGAAAAGCAAGTTCACAATCCCTTTGTGTGGTGGGTGACCCTGCAGTTTGCGTGGTACTTTCCATACCTCCATGAATGTAGACTAACAAAACCTGAGCAAACCTCTGAAAAGTGAAGCAAATGAGCTGTCTACCCTCAGAAAAATTACCACTATATGGGCTCGCTATGCGAAAGAAATGGTTGGTAGATGATCTTGTGGAACATCAAGCTGTCAACAATTACTTGAAAATGTGCTAAGCTGCTTGCATCTGCCAGCAAAACTGCAACATGAACTGGTTAACTGGTTTTGCAGAAACTGCTTAAAAAACAGCTGTGAAATTTATGTAGGCAGATAGGCAACCATTTCTCTCTTATTTTTTTTGTCCTAAGGAGAAATCAGGATTTTTTTTTCATTTTCTTTCTTTTTTTCCTTTTTTTTTTGTGTTGTGCCAGGGAAACAGGCCGTGGCCACCCAGAATAACCACGTTTCAAAATTTTCTCTATGTTTCTCCCTTCCTCCAGCCATCCCAGTTGAAAGCTTTTGTAAGCATGTGGGGGCAGCACTGACCTTTCCATTCTGTTTATATTATGATGAGCAAAATAAAACCACGGCCGGGGATGACCTGAGCTGGCAGGAGCTGCCTGGAGAAGTTACGAGCAGCTCTAATTGGAGGCTTTTCCCGTGCTGGCCGGTCCTGCTGCGGGACGCCGGCTCGGAGCCAGCAGGGATTTTCACTGGGTTGGAGTCAGCACAACAGGGCTTGGGGACCATCCTGTTCTCAGTCGCCTTGCAGCACCACTCTCTGACTATGGTGCCCATGAGTCAAACACAAACTTTAACTCCCTGTATCCTTGGCATTCCATTTTCTCTATAAGAACATGTTTGTTGGCTCTAAGGTCACGCTTGTGCCTCCATCACTGCATGAAGGTGCAACCAGGGCAAAGGGACAGATGCTGCCCAGTGCGGAGGCCACATCCTGCGTGTCTCCCATCCACCCTGGGGGGATCAAGGGCATTTTGCAGCTTTTGGGCACAGGAGCAAGTGGTAAAGGGCCGTGCAGCATCCATGCGGGAACATGCACAGAAAACAGGCAGCAACCGATGCCTTGCACTCACCACACTGACGAATGCCTGTAATTAGCCCCACGGGTACCTCTAACTTTGTTACGGGGAGCAAAATGCCCTCCAGGTTAGCATAAACTTACACAGAGGTGACAAATCTATTTCTGAAGCAGGCAAATCCTATCCTAGCACCCTGGAAAATGCACCTTGGGCTCCAGCACCTCAAAATTGTGGTGCCCTGCAGCCTGCAGCAAGCTGGCTATATATTTTTTTCCCCCAAGATTCATTTTTTTTCCAGGTGTCTGCTTTGGAAGAAAAATTCTCCCTGTGGTGGCTCTAACCTCCTGCATCCTTCACCCTGGGTTTGGGTCCCTAGACCTCAACCCACGTGGCAAACACAAGTGCTCAGCAGAAACCAACTCAAGAAAGAGTTGAAAAGAGGCGCAGACGCGGGCCAGGAGAGGCCAGTGCTTCTTCAGCCCCAGCTTCAGCGCCACTAAAGCAGGTTTTCGAGCTTACTTGTTGGGCATGCAAAAATGCCAGAGAAACCCTTCTGTGCACGTGGAGCAGCGGGTGCCGGACGCCGGGTCCCCTCTGGGCGCGGGGAGGAGGTGTGCGGGTCGCGCGGGTTGGAGGGGTCCCCACGAGCCGCCCGGGCCGGTACCGAGGGCCCAGCTGGCGTGGCAGGAGCAGCGAGGGCCCCGCGCCGCGCGCGGAGGAGCTGCGGGGCGGCCCCGCGCCGCCCGGGTGCCCCCAAACAAAGGCCCCAAAGAGCAGCGCGCGCGGCCCGGCCTGGCGGCCGCGGAGCCAGCAGGCTCCGTTCCCATCAGTTTAAAACACTGTTATTTATTCCATTTATTTACTTATTTATTTTTAAGCTGATAATGTCCTGAACATTTCACAAGCCGGTGGTTTCTTGGGAGGCCAGGAGAGCAATGGATTTGTTCTAAAAGAAACTTCTGTGGAGAAGGAAACTCACCCTGTGATTTTACCTGCTGCCAGCCAAGGAGAAATGTTGGGTGTTTGATTTCAATGGAGGATTTGCTGCGTATCTGGTGTTTTATCTAACCTCACGCTTGGCAAGATTTGATGTTACACTCAGTGGAGTGCTCAGGTTTAAGCTGCTTTATTACGCCGTGCGCTGCTAAAAGTTTTGATGTTTTAGCCTTGCATTGCTGGGGGAATAAAACCTGGCCTGCAGTACACATATAGTGCGCAAATTCATTTCATATGGTCCAAGTGAATATTGAATTTTTAATCAGGAGTTTTTACAAGCAGCTGATACTTTTGAGAAAAAGTTTTTTTTTTTTTTTTCCCCATTTGCAATGTCTTAGAAACACACTGTATGCCTGTGGCTCTCAGCGAACCCCCAGGCCCTGGATCCAGCAACTGAATCATCTCCTGCAGCACACGAAACTCCTCTGCTGGGACAGACATCCAGCTAACCCAGTGTTACTGCTTGCTTAGCTAAGGAAATTAGCTATAGTGCCACCGGCATAAATCTTGGCCATGTCGCTTGTGTTGGTTTAGACTCTTTCAGCTCAGCGCATTTCCCTTGCAGCTTGAGCAATGCAGCTACTTCAAGTGCTGCCATGAGCCAAGGTGCCAGTGCAGCGCGGGAGAAGCTTGGAGGTTCACACACCTGTGTGATATTTATGGAGCATTGTCTGTTGGCATTTATTTTCTAACGTTATACAAAACCAGAGCTGTCTGTAGCAGCAAACTTGCATAGGTTTTTCTTGATTTTTATGTATATCTATAATCCCATTGACTGTATGAACTAGCACGCATTAGGGAGCATATCTGCAGTCATTCTAGTCTTTGCTTCACCTGCCCTGTTCATGGAGGTCACTCTCAGCTGGGCTGGTGTGTTGAAATATTGTCCTTGCAGCCTGGCCCACATTTTTTCAAGTAAATCTGCTGTTCAGTTATGAGTTATATGAACTGTGGTGTCTGAGGTGCAACACTAGATAGCTGGGGACATACCTCTGATATTAGCACAGCTGGAATCACTCCAGCAATGCCTGTTAGCTGTGAGATTACCTCCATGGTAAATCAACTATTAACATTATTATTAGAATTAGGATTACTGCAGTCCACTGGTCAATACATGCCCATTCAACAAGGGGCACTGTCCTGTTACAGCCTCTAATTGCAGCTTGCAGTATTTTGAACACAAATTACAGTCATCTACTTGTAACGTTGGATGCTGAGGCCTTACAGCTTGGTTGTATCCACCCAAAAGACCACAAATAGGTAACCTTTTCTGCAGTGAAGAGCTCATTTAACTTAACTCAATAGGTCCCACCTGTGGTATTTATTAGTGGAAAACTCCCTCCACCTGGTTGCTTGCAGTCCTTCACTCTGAGCTTGGCTGGTGCCCAGTAGTTGCTGCTGCCTTTGCAGGTAAGGTTTTTTTTTTAAAAAAAAAATAGTTTTTTTTTTAAAAATTAAACTGTTACTGTTGTTTTCATATATGCATACACATATGTTTCTTATAAATTTGTTTGTGGTGTTATATTTCTGGAAAACATACAAAAAAATGTTCTAGAAGGATGTAAGCATGGTAAAGTCTGTTTCTTATAATGAAGCTTGGTGTCTAGTGTTGCTGTGTCTCCCTGGAAATGTGCTTAGTGTTTTCTTTGAGCTGACAGAGTTCAGTGTAGCAAGAGAAGTGGGTTTCAGTTCAAAATACCTAATGAATTTAGGTGGAAGAAAAGTCTCTAAAGTTAATTCTTTGCCCAGGGAACAGGTATCCCTCACCTGGGATAAGGATACTGTATCATACTTTTCATAGAGCCAAATTTGTTGTTCTGATGGTGAGTGTCTTAACCAACTTGCTGTGTCCTGTGGAGTGGAGCTACCAATCGTGGTAACCTGGTTGCCATTGAAGTCATGAGTGGTTTTAGGAGTACCATGGATGTTCGGAAGTTTGAACTGAGGAACAAGTTAATTCATGGAAAAGTTGAGAATAACCTAGGTGCTGCAGTCTGCTCCCTTGGTAGGTGGTGAAGCCTCTTACCCTGACTGCTAGAAAAACAGACTGTAAGAGATGGTCACGTTATTAATCAGAAGTCCTGAATCTTGGTTACATACGGGAAAAAAGTACATATAGTAATTACTCCTGGATTGCCTATGAGTTAGGTTGTGTTTTCCAGCTCTCTTTCTGCTGGAGATATGGCTTTTAGTTATTCTAGCACTAAAAATTCATGTAGAAAGGGAAGTTTTAGAAGTTGCTCCTAGAACTTGTGGGGCTCCTGCCATGCCCCAATGTGGCCGTGTGGGTCCCCTCCCAGGTCCCTGTCTTTGCATGCAGCAGTGGTGAGGAGTAGCAAGAGTCAAGCTCCTGCCTCAGAAGGCAGTGTAAAGGCACTATTTTTTTTTGTTATTGTTGGTATTATTTAAGTCTTATCTAAGTGCTTTTTGGCATCACTTGGGTGCAGAGGTTCAGGCAGCCTTGTGACCTGCTGAGTCACCTGCACTGCTTCCTGCAACATCTAAAAATAGTCCCGTGGCGGCGGGATGATGGGGCTCGTTCCCGATCCCTGAACGTGCCGCGGGATCGAGCGCTTTCATCTCCGCTTGGTGCTGAACGGGTGATGGTGTCTGAGTGAACATGTAAAGGTCACTTATTGCCTTGTGCTCAGGTGCAGGGAAGGCTGTTGACACACAAATGCTTTAGTATTTGAGGGTTATTTTTTGTTTGTCTTTTCCATTTTTTAAGAGGTGAGCACCAGATTTCTTTGGTGTGTGATTAATTTAATGCAGTCACTTTGCTGGCCTCATCCTGATGTGTGTTTGTTTTTAATAATAGCCAAGAATATATTAAAGTTTACTTGCAAACAAATAAACATAGTTCCTTTGCCAGCAACAACTAGGAAGCAACCAAAGGGAAAACATGAAGGTGAGTGTTGTGCACAAGCTGCTTTTTGGCTCTTCAGCTGTGCATAACTTATCCTTAATAATTTGTGCAATGACTTTAATAATAACTAATATGATGCTATAACAAAACATAATGATTACTGCACAAAGAGTTCTGGAAATAAATGAGGAAAATATTTAACTTGCAGGAAGGTTTTAAATATCTTCCTGAAAGCTGCCAGACCCAGGTCCCAGATCTCTTCCGCAGAGTACGCTTTAGCTTTGGATGTTCCTTTAAAGACTTTAAACAGCTTGAAACTCGTAGTCTGCCACAGGAGCTTAGAGCAAATTTGTGTTTCTAGGTTTTAAGCCCTGAGCTGGAGTACAAGAGCCTCGTGCAGGAAGGTAAGGAAAGGTGTAACAAGGTCATTTTGAACCACGTACATTCATGTTGTACTTTTAAAGTCAATTCTAAATTTAATTGAAAGCTGAGGGCAAGGGAGGCAGGGTAGCAGCCATGTGCTGATTTATTTTGAAGTGTGTCAGGAGCCATGTGGTTGAATGCTAGATGAGCTGAAATCTTAATAAAATGATGCTAGGCATGTCAGCAGGAAAAATGACTGGATTAGATGAAGGACCTCGGTTTGGGACACAGCATGTGTGGCCTTTCCCCAAATCTGGCTGCTCTCTTGAGGTGATGGCAGTGCACGAGCGTGTGAAAGATGGTCATGAAATTCGGTGTTTAACCAAGACTTCCAGTAGAAGATTTTTTTTTTTTTTTTTTTTTTTTTATTGTGCCAAAGAAGTGAAACCTGAATGGACCTGTCTGGATTTTTCCATTTCTTAATGCGAGTGCAGAAGGTGACAATTTCACCAAGCTCTTGCTTGGGTTGAGTAATAACTTTCTTCCTCATCCTTTTGGGAAGAGTTCAAGAAACCCATTGATATGGGAGATGATCAGGTTGTGCCCCCTTTGCAGATGGAGATGCTGAAGTGCCTGTATTACAAGTTTTGGGAGGGGGGTTTATTTATTTTAGTAGGTGAGAAACAATCACTTAAAAAGCACAACCCAATGCCTTAATGATCTGTGTCAATGGCAAAGGCAATTGTGTTGAATATTTTAAGTGTTGAAGAACACCATTTTTGGCAACTTACAACACCTTTTTTAAACTGGTTTCAAAAATATATAATGCAGTTGAAACTGGCATTCATGTCTATCATCAATGTAGATGCTCTAATGATCTTGTTCTGGGAAGGTTACGTGTTCTTATATGCTTTAGTGGTGACTTGTTTTTATCTGTTTAAGTAGTTTGGGAGGGAGTGGAAGAAAAATTTTATAAGGTTTCTTCCCGTTATACTAATGTCAATAGAAGCAAAATGTATGTCTATCTTATCAGTGAACAGCTAGAAAGGTATCCAAATGGGAAGAGAGCTTTTCTTATCTTGCTATTTATCAGTTATATTTACCAAAGGAGTTTTGGGTTTATTAACATTCTAAATTTTTTACTAGAAAATTTTGCTCCAAAGTATTGTGGTTTTCTGGAAGCAGCAGTTATTTCTTTCTGTTCTTATTAAAGAAAAGTATTTAAAAGTATCCATGCAGCTATGGATATTTTGGGGAAAAACAAACAAAACCAAAAAGGCTTACACTATTTTTTTTCTCCTCTGGTATCATAAATCATTATAGCAAGATCAGCATTTTACTAACTCTGTTTCATTTACCCCTGCAAGGCAATGCGTGACGTGCACATTTTTGTTTTCGTTTCTGGGTAGTGCTGTCATAGGACATCCTTTGCTCTTCACCTCACTAATATATATGCTTAATCATGATTTATTTGACATTTGGAGTATGCGCTAAGAAAATATTTAATTCATGTGTCTAAGTGTAGTCACTCAGTGGTAACACTGGTCTGTTCTCTTTACTGAGCCAGTTTTCCTCTTATGATTCAATACTGATTAAAGTATTGTAACTTGCAATTATTGTGTGATTTAATAAAATACATTGCACAGATGCAAGGGACTAAATATATAATTCTCCAAACTGTTGGTGAGATTGTTAAAAGCTTTATCTCAAGATAACAGCTATAAATTTCTGTTTTCTTTCATTGGTGGAGTATGTAGTTTGACACGATTATCTGAGAAATGTTTCCAGGAAATAAACCCGTTTTCTTGGCTGTGTTTTTGCAGGTGATTAAGTGTATGCTTAACTTTGTTGTACTAATTCAGCTAGGATACGGACTGGGCTGCAGAAGATCAAGACAGTTAGGAATTAAATTCTCACTGGAACTTAATGAGAGCTTCCCAGTCTCTGTCTTGTTTGAGAACTGCAGGTTACACCAGTCACCAAAGCTTTTAAAAAACAAAAAAAACCACAAACAAAACAACCCCCCCAGCATTCTTAGGCATTTTGCAGTTCATCTGAAGTCAGTGGCCTCATCCGTGTTACATCTGGCTGATGATTTGGTACTTGTTATCCCTTCTCCCCCAAATGTTTAGCTGTCTTCCATCCTCTTGAAGATGGCTTGATTCCCATGCAGGTGGTGGCCTACCTTGCAGCTCTAGCTGGTTGAACACAAAGCATGTACCAAGTTGGCTAAGTTCCTTCTGTTGTTGGTGGAAAGATTGGCATCTCCAGCCAGTTTCGTTAAAACTTTTCAGCTTTTGTGCAAGATATTACAGTATTCTACATGTATGTCCCAAAATAGTAGGAGGAAATCTATGCTATTTTATGCATTTTGATCAAATTCTTACAGAGAGTTGCATGACTGAGAAGCAAGAGGGAGGAACTGGTGTGATGGTGATATTATTCCCATCGTGTCACATTGGTGAATTCCGTCTGGTGAAGCAGTCCAACAACTAAGATAACTTAATCAGATGGAAGTTGTGATAGCAGTCAAAAAATTTCCATTCAAACTCCTTTCATTCATTGAAGTGTCATGCTTATTTTTTCCAAATTTATTCTACAAGTCATGTTTTGGGTTCACCAATTAGCGAAGCATTGCCAATTAATGAAGTACTACCATTTAATGTTATACCAGGTTTCTAGAATTGACTACCTATAGTTATAGGGAAAATTTTTATCTCTGTTATTATGTTTTGGGGGGAGATAAGTTCTGGGATCTTTCCTTGTTTTTCTTGTCTCTGATAGTCCAAAGTTAATTAATATTTGCAGTCTTCTTTCTCTTTAATTATGAAATGGGGCTGCAATCATAAGCACATTCTTAAACCTCTTAGGACCAAAAGGAAGACCTAAATCGCAGACTTCTAAATCTGTGAGACAATGTCAAGAAATGTACTTGCTTAAATTTAATCCATCACTCTGTGCCAGCAACACATATAGCTGAAAGGTCAGGGAATCACTGAGAGGGAGAAAAACAATTAATTTGGTATCAAAAAGGTAATAGGATAAGGCCTCACCAACCCTTTTCTATTGTTCTGCCGCATTAACTTCAGCGGGTCAGATGCCACTGGTCATTGACCTCGGGCTAAACAGGGTCAGCCTGTGCTGATTACAAAAGAGATGTGTTTGCACTTACCCAAGTGTGTCTTAAAAAAAACGAACCCACATCTGTGTTGTTCCCGGGCAGGAACACACAAAGGGTAAACATTTTTCAATGCAAATATTGCTTGCAGAATCTCCTGCATGGAGAATGGAGTCTCTCATGGCTGCATGGCCCCTTGGCCTGTGTCCCTCAGACCGCTGTGGCTTTGCCAGTGGGTGCGTGTCAAAGGAGTGGTGATGCACTGGGAAAAATCTCCCACGAAAGGAAGGGGCGGAAAGCAGATGTGTTGTCTTCAACTCGGTTGACAAATGGGACCTCAGAAGGAGGTCTGCTCAAGGGGAACTGCTGAAGGTAGCAAAGCAGAAGAGTCCAAGTAGTTAGGCCTCTTCTCTATGGTTCTGTCTTCTACATAAGTCTTTGAGTAAAGCTCTTTGTAATATAGTGGGCCAGATCTTGGCCTCAGCTCTGCTCTCATCAGGAGAGAGGCATCTCTGATTCGCCTGTCTGAAACCTTGATGTCTAGTCTTTGACCATAATTTGGTTGGCTTCAACCAAAGCTTATAGAGTGGAAAAGATCTAGAAGTGACAGCAGACAACAAGTAGGACAAGGAGATCCTGCCGGTCTCCTGAGCGGTGAAAAAGCTGTAAAATGAGCTTGCTTTTCATAATGAAGAAACCTTTGGTGGGGAAGGGAAGAGACCAGGGGATTTGGCCACAGAAGTGGCTATAGATAAGACAAAACCATGATGCAAATGGTAGGAAATGTGGCTTCTGATAGTTCTTCAGCTTTCAAAGCTAACCTACACCCTTGACTTGATGATGGTGTCTTATTTCTGTACCTTATGTCAGACTGTCCTTTCCATGCCATCCAGCTTGTAGCTCTGGAGTTCAGATGATTTTAATAACTACAAAGCTGTAAATATTCTAGCTGACAGATGTGAACTGGAGTATCACCGTGTTATAGAAACACTTGACTGCAGCTTCAGGCTAGAGACAGTTAGCTAATTGAGAAACTCCTACTTTCCAATGCCATTTACCTACTTAAAATTTAATGGGGTTTCTCCCCTAAAGATACTCATTTGTTCTGTGGCTGAGACCTCTCTGAGCAAAATTTGTATTGTCTTTATTGCTGGGCCTGACTGCAGAGTTCTGCTGGACCTTCCCCACCTCTCTTGACATCTATAAGAACATTAGGCCTATTTTTAAGCACCAGTGTTTTGTTTCCCTAGGAAAATAGAGATGGGAGTGGGACAAGACAATTTGTTGAAATAGGAACCATTTGTGTCTTCAAAAATGCTTAACTGCAATAATGTTTTTCTTGGCCTTGTATAGTGCTGATTAAACGCAATAATTTGGGAGACTTCCTAGTATATTCCTGAGTTCTGCTCGACTTTCTTTCATGCTGACCAACATCCCTTTGTGCATTTAGGCAGTGCTTCAACATTTGAACATGTGTATGTCATGAAGATAAGCTATAATCTTTCTGATTGTTTTGCAAAAGCAGTTCACCTGCTGCTGTGAAGGCACCAGGTGCACATATTTCCTTGCCAGGGAAGAGCAAAACATGCACACGTGCATGCATGTGCTCTGCTTAAATGGCTCGGAAAACAAGGGTGGGAAATTAAAGTGCTGAAGGAAGAATAAACTAGGCAAGTGGGAAAGTAAGGGGGATTTTGTCTAACTGAGACTGTCCTGGGACATCTGTCACTTAGAAACCCAATTGCACGGTCAACTGCAATGGTATGAAAGTCCGTCAGTCCAGTAATCTGCAGCTTGTAATTGATTCTGTTTCCACAAATGTTAGCTAAAGCAAAAATATGCATTAAGGTAAGTGCTGAACATCCATCAGCCTGACTGATTACTCAAAGTAGGAATTGCTGGAGAAATGCAGGTTATCTGCCATCAGATTAAGAAAAGTGTCGCTTCCACAGTCAAAGCTAATAATCTGCATGTGATGGGCTCACTTCACATTTGAACTCCTCTTGCTGTAGAAATCCTGGTGTGTGAGGGCAAGTCTCCTTGGATAATAAGGCAGAAATAGGTGGAATAAGAATATTCTTAAACTAAATGGATATTAAAAGGCTTTTATTTTAAAAAACAAACAAAAAACCCACACAACTCCCCTCCCCAGAAACTTCAAGTGCAAAGATCGAACAACTAAACTGGACAGAAAACAGGACAACTCCTTTTTGTTAACATGCAAATAGGTCTGTGTTGATTTTAAAGATTGTCTAGATCTTTGATATCACTTTTTTGTTATGATTTTCTTGTTCATTTTTTAAGCATAGTTGACACAATGGCAAGTACTTGTGTCCACGAGCTTGTAAAACATAGCCATGCTTTTGGAGGTCGGCAATTATTTTGAATTTTGACTTAAGAATGCATATGGGAAATATGTTCCTACAATGTAATAAACATATTGTATCTGCGGGGAAATAACAGAGCTAAACAAACTATTTATAACTCATTGCATTTTGAGGGGAGGGGGAAATTTTATAACAATTGCCTACATTCATACTAAAATTATGCCAGATTCAACCAAAATCTGGCACTTACTAATGTTGAGGAATAACGTAGGTGATGCTGTTTTCTCTACTAGCTAATGTGACTCGGCAGGACATCACGATTACCTTATGATATCCTATTCATACTTTTCCTGAACACTTTAGTGTTTAAATTTAAATTTACTTGTTTAAAAAAAAATCTAGTGACTCATAAGGGCTCTTAAGCTTGGAGAAAATAAATGTGAAAGGGTTATAAATAGTTTATATATATATATATACATTTAAACAAGTACCTATGAATAACTTTTCCTCTGTTTGCTTATCTCTGAGGTAAGCATCTTGCACGTACCTTACCAAGAAATCCAGTGGGTATTTAACAGCTCTGCAGTTCAATAGCGGCCCTTCCCTTGGCAAAGTGTCATGGACTTGCTGTGACCACTGTTGGTCAGGACTCTGGTTCTGCCATCAGAAGTGAGCACCTTCCGACATATGTGCTGGGCCAACAGGCTGGAAGTCAATGGGACACATTTAACTGAAGGAGCTTTTTGGTCTTTCTTCTTCAAAATATGTGATACTTTATCACATTGGAAACCCCTCCCCTCTCTGAGTTCTCCAAAACTTTTCTCTACCTGTGTACCGATCATGAGCCTCTTGGCCCTGGGATCCCTGAGGCTGTAATTTATTAGCAGGATCTAGGAATTCCCTGGCTGCCGTCCCTCAGAGCTGTCTCCAGTACCAGTCCCCATGCCCAAGCCACGGTAGTGCTGACATCCTAATAATGTAAAGAAGTGTTTGCTGTCTAGCTAAACCCTGGAGAGGTCGTGATTGAGGCCTCAACCAAGGTGAAAAATGAAGCAAAATAGTTCCACAAGTTGTGAGAAGCGAAGGCTGTTGTCCTACAGATCTGTGTGGCCCAGCTGCCCTCCTGGGAGCTGGTAATGATCCAGCTCTGGCAGAAACTCTTCTTGCAGCTGGGTTGAATTGTGGGGCTCCTCTCCTGTGTGGGTGCTGTGGTTCATGATCCTGTTGCAGCTTTTCTCCTGGCTGAGGCGTCTGTTCTATTGGAACTGCCTGCTTCCAAGAAACTTATCAGGATGCTTCTTCCAAGACCTTTCCAGGTTTAGGTGAAACTGGTCCTCAAGTTCAAAAGGGGAGCAGCAGCAGCTGGTAACAGGATCACCTAGATGGGGCTCCTTTTCCTAATTTGTGAGATTTTTATGTAGCCAGCAATGCTGGAACTGCTCAAACGTTCAAATAAACTCTTCCTAAAACTCCTCTCTCTCCACTCAGGCTTTCTCTTTCCCTGTGCGTATTTTGTATCTTTTATATCTGTGCAGACAACAATATGTGAATATGTAAGCTAGATGGGAACAGTAAAATTCAGTGGAAGAAGCTGTGCTTATGTTGTTTTTCTCTGGGATAACTTGCTCTGAGGCTTTTGTCTGATTCTTCTGCCTCCCCGCCCGCCAAAGTTGATCAGCTTTTGTGTAAGTACCTAAACATTTAGATATGTGTGAATTAAATAAAGCCACCAAACCACGTGCAGTTTATTTGAGGTTACAATAGCTGCTTAATTTCTTAAGCATTCTTGTTCCAAAAATGAGTAACAATTCATCCTTTAATACAATGTGGAGCTGTGATTCATAGCTGGTGGTAAGAGAAAGCAGTGAACTAATCACTTGGATCTGGTCAGCAGACAGTGAAGCGGCTCCCTTGTCTGTGCTACCCTGCCCCTTCCCTCTACGATTGTTCACCAGAAAACATCCTACGGCCCCATTCATAAAGTCCAGTAGCGACACACGAGATGTCGGGAGTATCTGCTGGTAGAGGGGGAGCTCATAGAAGAGCACATTGGGAGCAGCCCTGCGTTTCCTCTGGCCTTGTTTTCAGTTCTTTTGTCAGCTGATTACATGGTCTGTTATAATTTCTAATCTACAGAATAGAGCTATTTGCTCGTGGATTATGTGAAACTCGCAGGCTTATGCAAAAGAAAAACAAAATAATCTGAAAGTGAATTCTATTGGCAAATGTTAAACTTCATTTAGGTGCTTTTTATCTAAAGGGGAGCATAAGGGTGTGGGAAAAAACACTTTATCCAGTCTTTCTGAGCCTCTTGGCTTTATGGTATTGATTCACCAATGCCTCTGTGCACTTGGCTTTAGTTACTTGTACCTGTTTGGAGAAAAATATATTTAAAAGTATGCTTAAAACTGAGCATTGGTTTTCTGTATGCTGCTGGATAGGAATGGTGTTAAATATGTGAGCTGAAATGTTTTCTTGATCTGGGACCTGTATGGATTAAACTCTATGGTTGATCTTATTGCATTTATTCTCTCTCTCTCTCTTTTTAATTTTAATAGCACGTACCTCTTCTGATTCTATCCTGATGGAACTGGGCTGTTGATGTATAAGCAGCATGAGCTGTGTGGTGTGTTTATGTTGGCCCTTGGGCTGCTTTGGATAGACCTGGGTTTGCGCTTGGAAGCGGGTTAGCTGCTGTGGGGAAAACCTGTGATGAAAAGAGCCTTTCTGTTCTATCTTCCCTTCTGCCTTTTGAATCCTTCGATGCCTCCTTAAATACAAAGCAAATCTTGGCTGCTCAGTCATAGTAGAAAGCATAAGAAGAAATTGTAAAATAAGTTTAAATGGTGCTAGCGAGCAGTAGCATTTCTTGGGGATCTCTGCAAGACAAGAAGGACTTGGAGATGGGAACTGGTGAAAACTGGAGACAATTGTGGCCAGTGCAAAAGATCCAAATGAGTGAGAGCCATCTAAAATTCCAGCGTAGATGACTAGGGTAGGGTTTGCTCAGCTGTATGTAAAAGTTTCCCCAGCAGCTTGCAAGGCCTCTATATGACTTGATGTGACTAGGTGTGTGCAGATGGCTGGTGTGATATGCTTATTATTTATCAATATGAACTTTGGAAACCTGCTGTAAGTTCTCTCCTTGGCACCTGCAGCAGGCCTTCTGCTATCTGTTGTGCAAAGTAGACAGATGTATATTGATGAAGCATACTTTATTTTCCCTTGGTCAACATTTCACAGGGAGTTCTAGCAGGATAGCTTTGTTTGTTTTTCATTGAGCCTCTTATTAGCATACTTCTGATGGGTGAATAGTAATGTCAAAATAATGGGACCCTCAGTAGAGGGTGGTGTGCTGATACTGTGGGGTTTGGCCTCCTAAGCAACTATTGAAATATGCGAATACACGGCATGAGCAGAAAAACCTAAGAAGCCAAAAATGACAGTGTGAGCGATGAGGCGGTGCAGAGAGTTCTTGGGGGTGGGTTTTGGCTCTAGAACTGAAATGGGCCTCTGTCCCCCAGTTTGAGTTCTGAGCTAACCATGAAACCTGTAAAAATCTCAGCCAAGGAGTCTTGTTGGCAACTACTAGTCAAGTGTCTCAAAACATCTCTGTGCTGATTGGATTGGCGCATCCGGAGGCATTAAAGGAACTTCTGTGTGGCAAAGCTTGAGGTTCTTGCCTCTGGTTTTAAGTCTGTTTGGCTTGAATTTGCGTTAATTTTATAGATCAGTGTTTCCTTTTACTATTACAAAAGTACTGTCTACTTTAAGATTTGTGTTTTCTGCACTTTATACAGGATGAATGGTCTGAATCATGATGAAATGCGAAGTTCTTTCCAAACCATCTTTTGTGCTTGTGCTTATTAAAGTACTTCAATGACAAAGGATTCAACATATAGTAGCATTCACCTGGCAGAAACAATATACAAAATGTCTTGCCTTGTAACCACAAGGGAATAAACTAAAATGTGCTGATTGTTTGGGCTGCATGTGGCTTATTTTACTGGATTAGAATGGAGAGCTTGGCTTCTAAGGGTGCAGCAAGTCTATGATAGATGTTCTGCTTGCACTTTTAACTACTCCCCTCAAATGGTTTAGCATTGGCTTATGTTTAATAGTAAGTTTTTGTCTCTAAGATTACCAAGTGGTTTGGCAGACTGTTTATACAGGGATTACTTCATTTATCTGTTAGCTGCCTCTCAGAGAGAACTTGACAACTGCTGTGTCCTACAACAATGCATAATTTTTATAATAAAAAATCTGTATTGTGAAGAGCCAGTTCATAAATCCAGACTTGGCTATGCTGTCTACACAAACACCTTTATTTAGGTAAGAAGTTAGACTTAAGTCTGTAGCTTCGTGGAGTGCGGAAGCCATTGCCTGTTTTGTCCCAGACTGTCAAGGCTTCTGGTGGGAGGTGTGTGTGTGCGTATTATTTTGTTTTATGGTGTTGGGCAAGATGCAACCTCATAGAGCCAGATGCAGTGTGGCCTCCTGCTCAGTATCTAGAACATGGTTGCTCTGTGGATTCTTTGAGTCTGACTCCTAGCTGGAAGCATGGATGGTCCAGGAGACCTTGCAGGTTTAAGATTTCTGTGGTCTTCACCATGCAGTGTAGACAGCCTTTGTGTTTGTCTATCTGTAGGTTGAGCAATGTGTTTCATTTTTATGTTAAAAGCTCTCTGAAATAAGAGAGAGCTTTTTTTCATTGCCACCAACATCAAGAATCTGGCATCAAGTTGAAAGGTAGGAGAGGCATTGGATCTTGTCATCCCCCTGACCTTACAGGTTGCATTTTTGATCTTGGTTCTGTTACTAATATTTAGATTTTCATATAGAGCTAAACTTGCTTCTCAATTTGATCCAAATGCCCTTTGCAAGAAACTCCAGACAGCTAAAAGCTGGTCTAGTTGGTCCTCAAGATACTGGTATTGTAATGTCTTTTTCATAACTGCCTTTGACAGATATTCTGAGAGGATGTACCCATAAACACGGTGCAACAAGTGGGCTGCAGCTGCAGCCCTTTTCGTTTTGTTTATGAGATTACTATCATACAAATCAAAACCAAACCACAAACAAATCCAAACTGAACAAAATGCCACAGAAGTGAACTGTCTTGTGTCAGTATTGCTACTTGTAACCCCTTCTGAATAACCAAAGGTGCGAGTGTACTGTGTGTCAAGGTAGCTTTAGCCAGAACAGGTAGCAAAAAGTAGTGAGGAACAGTTGGGTCTTATTAAAATAGGTCAACCACCTATATGGACTCAGCAGGCCCCGGTAGGCTGGGAAAACTAATTCTAGTGCTGTAAGAATAAGCAGGACTTTGTTGCTCTCTGCACGCAGAATATATAGGGAACGCTTGCCTGCTGGCATAGTTCTCTGCCCCATTTTCAGAAATTATGTAAGCTCTATTTTTAAAAATAATATTTTTGAAAAACGTAGCTCTAATTTTCTTGTTTGGTGGTTTGTGCTGATGGAAAGCTTTATAATAAAGATATCTATCTTAACACTCTATGCAATGTCAGATATTACTGCCGTCTGACTTGCGTCTCAAGTACAAAAGAGTGTTCTTTACCAGAAATGTTCAGATCGCTTGTAAAGACGTACAGATCTAATGCAAGCACAAAGGTGTCAGGCTTAAGAAAAAGAAAAAAGGTTTTTTTGGACATCTTGCCAAGATACTTGTATTTTCACAAAAAAAAAAAATCCGTATGCAAAGATCAGTTTTGCAGAAAGTGTTAACTTTGTTTTCCATCTAAAAAATGAAAAGAATTTAGCTGAAATTGAAGGCAGTGGAATTTGAGGAAAGAAACTGATAAGATTGGGAGATAAAGTAGAATCTTTTGCTATTTCTTTGAGAGAAATCTTTAATAATAAGAGCAAGTGTTACATCCATGTTCTGTCATGATACATAGCAGAGGCTCCTACTTGATATCAAGGAGACTTGCATTGGGTTTTGGGGTCTGATACTAGACCCCTAAATTGTCTTCTCTTGCACTAAGACTTTACGCTATGCTTCTTTTAGCTCAGATTATTTAACTTCTCAGCTGTGTCAAGATTTCTATAAGATAATGGAGTCGCTTATTTCCTCTGCAGCTTAGTGCATCTCCTTACTGGAAAGAACCCAATTTCAGAACCATTCCCAATTTGTGTAGCCATGTAAGTTGATAGATAATAATTCACATCACATATGTTAAAAGCCGGGATGCTTGACCAATTTGGATTTGACAGCTGATGTTCACTTTGTGTGTGTATGCAGCATAGTTTCAAAGGCAGATAAGGGAAATACCCTTTATTAATAAAACTGTATGAATTTGAAAATAGTGTCCTAATTCCTATTCAGTCAACCTGAAAAGAAAATCCCTCCTGTCAGGATAGTGACAACACACTCAACTAACGAAATGCAGGATAGGACTGAGTCACAAGAGCAATTCTCATGAGCTAAATACACCTGAGGCAAGCCAGAGATGCACAGCCACTTTTAAGAGCTCGTTAATTTTCTGACTGTGTTCTTTAGACTATTACATCCTGGAAAATATTTATTTTCTATCACTGAACTTCTTTGTTTTCTCAACAATTTCCAATGACAGCACTTGTTTGCTGGGTCCAGTTATACCTGTGAAGGTACATGTTGCTTCTAGTGGATGGAGGCGATATATCTCTCTCTCTCTACCTGCGTATATGTGAGGCACCATCTGAAGTTATTCTGAGTTCTGTTGTCTAAGTCACAAGAGAAATGTGCATTAGCTTTGGGGAGTACTGCTTGAGCAAAGGTGGGAATTCCGCATCCAGAAAGCAACTTTGCCCAGAAGATGTTAGCAGTTTTGCTACACCTTTTATTCCTTTGCTGCTTTTTGGATATAGCAAAGGCAGCTGTTCTAGAAGATCAAGGTTGAGAGACAAATTGGTGAAGCTGACGCAGTGCTTGCTGCACAGCAGCTCTGGCTTTGCCGTGCTTGTTTATCACTGCTATCTTGCAAGAATAATTTATGTGATACTGAAGTGGTTGATTGTTGCTTTAGGGAACTATCTCTTTCTTTAGCATACACATGGGATAAATATAGTCAACAGTCCTCTACTCCTGTCTTGTCACTAGGAAATATTAACAGCCTTGTGTTATATGGCAGGTTATCAGTGCTTAATTGCATCTGTGGTCTAGCTGATGTAAGAGGTAGAAAAAGTAAGGTTCAGTCCCATATAAAACATTATAATCTATGGCTACCATCCAAAGTATCACTCTGAGCTGTCAGTCTGAGGCTGAATTCTAATCTGCCTTCTTGAAATCCCTTACAAATAAGAAAACAAAAAGGAAGCTGGTTGTCCCCAAACATGGGGCAGGTTAGTTCAAGGCAGGGGATTAGTGCTTGGGGTAGTATACTGGCAAGGTGTAGAACTGATACATTTGCCTCACTCCCTTCTCAAACAGCTTTGTTGAGCACTTAGTACCTTTGGCTTGAAGTTTGCCAGGTCAGTGTTATTCCTGTCTCCATGAGAACACGTATTGGTGTGCTTGGCTCAGGTTGCTGGAGATGACTTGCATTTCCCTTCAGTTTAGCCACCTAAAAACACAGGCATCTAATTTTAGGCAGCTGGACAGGCTCCTATGGAGCCAGTGGTTGGGGTTTATCTGTCCTAGAGGTTGCTCTGTCTTGTCCTAAGGCAACTTAAGTGAAGCAAGTCCTGCTCTGATCCTTCCTTTCTGCAGCTGTTTTCTGTCTCTTCCATTACCGTGTGCTTGGCTCTGTCCATTTCTTTGGAGGTGGCAAATGAACAGGGGACACTTGCTGGATCTGAATGAAGCGTAAGCAAAAGCTAGTTGAGTCAGACTGAGTTTATCAAGGGAAGAGGCTATTTTTTGAGATCCCTCCTGGCTAGAAATTCTGTCTTTCAAAAAGCCAACTCTGATAAGAGCCTTTTCTGGTCTTTTTCATATGCTGGTGTGACCTTCTACAGTTTCCCAGAGTGTTTCCATAATAACTTCAGCTTCTCTAAATTGCTGTTCTTTGATCCCTTCCCTCCTGCCCCATCCGTAGCCCTTCTTGGAGCCTGTGGTGAGCTGGCTCAGAGCAAACCTGGGAAAGGGCGGCGGAGGCCATGGAGCAGCTTTAGGGACCCTGTGGGGTTTGGGAAGAGCATCCTCCGTGGGGTGACCGAGCGCATCAAAGAACTTTAAGGATGGTTCATGTGGGCCTGCAAAGACAAATGCTTCATTGCCAATTTTATCACTTTTCTATGAGGCAGATTTCATTAGTGCCTGCCTGGACTAATGAATCCTGTAGACGCTGCCAGCTGGTGTCCCCGAGACCCTGTGTGCTGGTCACCAGCAGCCCGTATCTACTCTCCTGCATCCCTTGGGCTCTTGCATCAAAGTCAAGGCAGGAAAACCAGCATCTTTTATTTTTAGTACGGAGAAATGAATACTGAGGGTGCAAGGAAGGTGAGGGATGGAGATGCAACACCCTACTAGCACTGGTCGTGTATTGACCTGGGTTCTAGCCATCTGCAGGCTGCCTTCAACCTACTTGTCGAAGCCTGGAGTTATCCTCCCCAAAGCAGAAGGGAGGGAAATCCATCTGCGGAGGCTGTCGGAGCCGTGATGGAGGCCTCGGCCACGGATCTGCCTATACCTGTCGTGCAGCAAACAAAGTCCCCGGGAGGACCTGGGGTTAGCCGAGCACCGTGGTCACACACTGAGCAAACTCTCCCCCAGGTGTGCTTGCAGAGCAGACTCTCCATCAGCGTCCTGTCATGCACAAAATGTTTATCCAATTTGTCAAGATAATCTTTCTTCAAATAAGCTCAGGTTCTGGGCTTCAAAACGGCCTGACTTTAAGCAGTATAAAGTAACTTCTTATTTTTTACTCTTTTTTTCCTCCTTTGCTCAATCTCCCCCGACTCCCTTAATCACTGTGTCAACTTTTCCTTGCCTTTAAGCAAACTGAAAGTAATTGTATCATTCTCAAGTGAGTTATCTTTTGCATGAGCTGATTTGTATGTTACTTCAAAATGCCCCTAAGTTGTGGTATCCCCTTTCCAAACATGTGTCCTTAGATGTTTCACAAAATGGAGCTCATCAATGACCCAACAATTTGTTTATGCTGACACGTATAATGGCTATCTGATGATGACTTATTTAGGGCATTTGTAAAGGAATAGAATTCTGAGTTTTTCCTTAATGGTAGCTTTACTTAGAGTTCTGGATTTCCCTTTGGAATTTGAGCAATGTACATTATTATTTTCTGCTTGAAGCTGTCAATATATTTGAAGTCTTTTCTGAAGTATGGATTAATAATAGATCAGGTGTTAGTTACTGCCTAAGACAACACAGACTCTCTTTTGACAGAGTTTGTCAGCTTTATCGTGCACAGCCTGTTACTTCTCTAATCACTGATAACTGTTGTATTGAAATTAATTTGTGCATTTTTCCATCTTGCCTTTGTGCAAGAGCCCCAAGGAATTAAATGTTTATCCAAAAAATTTTGTTTGTTTTGTTTGTTCCTTTCCCCTCTCCTCTTCTGAATAATACTATAGAATTTTCCATTTTCTTTTCACCTTTAAGGTGTAACTAAACCTTATATATTTTTCTTATGCTTGTTTATAGTCAGGATTTGGAATCCATTGCTGGTAAAATCCTGGCTCAGCTCCTAAAAAGGGTAATGTTCCTTTGGGGCTGTGATGGCCACGTGGTCAGTGAGTTAACGTGAAACTTGCAGCAAGCTACAGGACTTGGGTAAGGGTCTGTATATGTTCTTATATTGCCTCCAGTAACTGTAATGCTGTATCATAAACTTGTCTGTGCTCTGGCTTATTGCCTGGGAAATAAAACGACTACAAAGCAGCTACTTCATTTGTAAAACCAACCATGTCTATTTTTCTCTTGTTGGATCCCAGATGGCTTAAATGGGCCAAATGTTCATAAATGATAAGCTCTTGCATAGCTTAGGCAGAGCAAGGGGGCTATACTGGGTATATGAGTATAACACACTGTTTTCCCTTTATGTAGGATTCTGCTACAAGAGTATGTCTCTCTTCCATGCTACAATCGTCAATTCTATATGTTCACCAAAAGGAAAAAAAAATCTTTGGGTTAGTGTTGTGGAAAAAAAAAAAAATTAGAAAAAGTCTAGTGCTGCTATAAAGGTAATGATTGATATTAACATAAGTAAGGGTTGTGATAGTCAGTAAATAGAATTTAATTAATAAAGATTGCCATTATGCAGCTGAGGACCTTGAGATGCTTGACAACTAATTAAGCTCCACAACACTTCTGGGTTATTGATAAATGTTATGATTATATACCTATTCCACAATAGGTAAATGGGAACACTGCACTTAAGTGATTTCCCTCTTCAAGGTCTCATAATGACTTGGTGATAGAATTAAGAATTGAATTGGAGCATCTTCAGATGGCCACCTGAGACTGGTCCTTAGAAAAGCCCTTTTTGGCTAGGAGGGAAAGAAAGCCATATTCATGCTGCTGTAAGTACGGCTCTTCTGTCAGAGGCCCCTTTGTCTCGGGGTGCTATGGAATAGGTGCTATAGGTGCTGTTCAGGGTGGTTTGAATGGTGAGTTGCCTTGCCAGTAATTACCTGTGCAGCCCCGCAAATGTTGTGAGTTTTGTTATTTATTATCTTCTGTGCTGTTTCCTACTTTTGTTTGTATGTCTTGGTTTGCATGTTATACAGCACTTGTCAACATCGTTTGTGAAGAACTGTGCCACATAAGACTTTAAGTGTAAAGAAGGTCATTGTTTTCATTTGCTTGATTTAATACTCCCAAGAATCCCTTTTGCAGCTGCTTGCCAAAGAGTGAAATAGTGGGTTGTGTGTAATATGGTGTGAATACGCATGCACTCAATCCTGAAAGAGAAATGAAAGAAGAGCAAGTCAAAACTAAATATTAATTTTGCACAAGTTACTTTTCAAAGGTAGCAGAAAACTGTTGTTTTGGGCTATAGTGGGATAGCATCCTTCACAGGTTATATAGGTTTTCCTCTCCTCCTGGTACTATAGCAAGAGTCTTGTTACTCTCTGGCAGGCTGTTTTGCTGGTCTAGATGCAAAGGATCTTTTCCAGACCTCTTTGAGATCTGAATCTAGTACCCTGCAAAAGTTTCTAGTCAGGAAGTATTTCTGACAAGGGTGTATATTTGCTGAGTCCAAACTCAGGGACAAAAATAATTAAATACATATGGACAGCCCTAAATACTCGCCTTTCACTAGCCAAATCTTTCAAAATATTTAAATTGGATTAAAAATATTGCTTTGTCCAAATTCATGAGGGTTGGAAATATGTCCCATTAGAATACTAATAAATTCTTAAACAACTACAAGATTCAGGAGCTCAGGTATTTATGAAAGTCTTGATATTTCCATAACTTTATCACAAACTTGTAATAGTAGACTTTGGTAATATCATTGTGGCTTTTTGACCATTTATAAAGAAAAGGGGCAATTTCAGACTAAACAGGTCTTCTAAATCCATTCTTTCAAAGCTTTTTTTTGTTTGTTTCTTATTTTGCATCAGACCAAACTATGCTATTTTGCCATGTGAAAAGAGCTTTTTTTCTGAAATATTCGTACTACGAATATGGGAAAGGTGCACTTTGATTTTCTTGGTTTCTGAATTTCAAGTATACTTTTGTTCAATAATTCATGTATTTCATACGTTAGTTGGAAAAATGTTGATCTGTCTTTGCATACTGTGTGATCGCATGCACTTTAGGATCATGGCAAGAAAATAGAGCTTAAATCTGCCTGATAGAGAATAGGGACTTGCTAATTATGATAAAGGAAAATCTCTGTGAACTGTTGGTTCTAAGTAGGGCTTGATGCTTATGAGAGTCTGATGTATGGTCAAATTGCTAGCACTTATGGGGAAGTTCTGGGCAAATATTTAAGTGTAAGCATGGAGCTTTGTTTCTCAATGCAATGCACATGGGCAAGATTGAAGCAAAGAAGTTATAGGTTTTTTTAGTGGAGCATTATGGCACAGACATCTACTTTGGTGCACGGTTTTTCCATATTTACTCTGAGAAGTGGGCTTCTTAAATCTGAATTTTGGCAAATCTGGCGGTCAGCCATAATCATCTTGCCCCTGAAACAGGAAATAATGTGCATGCTTTCCTGCTCCCATGGTTTATTATTTGAATGTATTTTTCTTACTAATATCTTGTCAGGGGAGAAAATCAATATTTCTGAAAGTCTTTTTGCTGAAAGTGCATTATATGAGGAACGTAATCAGGTAACGGTGGTTCTTGGGAAAGACTCTACCTCGTTCTGCAGACTCAAGAAGTTCAAATAAATCTGACAGCATGCAAATGCTGCTGCTTAACCAGGGATTGTCTCTGAACCTTTATGCTCATTGCAGCTTCTTGATTGAGTATTCATGTTGTTGTATGGAAGAAGAAAGGTTGCCAGATAATTCCTATCCACTCTGGCAAGCTGTGATCTGAGGCGTGGAGGGAATCATCTCTCTTATTTTGTCAGTGCTCCTCGTTTGAACTCCTGGCTAAAAAGCTATAATAAAGATCTGTCTTTTTAAAAGGAAGGTCATAAGACAAGTGCTGAGACTTCAGGAAGTCTTAAGCAAACCTACAGAGTCTTTCTGCCATTCAATTGCTCCAGCTTGAGCCTGGACCTTCCTTGCTAGTGTGTGCTGTAATGAAAATGCCAGTCCTGCTGTAACTCCTGCTGCTCTAATGTGCTTCTGCTAGGCTCTTGCCCTGAATGCTGATTATTCCCTCGGTGGTGATGCTCTGTGCATGCAATATGTTGTGCAGAGTTTTGGAGAAGCAATGGGTGACTACAGAGGCTGGGGGAAAAAAAAAGTTGCCAAGCCTAATCATAGAGGCAATTGGATGCTGAACAGTAAACAGTACATTGGGGGAGATCAAAATGTAGGGGGGGAAAAAAAGAGCAGCTAACTTTAGCTGCATGCTTCCAAAAGCTTTCAAGCTTTTATTTTTGAATGAACTGCTTTTAAAATGGAGTATTCTTATAGAACAATAGAGCCGGTAATTGGAAGTAAATTCCTTTCTCTTGTCCTTTGTGGTGTTACAGCTTCCTAGAGAACTTGGTGTTTGTGGATCTTGTATTTACCATTTCCAATTAGCGTGGAGCCAGCGGATGCTGTTGTAGCATTGTCTGAGCATCATGGGATCCTCTCCAGGACAGTGGGGTGCAATAGTAGCACCCTCACACCACACCGTACGACAAAGAATAAATAGTGGCCAGAGCAGAAGGAGGAAGAGCATGCATGGGGACTTGGAAGTGTTCAGAGAGGTGGTCTTTGGGGGAATTGCTCCACAGGCTTCAGATGCTTTAAAGACATTTCCCTAGGGCCAGCTTTATTATCTGAGAAGATAACAATAAGACATAAGATCTTGGCAGAAAAACATTAAAACTCTTTAATATTTGCATTAATTCCTTAGCTACTATATTTATTTTTTTTACCCCTTCTCCCCACAACACTGTTAATATATTCAGAAGATGATGACCTAGAAATTCATACTACTTGGGGATTTGATGGTCCAGTTCAGCTGTTCTCCAGATAAACTTAAATGTCTTCTATGCATCATTTTTGTAGGTCACCCACTGGCCTAAGGATTTTCCAGGAGCTTTTTGCTTTTCTATTGTATTTAGCAGCTATTAGATAGGGTTTGTAATCAAGAGCCAGCAGAGAGAATAAAATGTCAAGTTAGGGTACTCAGCTTTGATATTACCTGTACTGATAAAGACTTCAGGAGCTATCCAGCTTTCTCTGAAAGGCACAAACATCAACATTCACCATCCTATTATATGATTCTAGGTGTTTTTATGTAAATAAATCATGTAAATAAAATCCCTGCTATCTCCATGGACATCAATAGGAGCCCATAATTGTTACGGGAATTACTTCTTGCGGAGAGATCCTCATATGGCTCAAGAAAAATAAATTGGCATAACTGTTTCCATTTCACTGATAGCAAAGTTCTGGTCCTTGTGAAAGAAGAAACAGATGTCTGGTTTGGCATCAGCAGGCACAGCTATACCCATAGAGGAAGCTGTAACGTGGCCTCAACAAGAAAAGAAACCATGCAGTTTTAAGCAGATTAGATAATTGAGATTAGCCCTCTGTGATCTCGCTGTGTTTTCATTTATTTCAAAACAGTCTAACACAGAGCATGTTGAGCAATCAGTTGAAAATCACGTGCAAACACTGCCTAAGTACCGATAAGAATCGTGGGGGTAAACAATGAATTCCTACTAATGGCTAAGTCACCAAGGTAAGATCAAGTCTAAATACACACCCTTAGTTAAATATGATTTCATTAACTCAGGTTACGTGGCTCTCAAAGGTTTTTCCCGCCCCTCTCCCCGCTCTCCACTTTCTGATGCTTGTCAAATGAATTGCATACAACCAATCCATCATTTTCAGTACTGTTTGTCTACACCAGAGATGTGCTTTGAGCTGAGCAATAACCCAGTGTGGTTCTGTGAATCTAACAGCAGTTCAACATTCGATGCATGTGGTAATGCTGAATAGGGTTGTGTAATTTTGTCATGTTTTGTTTATGAAGTTTCTAAATCTGTATTTCTAATAAAAGTTCAACTTATCCTGATTTTAAAAGCAACAACAAAAATTGCCTTTTATAAATGCACAAGTACCACCATTTTCCATTGAGAAGACCTGTGCAGGCCTTGCTGGCATGGCTTTATTGCAGGGGTTAAAGGGTTCCCAGTGCATTATTAACATTATGCATTGTGTCATATGCACATCACATCGTTCATTCATCTTCTTTTCCTCCCCCATGACAGAATTATATTTGGATGGCTCTATTCTCTTTTATCCCATACTCTACAAGTAAGCCGAGGCACTTTATGTATAAGTAGTTTATTGTTATTTTAATGTTTTGTGGAAAACTCTTCTAACTTGAGGAATTAATTCATGTTTATATTTTTAGATTTGCCTCTCTTGTAAAATATGCTGTTGCTTTTTATAGCACTTTGTCCTTTTTTCTTTTTTCTTTTTTTTTTTTCTTCTGTCTCCTTTCATGCTTTCCTTTGTTTGGATTAGTTTTCTCTCCCTGGTTTGCTGGCCAGCCACCTCTCTTTTTTTTTTTTTTTTAAAAAAAAAAAAGGCAGGTTCTCTTTTTTTCTAACGCTTCTTCAGTAATGCAGTAGATGAAAACAATGGTTAGACAATGCGAGGGCTCCCTTTCCTCTAGGCAAAGAAACCATGCATGTGGGGATGGCTTTTTATTTTATTTTTGTTGTGGGTTGTGGAGTGGTTCTCCTTCCCCCTGCCCTGCTCCTCATTTAAAGAGGACTTTTCATCCTCCTCAGTCTGACCAACTGGTCCAGTCCCAGGGAAATAGTTAACACATAACAGATGATGATAATAAATAATAGTGATAATTGAAGCATCCATGGCAGTGAGTTAGAATTTATTGGCTCATTTATCAGCTTGCATAGAAAAGCAGGTCTCCTCCCTGCCATAGTCTGCATATGTAGCCTGACAAAGGCTGGTAATGGATTCTTGAAGAGAAAACACAATAAAACCCATAGTGGGAACATATGGGCTCTTCTGGCTCAAGAGAGTCCTGTTTATATGTCCCTATGTAATTTGTCTTCTTTTCTGGATGTATGGGAGTTCTTTATATCAATGATACCTTGTGATAAGGAGTTTTGTAGGTGCTTGTTGTTTCTATTATTGTGGTACTTCAGTCAAAGGCTGTGCCAGGCAAATAGAGGAGGAAAAAAAGTGGATTCCTGCTTCAGAGAGCTTCCAATCTCAGAAGAACTGGAGCTGGATAGGAAGAGATGGACAAAACTTGATTAAGTGGTGTGGAAGGCAGTGCCTGCAGAGTGTGAACGGCCAAACCATCACCCGTGATATTTGGTGCGACTGTTGGGAAAGGACTGGATTTGAGCACAGATGCACAAATAAGTTTGCAGGTGCTGGTAAGGAATTTTCAATAAACGCAAAGGTGGTGTGCTTGAAATCACAAAGATGTTTTTCTGTAAGCGTAACAAACATGATGCAGACTGATACGTTGGGATGATGATGTGGAAGATGGGGTCAGGGATAAGTAGTAGACCTTCTTGGGAAAGGTGAGCTTATGTTTTACAACATAGAGGGGGGAGAACTAGATCGGAAATGGATGATATAGTTGAGCCGAGTGATCTCTGCCTTTTGATGGGATATGAACAAAATACAATTATACTATCACGGCTAGAGGGAGAGAGGTTGCAGGAACTGACATGTGAGGTGGCCTAGATAAGAAGTAATAGAAGAGACTACATCATAGAGAAGCTGTGCAGAAGAATGGCAGAAATTGTGTATAATGTGTCTGTAGGGCTCTAGAGGAAGCTTTGAGTCAAACATGATCATTTGAGGCCATGGAAATATCCATACTTGTAATCATAGAATGCATATGAATTATGGGGAAGGTGAATTATGGTCAACAATGACTGAGAGAAGGAGGAAACTGGGAAGGCAGAGGATTTAAGAGCTCGGTTTTAGCAATGGGCTGACATCTTTCCTTCCCTGCCCTGCTGTGGATATTCCTGCAACAGGTCAAGATGTGAGGTGGAACTGCAGAGAGATCTGGAGGAGAGATGTGGACCTTAGGGCCATACGAACTTCCTGAATTTGTGATTAAGATCATCTACAGAAAAGGAATAATGGACGACAAAGCAGATAATAAAACCTTTCCACTCCCACCATTGTTACTTCTTTAAAAGGCAAGATGGCATGAGACGATTTTCCATAGGATATGGTAAACTATGCATTCAAATATGCTCTGTTAAGGTTTGCTGCCTTTTAGTTTCACTGTCTCCTTGTTATTGTATTGTAGAAGAAACTGTTTAGAAGTACTGATTTCAATCTTTACAGTTTTTATGCTTTTATTTGCTGCTTCTATTCTGTAGAGCAATCATCTCAAGATGGCAAAATAAAATTAGTTATTTAGAACACTGCAGCGCATAAATAGTGTATAGGAAAGCTGAAGACATCCCTTATATTGTTGGTCCAATTTGTTTCTTTAATCTTCATTATCCTCTCAGTGCTTTTTTTCTTGCTTGGGAAGCCAATAGTTTAGATATTTTATTATATTTATGCCATTGGAGATACAAGTTTCTGCTATGTGTGGGTTTTTTATGTTCAGAATTATGGTGTTAAATATTAAGAAAATTTCTGGACATGTTGCTATCCCTGTTTAGGGAATGATCTAAATTTGTAATGATTTATTTATTTATGCAAAGCAGGGTTGGATAGCACAGCTCAATATTGCTGTTATTTTTGTTTTCAATCCATCTGACTTGGAGAATGAATCTTCTAGTCTGTGTTTAGAACTAGTGTGATTGTATCTGTGACTTCCTACTATATTTCTTTTTTCTCCTGTAGCTGGCATATACAAGACCATTCTTGCTATCTTTTCCCTGTGGTAATTATGGGTGTGTTAAAGAATATTGGGGATGGATCTCTCGATTCTAGCATGATGTTTCCAGCAAGCACAGCTTCAACATGCATGCTGACCCACTCAATAACAGTGGCTAGATGTGCATGGAAACTTAGCAGAGAGTTGGTTGCACTGTGGCAAAAACGATGTAACGTCCTTGCTCCAAGCTACATCCCTCCACGTGCAAGAACAGCGTATGGTCATATGAATCCCCAGTGCCAGCTCCACAGCTTGTCATTTGGGAGATGCAAGAGCAAAAATTGTGGAATAACAAAATGACAGGATAAAAATATGTCTAAGAAGGGAATAAGCTACTTGTTGCTGAGCGTTATCAACTCTGTGTTGTGCAGGAATATGTCAGCCAGCAGTGTGTACTAAAAGCAATGCGAGGGCCATGTGATGTTAGATCCCAGTTTATATTTTTATAAAAGTCAAGAAAGAGGTTTGTTGTACCAACAAGTTCTTTGTACTTGATCCAGGCCAAACAGATGTTAGTTCTGCATGTATGTGACTAGATCTGACCCACTGAAAGAACTCTAAAATCTGAAGCTGTATTTCAGTGGTTAATCCAGTTTCTGATGTCAAATTGTCTAATCCTCTTTAAAATTCCCCCTCTCTAACAGCATATCGTGTGCATGTTGCTCAGACTTTAGACCCCAATGTCACCGGAGAGGAAGGGTAAATCAAATGATCAGAAATTTTGGAGTCTCTGGTTTTGGAACTGTCCAGACAGGGATGTTGAGATGTCTAACCTTTTGGAAGAACATGGTGTTATTTTAAGGCAAGTCAAAGTCTATCAACTGAATATCTATTACCCAAGCCATTAATCAAAATTGAAACTATTGGCTAAGTAAGATTACTGTTGTATCCATTAGTAATTTTGCAGATATGCCTGAAGCATGTGAAAATGAGGCTGTGGGAGCAGGAAGAGAAAGTTAAACACCAAACAGCAGCCAGGTGCTGTGGTTAGCAAATGTTTCCCCAATAAACTAGATTTTCCTGTGGTGGGGACTGTGGAGCCAGATGGTGCCAGAGAGTTCACAAAAAAAAAAAAAAAGAGGGGTGGGGGAGAAGGGTGAGAGGCAATACAATAAATCTCACTTTCTATTTCTCTTTACTACAAACCTTTTTTCCCCTTTCTGCGTTATGTTTTTGGCAATGCTGTCAGTTCTTTTTTTTTTTTTTTCCCCTTATTGTCTTGGAAGTATTTTCAACATTGCACAGCTGTTTGTTTAATATGTCTCTAGTGCCTCAATAGATAATAGCAAGTCAGAGTGAATATTTACCTATTTCTGAAGCACTGTGCCATTCACCACTTCTAGCACTCCATTCGACGGCTTCAAGTGAGCAGTGTATCATTTTAATTTTTCTTTACTTTGGATTTTCAGTCACTTTAGAACAAGACTGTTGCTCGTGTTCTTTCTCCCGTTACCTCTTCTTTCTCATTGGATTGTAAATATCTGTTGCCTCTTTGCACTGGCTGACTTTCAACTTTTTGAGTGACCTCATAGAAAACAGCAATTCCCCTCACCCTTCCCGCAGAGCTTACGAAGCACTAAGGAAAGTACCTCCTAGTGCTGCCACAATACTTTTAGCCCTGCTACCAGCAGTACCAATTAACCAAATAGCAGACAGCAAATTTAAATAGCATAAAGTGAAATCAACCCCAAATACTATTTTCCCACTCTAAAACAGCTAAGCTATGTTTATTCCATTACTTGGGGTGGTGGTGGTTTAGGGAAGGATTCCCCAAACTTCTTACTGTTTCTGCTGAAGTTGTAAAACTAATAATTTGTACTTATGAAATTGCTCTTAATTTCTTAAGAAATAATTTTTCCCTAAAGTGAAAATTTATTAGAAATAAAATTGTCACCCGCAGTTGAAGTTAGGACAACTGTTCAAGACTATTGATTTTCACTGCAGTGCACAAAGTGTTATGCTTCAGATAAAAAGCATGCTTGTAAGAGTCTATTCTGGTGGTCCGGGCAAGTTAGTTTTATATTGTACCTAAGCATCCCTTCATTTGAAGTAAATTAATTTGGTGCATCTGGAAAATTGGCAGTGAGTGAAATATTCAAGTCCCAAAGATTATTTTTTGTACTTAACTTTGGTGCTCTGGCTGGTGTAATGTGCACTTCTGTCAAGTTCTAAATTTTCAGTAATTCTACTTCCTCCTTTTAAAATTGAAAAGGTAGCAACTCCCCTGGGAATGCATGTCATTTCAGCATTCCCGTTGACTGTGTATTCTGAAATGCTGCAGTGTGTTTGCTTAGTAATCCTCTTGTCTGTGTAAGTTGTTAGGGGTAACCAAAGGCAGCTGATTACTTAATTGTATAAGGCAGGAAATCGGGTTCTTTCATTAGTTTCCATAATGTTCTTGAGAGCAACCAGTACTCTGCCTGACTGAGTTTTCGATCCTTTAATTCAAAAGATATACTTTCCCTTGGCATACTCAGTGACCCTTTATCCCGATAGGCTATTTACTGAATAAACTGAAGGTTTTAGATAAACAGTCTAAACTTTCTAAGTAAAACTTTGTCTCCAATTATTAGGCAAAACATGTTGCAATCGGAAGAGAAATATGACACAGAAGATCTTCAAATCGCTGTTTGCGTTTCTGCTAGGTTAGTGATTTATGTCTGTGTGCGTGGGCATGTGTCTGTTGCCTGAACTGATGGGCCCAAATAGGAAGAGAAATATTCCTACCTACTTGTCACAGCCTTGGAGTCCTGGCTTTTGTTCAGGGCCTTATAGCTAGGAAGCGGTTTGGAGCACATAGGAAATCCTCGGCAGGGCTGGTGGGCTGCAGCTCTGGTGCCTTCTCTTCCTCAGTGCGGAGCTTGTGTGCGCTGCCTGTGGATGTGACCCCTGGCAGGTTCCAGGGGCTGCAGCCTGATCCGTAGCAGAGCCTACTGCTCTGTATTTGGTTAAGAAAGCAGTTGTGCAGTTTCTATCTTGGTTGCTTTTTTCTTTTTCTCCTCTCCATCTCTGCATACAGACCCCTTATCAATCTTCTCCAGTTTCCCAAGGCTTGTATACTCAAGGAGTATTAAGTAGAGGAAGAGAAAGGACTTAATATATTTTGGTGGTAGAAAGTGGAGGCTGGGGAGGAGTATCTGAATGTTTTCCATTTCTTTTGATAATCTTTTTCTGCACCAGCTGTTAAAACTCCTTGGCTGTGAGTGCTTTCCCAAGAGGTCCTGGTATTTTTGCTGCTAAAGAATCAAGAGTGCATGTTTGCCATAGTGGCTTAAAGAATACATTGAACCTGTATTCCTATGTAATTAGAAGGGTGAGGTAAGCCATGTATGTGTGAGTTGTGCTGCACTTTGTGCTGCTGCTCTGGGGTGAGCCCTAGATTTGATCCCTATAATGATGTGTTGCCTCCAGTAGAAAGTCTCCCCTGCTCGGGAGAGGAGCGCTGGAGCTGTTGCCCTGCGTTCCCATGTTGTGCTGACCTGTGTTTGGCAGTGCACAGTGAGCAAAGGGCGGGCAACAGGCAGATTTCAGAGTTATCTTGCCTGAAACCAGCAGTGCTCGTCTCGAGGGTCACCAGGGAGCACAGAGCTGCCCAAGAACCTCGGAGGCTGCACAGACTGAAGTAAGGGATGCTGCTGTCCACACTTTCCTTATGGAAAGCCAAGGTGCCAAAAGGCATGGCAACTTGTGGAAGGTCCACAAAGCTAAGAATTAAACCAAGATCTCTTAATTCTTTAGCAACTCTTCTAGTAGTAATTCTTCTCAGCTAATTAACTTTGTAACAGACTGTTTTTAATGTTTGGTGATGGGAAAGTTGCTCTGAACTCCAATTTCAGCTCATTATTACATTTTTTAGCAAAATGAAAATAGAACCTGATCCTCACTTAATACTTGTACTGCTTTATCCATACCCTTTGTGTAAAGGGAATTAAAATGGACATGCACACTAGACTGGGCAAAGCCACCATATTCTGAATGAGAACTAGGCTTAAGGCAATTTTCCTTAGACATGAATAAAGAAACCTTTTGGAGGTTATTCTTTGGAGTAGACATGTTTGTGATTGATCCAACAACCTGATATGAAGTTGAGTTCCATGTGATGAAGAGGGCAGTCTCTTCATCTGTCTTTGAGACGGGCCCTCTCACTTTCCCTGGGCTGAGCATCTTATTTCAAATATGTTTGTAAAATCTTGTGAGATAGAAATATGTATGAAAGAAATATGTGTCAGACAAAAGCGCAGCACATGTACCCAAAGCTGAGCTCTTTGTGTCTATGCTTATGTGCAGTTATTCTTTTAAGGGAGAGAAAGAAATGGGAATACACAGTCCATGAGCAAGTCCATGAGTCAGGAAATGAAGCAAAAACAGTTTCTACTAATCAGTGGAGTGAGTTTGTAAAACAGCCTTCTATTAAAAATAGTAGGGACTGAAACCCGAGCATCATCTTTTTAAGAAGCAATCAGTCTGCATCTGGAATCATCTGATAGGGTTGTCTGTAGCAGCCTAAACATGTGTTTGATAATTTTATTTTTATCTCTCTCCAAGGCAAAGCTGCATGTACTAACGCAAGGTTTAAAATCAAGCTCTAATGTGGTGCATATGTGTTGCTGCTCTGCTTGTAAAGGGTGACTCCTGGTTCCAAAAAATCTAATTTTGTTGCTACAAGCGGATATGATTCTATGGACTTTCAGATGAGTTCAGGTGAGTGTTTTTGTGGCAAAAGTGATTTCTGCATAAAGCTGCTGTCAAACTAGTCATGATTAATTGATAGTTAGACCATTTTGGTGTCCAAATGCAAAGCATTCTTGATTTCTGCAGGAACTTGGGGTTGAGATGACTTCTTAGAATGTATGACCTGCTCTCTAGGCTCGTTTTTGTTATTTCTTGCAACATCTCTGCACTGTTGTGGAAGGGGGCTGAGCCTGGAGAGGATGCATCTGCCTTCTCTGACAGAGCTTGGCCATGGGGATGGAGGGTGAAGGCTCCAAACTCGAGAGCTGTCCATGGTCGCCTGTTACAGGTAGCAGGAGATAAATGTGGACTGTGAAGAGCAGCCTTAATTAGGGAGCAAAGGTTTTCACTTGGATTTGGACGGGTCAGGGAACGATTGCATCTCTATGCTGCTATATGTATGTCTCAGTGGATGTGGGAAAGGTGAAACGAACTGTGAAAATGTTTGCGAAACATGCATAATTTCAGTGGACTGTGGTGGTAATGCCCTTTTATTGAGTTTGTGTTACTTTCCCTGGATTTGTAAGAGGACACCTTAGCTGGTCAGTGGCCCATATTGACATAACACAGAGGACAGATCTATAACTGGCTGTTTACTTTGGATCTGATTTAACTCTCCTGGCAGCTGATGAAAAATCTTCAGGTGGTTTAAATGTCATTTATATAAATAGATCAGCCATTTTATTCTTAAGGAAAGTAAGTATAGGACTGCCTAAAGGCGAGGTTGCAGTACTGTGAACACATTTGTCTCTGATAATTTCAAACGAATATGTGACTCAACTTTAATTGGAGGTTTCCGCTTCTGACTATAACAATTCTTATCATGCTGAGCATTAAGGCAGCATAACATATACAAGACAAATATTAAACAAAGGTATTATGGATGGGAAACTCCTAATCTAGCTCACTGTGTTGGTACAGTGGAAGTTTCTAAATCCAATATCTGATGAAGGAACAAGGAGAGAATTAATTTACTGCACACTAATTACTGTGGAGTATGCACTGTATATACAGTGAAAGGCGCTGAAATGAATACTTGATAAACAATATCTGGCAAATTAAAAATCTGAAATGTTAAATGAAATGCAAATTAAAAATCTGGACCGTTAAATTAATTGAATGCAAAAAAAATCCTGACATTAACTATCATCAAGGGTCGAAGCTATATCAGCAAAAGCAAAGCTATTCAGAGTTAAATCCTGCTTCTCTGTGTAATTTACTTGTTGTGAATGGGTAGGTACTAGAGGAGCCCCAAAGATAGGGGAAAATTTCCATATGTGAGGATCAATCCTCTGCCTGCTGTGCAAAATGTTGTGTCCTAGGGAAGGCAGAGGATGGGTTTGCACATAAAAGAAAAGCTCAGCTGAAACAGGATGGGTCCCATGGGTACAGCTAAAATGTAGGATTGTGACCTGTCACCATACTATCTTCAATTACTCATGTACAAGTTATAAGCTAAGCTTAAATCTCATCTTTTTCATTATATTATTAGGTCTGGCTTTATATGTCTTTCACGTTTAAATTTTTGCTGGTAGAATGGAGGTTAGAAAACTAGCTCTACTGCGAAGACAGACACTTATAAGAATGAATTCACAGGAAGTTACTTAAAGCTTTAGTTATTCAGAAAAATTAAACTCTATTTTTACCCCAAAATATTCTCTTTAAGGGAGAGGGATATTCAAACGTATATGTTGCATTAAAACGTGAATGTTATAAAGGTCATGCTATTTTTATCAATTTGGTCAACGAGAAATAGGGAAAGATAGGGAAAAATTGGTCTTAATCTTGGAATTCTAGGATGTACCATGGGAGTAAACTGCATTATCATGAAGCTTTTATTTAATTACTTAAGCCTTTAACTATTTTTGTTGTTGTTGTTTTCTTCATTAATATATCTGTGTAGCACTCTTCAGAAAGCATAGAGTGTGACAATTGTTCTGGGTAAAAATCACTTTTGTGGTCACCAAACTGGGAGGGGACTAGTATGTTGTAGGTTATGCTGAAGAAAGTTAAGCCAATCCAACATGCAAGCACGATACTTAGCCCTCAAAGCGTAAGGCAGATAAGGACATTTCTAATTTTATGCATGTGCAGTTTTATAAAAGCCAAATGCTGAACCAATGTATCAAAACCATATTATATTTTTAAATGATGAGGATGAGAGCTAGTTCTAACGGTGACACACGTTGTTTAGGCCACAATTAAATTGTGGGGTTCTTGGCTTGTTCTTGGTTTACCTGATGCAAAGCAAGGTGTTATTTTCCTTAGTGTTAGACTTCAGCTGCATTGTCAATCTGAGAAGTTCTACATCTTTACACCTCCAGAATGGTTGTTTTCACTGACTAAATGAGGGCAATTTTCAGGGAGGAAGTGATGGCAGCTATTTCTGGGTGACACTGATGTTTGCATTTGAATTAAATGCAAGCTTTATAATGACTAAACATTAAACATAAACTGCAGATTGTATATTAAGAAAAGATCTATTCAAGGGAGAATAGTATTAGGAGAAAAGTAAGATCTGTGCCTTACCCTTGTAATGTAATGTCATGTTCTAGTTCCACTATATTCCTGGTTGAAGACTAGGAAGAATGAGATGCAATTAGTGTAACATTTAACAAATCTGAACTATAGCCTAGTAGTATATTTATATTAATTTTGGTTTATTCTAATAGGTAGTAATGGATTTAGAATTAGAGTAGCAGATCTATTGCAATTAAAAATAAAACATCCTATGCACTAGAAGCATTTCCCTGGAGGTCTAGCCAATCTCCCACAGCAATGAAGATATAATTATACTGATGTAAATCACAGCACCATAACTAGGAGGGATTGGCCTTTCCCCTCCTTTAATTCATTGAAAGATTTTTATCTCTGACAGGTACTGTCAGACAGGGTGATGGGCTGGGAGGCAGGATGTTTTTTTCTAGTAACTAATTTGCTTGGGGAGAAAATGATTTTTTTTCCAGCTAGTTTTGATAAACAGATGATTCACAAGTCCTGTTTCTCCCAGTTGAAAACAGCAGCAAATTCTGTAGGCTTCCTAACAAAGCACAGCTGGGACCAGGCTTTTGCTCTGACTGTGCTGCTCTCAGGCTGAGGATAGGATGATATCTGAAGGTAGCTTGAGGTTGGCTGTTGGATTCCAGCCTGGAGTCTGCTCTGCACAAAGCCTGCTGGATTCCTGCTGTAAATATGAAAAAAGCAGCCTTGAGGCTGGTTTGTGCTTTAGCCAACTGTGATAGTTCTAGACATCCATTCTTTGCCATGGGAATAGCAGAGCATAGCGTGCTCAGTCCGTAACCTTGCCTCTCTTCGTAAGCTTCCAGACACACTTTCTACCTGTTAGATGCAGCATAAAGCTACTTTGCCAGCTTTGTGATGGCCAGAAAAAAATCCATCATGTTTGGGATGTTTTCTGCAGGTTTGTTTGTCCTTCGCAGCTACCTGACTACTATGAATTAATTGCAATACAGGGAGACTTGTTTTTCTTGGCCATCAAATAAGATGGGCCATCTTCTTAAGACTTAAACATTTAAATTATGTTTAAAAACGAAATAGCAAGCTTAATATTGCCAGCTGGTGTTCTGTGCTGTTTATATCTATTTGTATGTATATAGAAATTAAATCCCAGAACATCAGGAAATGACTATCTTAGGAAATTTTTTCAGGCAGTAGCTCATTTTGTCAAGACTTTTTTCCTGTTGCTTTGCTGAACTGGAGCAGCATTTATTTTCCTTTAGTCTCTGATCTATCCGACACCTAACTTATTTTCCCTTAATAATGTTTGTTCTTCAAATCTGTGGATCTGCTCTGTCGTATTTTATCTGGACAGCTAAAGCCCCTAAGAAAATTCTGAATGAAGCTTGCCCAATAGACTGGTGATGGTTCTTCCTATGGCTTCCCTTGGAGAAGTCTGAGCAGCTTTGAACCTGAGCTCTGTTCTTAGCCCTTTAGCAAGGTAGTGCAGTAGGACATTTCCACAGAAATGTGTTGATTGCACCAAAACTCATGAGGGAGGTGCTGAGGCTGTTCTTATTTCAACATGGTCCTTCTAAATAACTGATGGTTACAATACGCTCCTCATCAGATGGGTCACCATAATTATCGGATTAAAGGTTTGGGAATGAGGTGTCAAGGCTCCACTAACACCTGACTGTCTGGGCAACATGAGCGTCAGAGGTGTTCGAAGCAACCTGTCTGTAATCTCTTCCTACAAGCAATCCCAAAAAGTTCTCAAGACAATTTTCCTACAACTGTTTTAAGCAGAATTTGAAATAGAATCATAGAATCATAGAATGCTTAGGGTTGGAAGGGACCTCTAGAGATCATCTAGTCCAACCCCCCTGCATACGCAGGGACACCTAAAGCACGTGGTGCAGGACTGCATCCAAGCGGGTTTTGAAGATCTCCAGAGAAGGAGACTCCACAACCTCTCTGGGCAGCCTGTTCCAGTGCTCTGTCACCCTCACTGTTAAGAAATTTTTCCTTAAGTTCCTATGGAATTTTTGATGTTTCAGTTTCCGGCCATTTCCTCTAGTCCTATCAGTGGCCACCACTGAAAAGAGACCATCCCCGTCCTCTGCACTCCCTCCCTTGAGGTATTTATATACACTGATTAGATCCCCTCTCAGCCTTCTCTTCTCCAGGCTGAACAGGCCCAGCTCCCTCAGCCTCTCCTCATAGGGCAGATGTTCCAGGCCCCTGATCATCCTTGTAGCCCTGCGCTGGACTCTCTCCAGCAGCTCCACATCCCTCTTGTACTGTGGAGCCCAGAACTGGACACAGTACTCCAGATGCGGCCTCACCAGGGCTGAGTAGAGGGGCAGGATCACCTCCCTCGACCTGCTGGAGATGCTCTTCTTAATGCAGCCCAGGATCCCATTGGCCTTTTTGGCCACGAGGGCACCCTGCTGCCTCATGGTCAACTTGTCGTCCACCATGACACCCAGGTCTTTCTCCGCAGAGCTGCTCTCCACAAGGTCGGTCCCCAGCCTGTACTGGTGTCTGGGGTTATCCCTCCCCAGGTGCAGGACCTTGCACTTGGCCTTGTTGAATTGCATGAGGTTTTTCACCGCCCAGTTGTCCAGTCTGTCCAGGTCCCTCTGGATGGCAGCGCAGCCCTCTGGGGTATCGGCTACTCCTCCCAGTTTGGTATCATCAGCAAACTTGCTGAGGGAGCACTCTGTGCCTTCATCCAGGTCATTGATGAATAAATTGAACAGGACTGGACCAAGGACTGACCCCTGGGGGACCCCACTAGCCACAGGCCTCCAACTAGACTAAATAGTCTCCAACTATAGTCTCCAAATAGTCTCCAACTATTGGTCTCCAATAGTCCAACTAAATAGTCTCCAATACTTGTGTTAATGACAAAATAGTGGTAACATTTTCTTGCTTTCTCTGTATTTCAAACAAGCTCTATATGTTTGAGATCTTCTAAAAGATTCTAGAGCACAGCTTTGTCCTGTTATGTTTGCTTACTATGGATTTTTATATCTCCCTTGGAAGCATGTCCTCTGTTCAGTGCCAGATCCTGCCCTGTCTGGATTACTGGTCTTGTTTTTTTTTTTTTTTTTTTTTAAAAAAAGGCAGTTCTTGTGCTCTTGTTTTCCACTGATAACTGAGAGTTAGTGAAAGACTATTGTTAAAGGGGTATGTGCAAGATAAAGCAATAGAGAACGTGTATGCCTCTTTTTAGGAGAGTAAAAGGGCAGTGAACTCTTTGTGCCATCTTTATGCCTTATTTCCTTGAGCTCAGTGTGCCCTTGGGAATTTGGTGAATGCCAAGTGTGGGACCTTTTCAAAGAGAACCTGGGAAGGTGGGTCTGTGACCTTAGTTTATGTCTCTGTCCTAGGCACAATTGTTGTAATTGGTAGAAGGCTGAAGTGAAGGAAGGATTCCAGGGTCTTAAAAAAAAAAAAAAACAAACAAAATCCCACAAAAACACAGATTTTTTTTCTGTTCCTTTTTCTTCTATCTTTTTTTCTGTGTGAATACATATAAACATATATTTCTTCCCTAATTTAGCTGTCTTTTGGTATCAAGAGCTAGTACCTGACACCCATCCTTTGCAGTGGAAAATGGCTTCTGCCATGTCCTTAGTCCCTAAAGATTGTCTCACTGCTGACCCCCGGGGACTTCTTGAAAGAGCAGAGGCACCTAAGGTGGCCGCGGGCTGCTATCCGGGCTGTGCTTGTGCTCCTGGAGAGAATCTCGGCCTTCAGTGCTTCTCAGCACCACCACAATTGCTGAAACTCGCTAAGGGGAAAATACAAAAATAAAATAAATGTCTCAGTTTTATTTTCCATTGAGCTGTCATTTCTTTAGAATTGACTGTTCCACATAGTACTCACCTTGCTGGCAAAAGCACCAGTGATCAATGAGGACAAAGTGATTCTGGCTGTCAGTTTGCCACATATATCCAGAGCAAACGAACACATCAGAAGCTGATTTTGTGCAAGGCCTGCTTTTGATTTGTGCATTTTTTTTTTCTGGCAGACTTGGGCTATGCCCTATTACTTTCTTACAATAAAAGAGAACATTTCTTCTAGTGGAGCTTGCAGCATGCAGCTGCAATAATCATAGGGGAGCCCCAGGTGGTCTGATTTATGGTGTTTAATGTGAACCCCTGAGGTTCTGTGGGAAGAGATTATAAAACATTTTGCAGGATTGTTTTGCCACACTTCAGTTCTAACTTTGCACTGGACCTGCTTCATTTATCTCGCTGCCCCAAGGATGGTGGCTTGTCTAAATGCATATTTATTAATGAGCTCCTAAACCATGTTCAAGTTGCTTCTGAAAATATTCTGACTAATGGTGGTGCTGATGAGTCTGAATCATCACTGAGAACAGAGTACTCATCAGGATGGTTTCTCAGCTGATGGGAACTGGCAGAATGCCATGGAAGTTCATGGTGCTTTCCTGATATCTATGTGGGACGGGTACCGGATAGGGGTCGATATACTGGGTGGACACCAACTGGCTGAAACTCAGATGGACCTGTGTACATTTGTACTGGCCTGAAGCATTTCATTTATAAAGTAGGCTCTAAACTGAAATGAATCAAATTCCTTTTTGAAAGCCATGCATCTCTAGCCAGGGAAGAACACTTACTAAATGGTGATGTGTTTCTATGAGGATCTATCAACAAACTGTTCAAAGAGAAAGGCTATTCCTTTGATTCTTCTACCATGGGTAAGGTGCCAACTATGGTTTGGCTGTAGTTGGAGCAAGCTGGAGCAAGTTTGGCTGGTGTTACCCCTGTGCTAGAAGTCTGCAGTGGGAGCAGTAGAGGGAGGTGCACCAGCTTCACCCATCCATGCAACTGCCCTGGCAAGAGGCAGGGAGTGACTTGCTCAGCAAGCTCCAGGGATGTGCCCAGGGCTTTGGTTGAGTCTGTTCAAACAATAGTCTGTCCAGGCAAGGAGAGAGATTTCCATTCCTGGCACTGCTTGTCACTTGGTCTGTGTTGGAGCTCTATCCCCTGAGCTCTTAGTAAATGGGGTTGCAAAACACTAGGACCATTCCAGATCTCGTCTTTCTTCAACAGCCAGAAGAGCTGAATTTCCTCAGAAATCTAGGGAAATTTTCCTTTGTAACTAGGAATGATGCACACACGTATTACTAACACAAGATAGTCCTGAAGTGTTTACTGAAACAAAATACTGAGAAAGTGATGGGGGAAAAATGCAAGGTACTTGCTATATGCTGATACTTGCTTGAGAAGGAAGTGAGTGAATAAAATTGGAGTACGGCTTGGATAGGCACTATGATTAAATTTATACTAGAAAACTTCAGGGATCTGGTGTTGTTTAACCCTATCACTTCCAGGCCACCTACCGTTGCCGCCCCCCCCCCCTTTTTTCTTTTTTTTTTAAGGTGAGGATGAACGGAAATAGATATCGATTATATCACTTGGTTTCAGTAATGAGAAGAAGACACAATCTGGGATCTTGCTAGTTACTTGCCCTGCATAACATCCTTTAATTTTCTGCATAAAACTAGCAGTAAAAATCTTTCCACAGGGCACAATAGAGCAGCACAGTTTAAGGCTGAGTATTATATTACAAAATTACTCTTCTTTTTTTTGGGGGGGGGGGAGCGGGATGGGGGGAAAGGGGAGGTGATATTGTGCTTGTTTACAGGAAGGTGGGGAAAAAGGTCAGGGAAAGTGCATAATTATTATCAGCTCTGTCGGGGCCACACCTGTGTGAAATGTTTAATGCTGACACAAGAATGAACTTGAAGAGTGTTTGGAACGTATAAGCAGCAAAGATAACCGGAGAGTTTAAGCTGGAATTTAAACTGCATGGCTTTTAAAAAAAAAAAAAAAAAAAAAAAAAAAAAAAAAAAAAAAAAAAGAGGGGAAAAAAAAGAAAAGGTACAAAAAAGAAAAGGGAAAAAAAAAAAAAAAGACCAGAAGTGTCCCGTGGAGATCTGAAAGTGTAGTCGAGGTCACCCTCACCTAGCTAAAGACGTGGGGTATGCAGAGGTTGCAGAGCTTTGAACACACATGCTGCATCAGGAGCAGCCTTGGCAGGTGAAGGGAGAGGGCTCCCTTCTGCTTAAACTGATCTTACTTGGTACGTGGTACAATATACTTATTTGTGACTGGGGTACCACTACCACTATATAAATGAACAACTTTGGTTCTTATATACCTCCTTGAAGAGGAGACAGAAGGACCCAATTTCTGTGTTGCTGCAAATCTGCTTAGCTTGTCTAACAGGAGTTTGTGACTGTTTATACTGGTTCAGACTTAATGCTGGTTGCAACTTGCTCACTGTTGCTGGCTGGAAGGGAACCCAATTCTGACTCCTGTACTTATACTTTAGCACAACAGCTTTCGTCTCCTCCTTTGAAAGCCTTGTACTAAGGATGTTGAACCCTAGAGAAGTGACTCTCAGCAGACATAATTTTGTATGAGTAATTCACTTTTAGAGCTTGGATGTATTCCATCTTCCTTGTGACTAATGGTACCCGAACAGAACATAATTGTATAATCATTTTCCAATTGCTCTATAACTCATTTTCCTTGTTTGCAAGATGCTGGTTTTCAGCATTTTGGAGAGATGCAAGGACCTGTGTACTGCAATGAGTGACAGACAATTGCTTATTTCTCAGCAACAGCACCATTAAAGAAAACCTCTTTACACTTAGAGCTGTGACAGCTGGCCAGACAGTTTCGCATTATGCTGTCTTTGGTGGCAATGCTCACTTGAGTTGTGACCCCACCTCTTCTGCCTACTCATCCCTGCCTAAAAGCCAGCACACGCAACCCTTCTGGCTGCTCTGTAGGCTCCGATAGCCCCACAAGCATTTTGATTGCTGTAGCTGCTGGAAGAGTGCTGAGCTGTGGGTGAAGGGCAGGAATAGCTGGGAGATGAAACTTTGCAAGCTGCTTCCCCTGCTAAAGGGGGCTAAACTACTTCCCTAAATGTGGATATCGGCAGGCGGGAGCAAATGATCCTGCATTTGTAGTATAGGGCACTGTTTCTGCCTGTTAGACCAGTTAAACTGAAGCTTTTTGGGAGCTTGTGGAAAATGGAGTGAGCAGAGGAGGAAAAGGGAAGAAATGGATGTGTGTGATAACTGGGTGTCTTTGATTTGGCAGTAGAAATGGGAAGGGCACAGAAGGACTTGGGATATCCTGGGGGCTTGAACCACTGCAGAAAATGCTTGTGGAAAGACAGGGGCCAGTGCAGGAGAATGAGATGTCAGCTGTCATAGGTACCTAGGATATTCTTATGCTATTGTAAACAGTGTTTTTGTCTGTGTGGTTTCCCTGTTTCCTGTCCAAAGCCATAGGAAGCAGTGCTGATGACTGGGGGTAGGAAGAGAAGGCTGCCACAGTTTGATGATAAACTTCTGTTCCCTTAAAGACATAACAGGCAATCTGTACTCAGAGTATCTTGCAGGAGCAGTAAGTCCTGCAACCCTGTGAAATAAAAAAAAAAATCAGAGCACCTGAGTCTGTGTGGAATGGGATGGAAACACAAAATCCCAGCAGATGTCCAGTTCTGTCAGGGCTGTGTGATGGAAGCTGGGACCAAGAAATCTGTACTGATACTGTAGTTAAGAACATTAATGCCAAACACCCTGTTAAATTCTGTGGCTCAGTATTGAGTCTTGGTTTGGCTTATATGAACTATTGTTTCTCTCTTGGAAAATGTGTTCTGTGTCTCATCCTGGAAGATTCATGAAGAGTTCAAAGTCAGGAGCTGCTCATAGCAATTGTAACTGAAGAGAAGTTATACATGTTCACAAATATTAAACAAAAGCTTGTTTCTTTTTTTTTTTCACAAAACTTCCATTCATCTCTTCAGAATCACACGAACAGTGCACTTGAGCATAGAGAAATCTGTTATGCAGGATAGGAGTTTGTATTTTCAATGGAACTAAATATAACTTTGAAAGGTTTGCTTAAAATGGTGTCATCCCTCAGTGGGTGTCTGGAAGCTACTGTAGCTGATGTATTTCGTGGCATTGCAAACAAAGGGAGACAATAGCAGCTATTTGGAAAATCATTACTCAATTTTACCTACTTGGTGGAAGGGGTTTTCCTGTTCTGGCATCTAGACCTGCCTTCAAGGGTGGCCAGCTTTGTCTACCTTGCAATCCCAGGGCAGTTTCTAAAATGAGGAATGAACTCGGCAGATATCTGCGAGCTTCCCTTCTCTGCCAGAGCCAAGCAGCTGCTGTGAAACACCTATGGGTATGTGTCCAAACTGGGGCTTCTTGGAGGAATCTGGCTGGCTGTTTAGTTTTGGGGGCAGGAGAGTTAAAGCATTTGGATCATCTCCCAGGAACCTCTGTCCATTCATGCACAGGAGCTTCTGTAGATGGTACTAGCACAGGTTTTATGAACTTTTTAGTATGTTTTTCTTCTGTTTTTTTTTTTTGTTTGTTTGTTTTTGATATTGGCAAAGTATGCTATAGCAAACTGTGTTTTCTTACAACATTCCATGTTGAGATGTAAACCCATTGCAACACAGCCTGTCTGGCCTATCCTGTCATAGCTTTTTAAAGAATTGCCCTGCTTTTCTGTTGACGCTGAGGATTTTATTCAATAAGAATATTTTTCCAAAATCCCCATGGGCAAAAGCAGGTAGAAAACAGATACCCGTGTCTAATTATAACCTTATATTTCACATTAATCTTTCTTAATTTTCTTTCATCCCACCTGCAGCGTGCATTCTCTCATTCATAATTGCCACTGTATAATTCAAACTCATTTGCTTACTCAGGGTTTTATTCCATACACTCATGGATTGTGGTAGATGAATCCTTTGCAAGAAACAAAATGAGAAGCTCATTCTTGCTGTATAGGTAGCTCTCGCCCTAGCTGTCCCCAAGTTAGTGAGCAATTTATTGCTATTAATTTTTAAATTAATATACTTTTTGCTCAGGGAAAAAGCTAAGTCTTCAGAGGAATTTTGCAATAGGCTCAAGAATGTGCCTCTTCAGGAGAGACGTTCCATGCAATGTGATGAGTGCCAAAATGCCCCGTGTGGTTACTCCTAGGCTATCGTTTTGGGAGCTTCATTGTCCTCAAGGGACTTAGTTGATGTAAAGATGGGGAGGATTCCTCAACTAGCTCAGTCTCTCTGTGAGGAATTTTAGATTCATAATGCTTGCCAAGCATAGGATATGCAGGGGAGCCCACATAGTAGCAAGCACAAGGATGCTCTGTTTTTTTAATTCAGTGTGCTTCTCTCCTCCAAATTGGTGTTGCTCTGCTCTGTGCTTTGTTTGGAGCTAGTTAACTAGTTAAATATTTTCAGGCTTTGGGCTCATTTACTGTATTTGGAAACATTGCTGACTTCTAGTCCATGAAAAAAACAAATTCTCTCCCCGAACAGAAATCAATAATGGCATTGCAAGTGGAGGAAGAGGCGGGGGGAGACATAACTCAAGGCTCCCTGGTATCACAAATATAGAGGGACCCTGCTTGTGCAGGGAAGCTGGACTAAATGATCTCTAGGGGTCCCTTCCAACCTCAACACTTCTGTGATTCTGTGATCTAAATGTATGACTTGATCATGCATGATAAGGTTACTGTTTTTGAAGCTGTTCCTCTTAAAGAATTATGAGTTACCTCTATAATTCAATAGATGTGGACAAATAAACTAAAAGGGGAGATGCTTCTTCACCCCTTAAATTGCTCGCTACTTGAGAAAGGCTTGACCCAGTTTCCAAATAGACTAAAGTACAATTTTTGTTTCCTTTAGTTTTCTTTGCCCACATAGCCCTCTGTTTGCCATTTCTGCCAAAGAACCATGCTTAAATAGAAGCAAGTCCTAGCAAGTCCTCTTGTATGCCAAGAAGGAATATTCTTATTGCTTGCTTGTAGTCCACTTACTAATGACTCAACATCAGTTTCCCTCTCATCATTAGAGAACAGCACATGCAGAGTTTGACTTAAATGCCTTTGTATTCCTCATTATAAAACATCTTTCAGTGATCCATTCTCCTCTGGTTTCATTGAGAATTAAAACTCTCCCTACCACAGGGGAAGTGGTCCTATTTAGCACCATAACCTGACTTGGCTGTTGTATTGTGTATTTTTCACAAAGCAAATGTCATCCCACTGGAACCTGTTGGACACATGTTGATCTCTTATTTGTATTCACTTTCTTTGGTCAAGGTATAGGCAAAACCTTAGTCTCCTATACTGGTTAATATATTCTGCTATTCACATTTTTTTTTTCAGTGCATTTTATGTGGCCCTATTTTTTTGGTTGATGTCTTTCATACACCAAGTCATTTATCTCATAAAACAGCTACTTAGTTGCAACTTCAGTGTTAAGAATTTTCAGTATGATAGAGCTGGGGAAGGGGTGGCTGAAAATCAAATATTATCAAGCAAAAGCACATGCCACTTCTTGTGTTTCTTATTCTGCAATTCTTTGAAGTTTAATCTTTTGGAAAGAAAAGCCTTTCAGCTACTTTGTGGCAACAACTCGGCCTTGTAACTTTTGACTGCGCTGTGCTCCTGGTTAATAAACTGATCTCATCCTCTCCTGACAATTAATGCTAAAGTGAATTTAAATTGGATCTGTTACTGCTACAGCACCAGCTGTCTGGAATGGTTTGTCTACCTTAGTCTGCCACACTAATTCTCCCTGTACCTTTTCAAAACACTGCTAAAAATCCTGACCTCCTTTAGGCCTTCAGCAGGCAGCAAGCTCTCGAGCGCTTTCCCTTCACGTGTGGATTTGGCGATGCATCGGCTTTGCTGAGGAGGACTACAGAAGTGACGGGGTAACTGAGCACTGGGTCCCGTTCTCAGAGATCAGGATATCTGCTTTTAGCAGTGCCTTAAGCCTTCAAAGCAACCTTTTGCCTTATGCTTCAGCTGCTTTAAGACACAGCTTTGAGCAGGGGCGGTGCGGCTTGCGTGTGCCCTGGACAAGCTGTGTCACAGCTTTGTCCTTTCTTCTCCCACCCCAGTCCATCTTGCTTGACCTTCAGGGCTGTGAGTCAATCTCTTTGCCTTTCTCTTGTGCGGTTCTGGGGTCTGTGAATATCCACAAACCTGCCCACAGAGATGGTCTTGTGGCTTAGTGTAGGGTGCGAAAGGAGGAGTCTTTAAGGAGTTTGAAGTATTTTTGTACAGGAGAGTGAGCAGTGTTTCAAGGCTGTCTTGGGTCTCCAGTTCATCTGAAAAGCACTATCTCAATTACTTGGCTAAAAATGGAAATATTTTTACACCATGATAACATTTTTGTCTAAATGTGGGCTGATAAACAGCGAGTATAATGTCACATTGTCTTGCAGTTTGTTCTGCAGTCAAAGGAGTAATTATACTAGTCGTCTTTTTTCTTCCTGTAGCTTTTAGCTGTATAGTATTTCTCCTAGTATTGGATTATAAGAGAACTGTATTGTATTTATACTAACGTGTTTGAGATGGTCTGTGTACAGAGACTCACAGAGGCATGACCAAGACCTTATTATGGATGATAACATTTCCCATAGCAGGTCATATGTTTCAGAGTATTCTGTGTTCCATTTTCAGAGGCTCAGCCCTCACAGCTGAGGCCAAATATTCAAAAGGGAAGCATTTTGATTTAGAGTCTGAAATAAGGGGTAGCTTTTAAAATGTGCTCATTACCTATCATATTATGTTCTGGAAAACCTGTGAGCTTATTTTTGTTGCCTTAATAGAATCTTTGCTTAAACACCTGTATTCATAAAGGCATCTGGCCCTTTGTGAACTGCCTGCACACATTTTCTGGGGACATTGCTAAACTCATACATGTCAGTGGCATAATTGTTTCCATGGTAACTAACATACTTTAAAAGGAAAATAATAAAAAACCCAACAGAGGACATACAAGAACATAAAAACGGCTGTAGCAGGTTAGAGCAAAGGTCTATCCAGATGCGTGTCCTGTATCCAATGGTGGCCAACAGGCGATGCCTGGGAAAGTGTGTTGGAACAATGCAGGATTACAGCAATATTCCTCCAGAAATGCTTTCAGCTTTAGCAGTTTGGGGCTCAAAGTCTTCCCAAGGCGGTGGCATCACAAGGAACATGAAAATTTCCTTATTGCTACTTCGAAAAACATCATACAGCGCAATGACATGTCTTCACAATCAGGCAACAGTATCACTCTGCACAGAGCATTGAAGCAATTTGACTCCCTCCTTTGGTGGTTGTTAATTTGGTCCTTCCTCAAGCTAAATGCCTGTTAGCTTAGCTCTGTTTCCTTAAAGGTTTCAAGATTAACCGTCTAGCATTCATCACTGACATGCTTTAGGGGAAGAACTAGGGTCATAGGGTTTCACTTAGACTGACAGTTGGGAGAGAGCAATCCCATGTATATTATTACACTCTTTTATCCTAAGAGGTAATCATTTGTTCACTTTTTTTAATATCACATGTCTAACAACCTTGTTCACTTCACCTGCATGCCCCTGTCCATCTCTGTCAGGACACTGCTCTTAAAGCAGGTGCTTAAAACAAAGTGCTTCCTGTCTTTTGAAGGATTGCACACCTTGTGCTTGAAGCCAAACTTTAAAGAAATATAGCTGCCAGATGTGAACGTGTAAAACGCTTTTCTGTGTGCATTTCTCAGTGCTGAAACTTGAAATAGTACTATCTCTGTGTATGCTAAATTGCATCAGTGAAAACTCTAGCTAGGGAGAGACTGAAAACTCTAGCTAGGGAGAGACTGGATGTGCCTATGTGCAAACTGCTTGATTCTATCTTAAATATGTAGTCCTACATGCTCATAAACCTGATTTGATCGTGTTTTGACCACGACCTGCTGTAACTCTTCAGATGGCTGGAGCGTATTCTGTGTGTTTTGCCTATGTAGCCTATATTGGCAAGTGAAGACTTATTCTGGAAAAAGTCTCAGATTTATCAAACTTTAAACAAAAGGTCTACCTTAGGTGCTAATTAGAATCTAATTTCAGAGGTTAACCTCTTTTGCTGAAAGTAAATGTTGAGCAATTGTAGGAAAGGGGCCAATTTTGGGTACAGCAGTAATTACTGAATTAGTAGAAAAGTTCAAGAAGTGCTTCAAATTTCCTATCATCACTAAGGTTTCTGAATAACAGCTAATCCTGACCTGACTGGGCTCCTCGCACCTGTGTGTGTTTTAGGAAACTCCACTTAAATTTCAAAGAAATCTCCACATGTAATCCCAGAAACAGAGGTCACTATTTCTCAAATGTTACTTTGTTTTCAAATGTAGAAAAACTGATCAGTAGCCCGAAATTTCAGTGAAGGCGAAACCAGAGAGAAGGGCATCGTTCCCTTCTTATGCAGCATTGCTTTTTCTTCTTCTTGAACTTGGCCTTTTCTTACTTGATTCACTTAAGTGAAATCCTCAAATTATAAAATTCTGCTCATAGTGCTGTACTTCATATCTACCACATCTCAAAATCTGCTTTCCTAAGAAAGATCTTTGCACTGTTTATTTTACCACATCAGCTGCTTTAAAAAAAAAAAAAAAAAAAAAAAGGGGGGGGGGGCCTGAGGGGTAGGGAGGAAATCCTCATCCTCAGCACTAATATTGCAGCTAAGTTGCCAAACACAATTTTTCAATACTATCACTAATTTCAGGTTTTAGACTATTAGCATTTACTGCTGCATCCATTTTACAAGGTAGTTTACAAACTCTTCTTTAATGTGAATAAATGATCAATTGTCACCAGATATTGTGATGCAGGAAAAAATGATAAAAGTAATAAAGTTCCAGTATTTCAGTTACACTAATGAGAACCTAGGAGATGAAAAAAAAAAAAATCAGACTAGTATTATCTCCTAGGTTTAGGAACTTAGGAAGACCTATGCTGCAAATATCTGGGATAAAACCTTGATGTTTTTGAAGCACAGTGGCAGAATTTCTATTTACCTCAATAAAGTAAAAATTTTATTAATGAAACTTTCAGGCTGCTTTGGGAACAGAACGTCAGAGGACTCTCTGAAATAATCAGACCTCCAAACCTAATGGAAATGCCCATTAATGGATGGACAACATACGATGTATACTTTGACTCTGGGGAAAAAGAGCGAAAGGAAGCATGCATGTTTATAAATTCATCGCTACCTTTACTGTATAGTGGAAGAAAAGTTATTTACATAGCGTTGAATGAATTCACAATTTATCAGATAGTTATTCTGTCTGCAAACATTTGAGGAAACATTTTTGGTTAGGCTTCCCCAATATTTTGTGCATTTTAACTATTAGTGTGCTTGAGTCATTCTAGTGTTTGCCTCTTTCTGAAAGAGATATGTGGTATGGAACATGTGCAGTCATTCTCCTGCTGCTTCTCCATTCAGTCTTTTGTTCCTTGCATTAAAACTTACATCTTTACTTAGGGGACTCTTCTGAGCCATCATTGCTGCATTTGGCATTTCCCTGGTAAAGGTTGGAATACCCAAAGAAGGTGATAGGAAATAGTTTGTGGTTGGCTTTTCTCTATTTTCTATGTCAAATTGCTGCACGAACAGTAGACTTGTGTGTCACAGCTAAGATAATAATTGGAACAATAGAAAGGCTCTAAAAGCTCTTTCCAATGTTGTGTTTTGAAGTGCTTTCTAAAGGGAACTTATTGCTACCATCAGCTGCAGAAACCATGATCCAGAGTTAAGACTTGTATTGCCCAGCAGGTAAGGTGCAGAGCTATGATTTTAAGTGTTTTAATATCTAGGTAGTATCTACGAAGTGGGATCAGCTGTTCTGCAATAGCTAAATAGAGCCATAGAGGATATTTGCTGCAGCAGGTGAAATAAGTAGGAAGTTTCATTTCAAGCGTATATGGGCAGGTTACCTACATTATATATAGTCTTTGTTTTTGCAAAAACTTAGATGGTGTTTAAATTATAGTAATGTAAAAGGCTTTTTGGTTGTATTGATGGTCTGATATAGTTGCCACACTATATAAAGGGATATACAGAGATAATACGTAGCCAGAAATGTTATTTTTGAAAGGACAGACTTCACCACAAGAAGCTGATATCATGGCTGGGTACTTGCACAGAGAATCTGACCAAAATCCTATGTACAGAAGAAGCTTCCTATTTAATTCTCAGTAGGTGCTACACTATTAATGAAAAAAATCTTCTGTTAATGCTTTTTGACAACTTTCCTTTGAGGAAAAATCCATTTACAGCCAAACAATTCAAATCCTTGAAACAAACTGGCCGTGGATTGATATCAATTAACTAGAGAGTAAGCTACTCCCAGGTTCAAACAACTTCTTTGTTTATTGAAAAAGCAGATTATGATTGCTTCAGAGAGTATTTAAGGCCAGCTTGATAAGGCAAATCCAGCCAGTAACTCAGGGCACTTTTGAACTGTTTCATCTAACTTAGATATCTAAATGGCATGCTGTGCTGTTAGAGTGAGAAATTTCTTATGCGTAGAATCAAAGAACTTTTGTACTGGGACAAACCAGTGGTCAGCTGATTCTTCTCTCCTTCCAGCAAAAGCAGTATCTTTTACCAATGCACAATGCCAGTGCTGTCTGTCATTTTAGTGTATACTACATGTGCTGAGAGATGTATTGAGGCACATAATGAATTTCACATCTATATTATTCTTATATGTTTTTTAAATAAAAATGCTTTTATATACAAATGTTCTAATGCTCTTTTCTATATGGTTTCTCTGAGCAAGACGCAATCAACCAAAACCACTGTGAGACTCATCAGAAAGTAATCGCAAATTGTGAAATCGTTCTTGAACGCTAATGTCTTCAGGAACTTGAACTGAATGATTCAACAATTCATACTTGGCCTTTTATTGTATCCAATCCATAAATCCAAGTCCTACAGGATATTTATTTTGCACATACCTGACATATTAATCAATTATAGAAAATGAAAGCTGTACACTGATTAAAGGCTTTGCTCAAAATAAATGATCCAAACATTAGGTTAAATTGTTTAAATGGATTTGTGAAGATTTGACATGAAACTGTCCAGTTTCTTTGTGCAGCCAGCACTTGAAATAGTGCTCATAGGAGAAGAAGACAGTTTTTGTGATGCTTATTCCACAGAGAGCAAAACTATTCTCACCACTGTCGTCTTATCTGTGCCATTGGGGGGATATTTGGACTATTCGGACCACTGCTCCCCAAATCCTTAATGTAAGGAGCTAGAAGTAATGTCTGTACTAGGCAGTCTAAGTTAAGCTCTGAGGCTATTTCTTTTCATTGACTCTCTAGGGAGCTAGGGACCAGTCTGGTTTGCACTGGTGCAGTCCTGAGACGTTTGTGGTGGGTGGTCTGCATGCAAGCCCCGGTCGGCACTGATGTGAGAGTTACTGTGAGGATTTTGCCCAACTGCAGGGAATTCTCACCATGATCCTAGGCTTGTTAATTCTTTTTTTTTTTTCCTGGTTGGGGGAAGGGAACAAGGCAAAAGGTGGGGGGAGAGGAAAATGGGGAAATCCATAGGATAATTAAGGACAATAACTTTGTGCCTGTTTATCCTGTCTTAAACCTTTCTGTCATGTTCTGATGTCTATAATGTAAGTGCCCTAAAGGTGTGTGGGCCATCATATTCTTTGGTAGTGTTTGCTTTAGGAACTTAGCTGTCTGAAAGTTTTCATATCTAAGAGGAGCTCTACTTTCTGGCATGATGCAGCTTGCAGGCTGCTGGAAGAAAACAAGCCCGGCAATGCAGACACTAGTCTCCTTTTAAGCTGCTGGAGGTAGAAGCATGGAAGTTCAGGCACTTAGATGTCCAAACTGAATGTAAGGAGATAAGTGATTGTGTTTGTAATGCCTCTGTGTGCTGTCTGATTCATTCGACCAATTAATAAACCCCTGCCCTGAGCATAAAGCAAAGTCTGTTTGGAAAGGTTAATGCTGGGCTTGCAGATAGCTCAGCTGAAGTTACCTTTTTGCATTCTGCAGGAATACCCTGAGAATTTTGTCTCAAGTCGGCTTAGTGAAGCAGAGCAAAAGAATGCAATAAAAACACTTTGCATCTTGTGAAAAGCTATCGGAGGGTCTCCAAGCACTCTGGACAAATTACTAAAGCCAGTTCAGCACTGTCTTATGCCAGACTGATCCAAAGGACCAAAATTATGTGGGTTGCAAAGCTAAAGCACTGCTCTGGGTCCCCAGCTGCTGGAGCTGGGCTGGTTTGTGCCAGTGGGGATGCAGCTCCATGTCCTCATTTTCAGAGCCAGGAGCAGCAGTTTTCAGTGCGTGGGCTACTTGGCCTTGGTGCCTGAGCCCTGCTGTGATGTGGTGTGCCTAAGGATATACAAGAAAAGGTTAACAGCTAGAAAGTGTCTCCAGGCTGAAAACAAGAGGTCTCTTTCTCCCATGACAACAAATACACGGAAAAGATCACAGCGTTCTCTTTCTGCCCATAAATCTAGCCCTGAGGCTTGTGAGTTTCACTGCGGCTTTATGGTCTGAAACATGTCTGATGTCAATCAAGGCAAGGAAGAAGGAAAAAAAAAAATCCTTCTGTGAAGAAATGGCTGAGCGAGCATCCCTATTCCTGAAGCAGAGAGCAAACCAGAGCAAATCCAGTCTGGTAAAAGCCCTGTGAGGAAGGCAGTGGGATTGGGAAGGTGCCAGGTGCTGAAGCCACCATCTTTCTCCAAGTTGCCATTTCCTCACTGGCCCACAGTAGCCCATTAGAATGAAACTTCTGTGGGGCCAGGGTGGGAATGATCCATATGGAAAGGCCTCTTGGCCACTTTGAAACTCAGGCTCAACCACAGGTGCCTCCACTTCAGGGCCTTGTTCCCCTGCAGTGCTGAGGCACCGTGAAGCAGCCTTTCCATGTGCAAGACCCATGGCCTGAGTTACTTTCTAGGCACTCCTAATCCCTGTGCGTTGCTATGGCTGGTAGGGCTAAACCAAGACAGCCCTGGTAGTCATGTGGAAGCTCCTGCACCACACCTGTCCTCATAGGGTATATGGAGGGCTGGGTCTCGTTAGATTAACAGCCTTCACCTTTCCAGCATGTGATGTGTTTGAGATCTGCCCCCAAGGGAGTGGGGCTATCCCTGTGTGAAATGGCAGAGCTGGAGACTTCTTTTATCACTGGCCTAACCAAGGCTGCTGTTTGCAGTGTCAAATCCCCATTTCTGGAGAAAGTGGCTCTCCCAAATTTATTGTGGTAAGTCCACCAGTATGACTAGCATTAATAGGGGTGAATAATGGGGGTCCTTGCTAGCATCCCAGCTCACTCAAACTGGGGGCTTGGTCATGTGTGGTTTACGCTAAACAAAAACAGTTAAAACTCCTTGCCTAGGGGCACAAGTATCTCCAGCCAAAGAGAAGAGAATGAGATCCAGCTCAGAAATGTTTAATATTCTTGAATGCCAAGTCAGGAGCTTGCTTGAGAACAAGAGCTGTAAAACCACTTTAACCAGGGCATTAGGCATTTGATCAGAATGCAGTTAGATGAGCAGATGCTGGCCAAGTATTGGTCTTCTGATGCATGTGTCGAGGGAAGCAAAGTTAGGAAGGTAGTTGTGATTCCATGTGAATGATAGAAAATACTTGTGGTCATCACTGATTTGGCTTGCTGTCAGTTCCTGTTACTTGACTTGTGGTGTGGGTGTTTTTCTTTAATATATATATACGATTGATTTTAATGTTTTGGGGTTTAAGAATGTGTAGTCCAACTTCACCTAGGCTTCCTAATGCTTTAGGATTTTAGCTTTCATGTAGACACTTGTACTGTGTGAAATCAAAGGAGTTTAAATTATGGAGCTGAATGCTGATTTTACCTGTAATGTTTGTGGTGTGCAATGCTGCACGTTTGGGAGAGGTTTTGTTATCTTCTCTTGAAAATTGTATCAAATGTTTCATTTGATAATTTTGCAATGAGCATGTATGTTTTGGCCAACTTCTTGGGATGTAGCTGTGGGATATACATCCAGCTGTACAACGATGAATTGGGTGTGATGGGAGCATTAGGCAGCTCGTAATAGTTTAAAGCCAGAACTGGCAGAAGATATCCTGGAGAAGGACTGAAACTCCTTTTACTCTCTTCATATAGTCTAGTCTCTTTATGCTTTCTCTTCATATTTTCCTTGAAAGCCTTTCTTTGCAATGGGCTCCTTTTTGTGCAGAAGAGGATATGTGCAGGTGTGTGAGATCTCTTAGCATCCACATGTGGCTGGAGCTATCTGTATGGTGAACATATGGTGACTTGTGCTTCAAGGAGAGTATCAAAATTTATTTCCTAAGGAAAGGATAGCATTCATTACAGAGTACTATAGAATGGCACTTTGAGAGGTGCTCTACAACTTTCTTGCTAACTTAAAACCAAAGAAATTCTCCATCTGAATTTGCTCTTCATTTTTTCTCTCTCTCCATCTCCAGTCTGACAAGTAGAATGTCAACAAAAAATATCTGAGTGCAGGTGTGGTCAAGTGGGCTTGGAAAAAGCAAACAAGATCACCTAGGCCTGGACACTGACACTGTCCAAACTCCCTTATCTGTCTGTCGTAGAGATTTGCTTTTACCTTTTGTGGTTGAAGTTTCTGTAGCAATGGAGCTCACTGCAGCAGATAACCACTACTGTATCAAGTCCATATAATGCAGCTTATAAATACAATTATGTAGTTAAATGCAGTGGTCATTTTACAGTCATCTTAACAAGAGATGCCTAAGGCACTGAACGCTGCCTTAAACAGCCCTAAATCATTCAATTGAAAGTGTATTTGGTGCTCAATGACTTATAAGAACAGCCCCTAATAGAGCTGTTGCAACAACTCTTGTAACAGCATCCATTTAAGTGTGCACCTGTCTAGCGACAGCAAGTCAAAATGGTAAGTGCTTGAATAAATCAGCTGACAGGTTTTATGAAAGACTTTTGGGAGGAGGGAGAAGACAGTAGAAAGTAGCTAGGTTTGTAACATTAATCAACAGTGAAAGATGTTCTCAAAGCATGTGAGAGCAGGTGAATACTAGCAGGTGTTGCAAATGCCCAGGCCTAGAGCAAAGATGAACTGAATCCCACTATGTATAACACCATGGATGAAATATACTCAATTCTGAAGTCTCTTGCTTTCCTTAATATATATTCTTGTCAAGTCCACCTTGAACTCCTTAAACTGCTTGTACATGCATGCTTGAACATTTCTTCTTTGGGCTTTTTTGGTAAAATTCTGGTCTTTCTCCATCTCTGTTAGAACTTTTAACTATGCAGATTTTTCTCTTAGTGACCAACTCACCGTATTTTCAGATCCCTAGGAGCAGTTTCCAAGGAGACTGACTATTTGTGGGTCAAATCTTCAGCAGGTGCATATTAGCTAATTTGCAGCAAAGTCTGCAAATTATTTCAGTTGATTTACAGTACTAAGGTTACTAATCAAACTTAGCTTTATCACAAATGTGCAAAATGTGGTATAATCTCCTGTGACTTTTCTTGGGGACATCACAGATCTGTCTGTGAATTCAGAATAAATAAGCTCATTTTGGCTGAAAAATGTAAATCCTGTTTGCAGATTGTGTGCCATGTTCCATTGTAGCTTTAGACCTTTAAGGAAAGAGTGAGTTCTGGAAAACAATATGTTCATGTGTGGTTTCCATAAGTGCTAATTTTCAGACCATTAGGAGACCGGCCTGCAGCTCTTCTGGCTGCTTTGCATAAAATCTGGAACATCAGGATTCTGCTGAAGTTTTCAGGCCTCTTCTCCTTTGGGGCTTCTCACTCTGATGATGCTACAGGTACCAATAAAAGTGTACTTATTTTTCCTCCAAAAGGCCAAAATTAGCATTTTTTGCAAATGATTTCTGTCTCCCTCAGCAGGGGTCCCATCCTGGGTTTAACTGTCTTCCTGTTTGGTGTGTATGTTCTTGGGAGAAGTATATGCAGTTTTTCTTTTAACTATCACTACACCAGGCTGGACTTGTCTGTGTATAACATTAGGAATAAAAGAAATGCTGTAGGCAGTTTGTCGCATTAATTTATAGCTGGGCAGGATTTGGATAACCATATGAATTACTTTACCAGTGGACTTGACCTTTATATGTGGTGGTAAATTGTGCAAAAGGGAGAACAGCAACAATGCATTAAAAGAGGGGAGGAATTTGAATCTGAATGGTCTTGATTTTTGTAATAAATCAGAAACAGAATAAACATCTCTCTCCCTTTGACAACCCTCCACCCCTTGACACATGCACATATGGAATGATGATTAGAACCAGGGCATCACAAAGGTCGCACAAGTAAACAAACCTATTTGTGCCACTTTAAAATTTATGAGCATATTGAAAATACTAACTTTGTATCCCCTTTTAATGCACCTCATTGGGTGTATGTACATCAATGCTAGGAATATAGATATGTTCCAGCCTTAACTCTTCATGAATATATTTTGGGCTATTTCTTAAATAGTTGTGAAACTTATTGCAAGGTATAGCATTGCACATGTCTTTTTTATAAGGGTATTGTATTTCTAAGGATATTCTAAGTCTGTGAGGTTTCCTAGCCTAAACCATCTATTTTGCTAGTTGCATCCAGTATTACAGTAATGTTACCCTCCCCTCAAAAAATATCCTTTAAGGGCAAGCATTTCTCATAGCAGCTCTATCTCCTCTGTGTCCCTCGATCATCTCTTGCAGCCTCTTGACCCAGAGAGGACTCTATATAATATATAATAATATAATCTATGCAGCTTCCTAGGTTTGGGTTTGAAAAGTAGTTTTGCACCTAACTCACAAATATCACTGACATCTTCCAAACCCGCTTGGACGCAGTCCTGTGCCACGTGCTCTAGGTGACCCTGCGTGTGCAGGGGGTTAGACTAGATGACCTCTAGAGGTCCCTTCCAATCTTAATGCTTCTATGATTCTATGACATTATTTTTCTATGCAGTTTATTGCACCACCAAATTTGCCAATGAATCTATAAAAGCAAATATGGCGCTGCTTTTTTTGTGCAAACCTAAATCTAGAAAGAGATGGTAAATTATTTTCAAGGTTAATACAGGTCGGGTTTCAACTGGAGTTTGAAATTTTGAGCTGAATTGATACAAAGGTATCTATGGCAGTATGAGCTGTTCTCTTTTAGTTCAGACTTAATTCATGGCAATAGATAATCTAGTAAAATTTAAAATCGGTTCCTTCGTGGAATAAATAAGCTGAGAGAAAATGTAGATAAATTTCTAATTACTATTTTAAATGTAGGCTGGTGTCTCAGAAGCATGACTGACGTTTTTCCCTAAAATTTAGCCACACACAGCTAGAGAGAACTTGTGGGTTCCTGTTTAAAATCACAAGGGTTGGACTGAACCATCTGCCTGGATCCTGTCATCTGCTTAGACCCCCTGGAAAAAAAAAAAAACAATTTTGGCTCATGTGTAATTAAAACCTTTCCAACACCTAACCCACACATGTACACTGATTCAACTGCAGTTGGAATGGAACTATAACAATATCTGGATTCTCATTGTCTGTTACTTTGGCTTTCCCCCACCCCCATCCTATTAACTAGCTGTTGAGCATCAGTGCAAATACATATTGTGGCTGTGACAATTTCCTACTGTATTTGGGTAAATGTTGTAGAAAACATAATGCTGTAACTTTGTTTAGTCAGGCTCTGTACAGATGTAAGGTTAGTCATGGATCAGGCTTCGTTTTCTTCTCCCCTTCTGCTTCATTGCTCACATATGGGGTTTTGAGCATGAATTATTAATAATTGAATCATTTTAAATGCTGGAGATGCACCAATTGTTGTCAGATTTTAAATTTGTTCTTTTTAATTACATAGTTACCATTTAATACACAACATGGATCCAAGGAGTTCTAATTGTTAAAGAACATTTTTCACCTCTCCTGATTGAAATGAGGAGTATAGATAAAGCTCTTCATCAAATCCACTGAATTTTCTTGTCAGTGCTAGATTAACACAACGTGAATGTAAGAATGACCATGTATAGGCACTTAAAAGGGCATATGCTTTCTAACCTGTGTGTTCCTGTACTGTTAACTGTACTGAGGGGGCTAAAGCTTCTAACTGTCTTACCTAGTAACTGTAGATATTATAGGAAAGATAATAAAAAAAAAAAAAAGTGAGGATTAACTACTTCATATGGATGAAAATCTGGTCACCCTGGAGATGCTGTTGCATCTGTCATTGCTTTGCTTTCAACGGTTGGTGCTGATGATAACATTGCATCAAGGGCTCTAGAAAAATTTACATGCTAAATACTTGGGGCTTAGCTTAATAAAATGCATTTTGGAATATGCTAATCACATTTGTTTTGATTTTGCTATTTCATGTGGTAGATCAGGCCCAGTTGTCACCTAGATCTTGGATCATGGAGATTCAGCTTAAAGAGCAAGTTCCACAGAGATTTTCCACTTTGGCTTTATACAAAATTGAGCACAGATTTAAGGTCACCTATATGTAAAGGTAGCTACGTAAGGTAGGAAATGTTCCTGTGCTCTGAACCTCCCTTTGCTTCTGAGCTAGTTTGTCTGAGGCCACAAATACATACCTGTTGCACTTGTGAAGGTTAGCTTTATGTCTGAAAGTAGGTTATGAAATTGGTCTTGCTAAGGTTTCACCCATGGATAAATATATTATTATGAGCATTCACTTATTTTGTGAATGTTTGTGAAATTATGTTTTATGTTCACAGCCTTTTAAAGACACAGTCATTTAATCCCCTATGATAGAAAATTCCTGAAAAATCCATAGACAAATTGAAGCCTTCCTGTGTAGGTAAAGAAACAAAAGTGTTGCAGAAATTCCTGTGCAACAACAAGAAAATGAGATATTTCATCTAGGACAGTGTAAATACACAGAAATGTCACTAGGCCCTGCAAGTGCAAGCCCAGGCTTTTTAGATATAGGAATTATACTGGAACTACCACCACCTTCCACATTGGTGAACTTTTCTACGGTGTCAGTGGTCTGTGTTATCTTAACTAGTTAGTGTCTCTAATTCTTCTTAGAAGTCCTTTTGAGGAAAGAGAGATGCAGCCAGCAGGGCTGGAAGGGCAAGTGTTTTCCAGCCAATACAAGAAGAAAAATAAAACAGATCAAATGCCCAACCTGACACCCCAACTCAATATCATTCTCCATTCTTTAGGGTCTATCTCTTGAGGGTAGCAAGCCATTAATAATTGCTGGTGGATCTTTATAGCCAGTTTTCAAGAATTTGTATGAAACCAATTTTCATGGAGTTCAATGAAAATCACAGAATTGTTGAGGTTGGAATGGATCTCTAGCGATCTAGTCCAACTCCCCTGCTCAAGCAGGGACACTTAGAGCGCATAGCTGTGCTCGTGCTCCAGGTGCTGCACAAAGCAGTGGCCTCGTGTACTTTGGTCATGAAAATGTAACTTTGGTCCTGGCAGAGGATGCATGGCAGTAGTGAGGTTAAATGATTAGATGGGCTTATCTGCAGATAGACTCAGTTCTCTTCTGTCTTTAGAAGTACTTTAATTTTAACTCTTTTTAAAATCGACTGTGGTGATCCTCTGGTACAAGGGACAATGCTGACAGTGCTGTGAATGGGGGAATTTGCATTTCCTAAAAGAGAAGGAGCAGTTGGATTTTACCTTGGCTTTGAAAATGAAAAGACCCAAACAAAATCTGATTTGAAATAGAAATCCTTGCTGAGGTGAGAAATGTTATCCTTCACTTTGCATGGGAGCATGTAGAGCCATGTCTTTTGGTATGAGCATCTCTGTTCCTGTGCTCCGTGGAGGGCTGCAAGGCTATTTAGAAGCAGTGACACTGAATTTCTCCTGCTTTCTGCTTTGGTTTCTTGGTTTGGTTTGTAAAGATTCACTTCTCTTATCCTTATCCACTATGAAAACAAAATCTTGCCAATTTTTGGCTGTGTTTAACTTGTTCCTGAACTTGGCTTTGGAATCTATATTCATCTATTCATCTAAAGAATCACTTTTTTTTTTCCCCCCCCTCTTTTGGTACTAAGCAGATGATACCTACTAGAGATTTTTATCTCTTCCTCCTCCGTTTTTTTTCTTTTTTTTTGTAATGATTTGTTGAAACTGGAGGAGTCATTTTAGCTTTACATAGTATGAATTCCAAATCTGTTCCACTGGGATTTCTTGTGGGTATGAGATAATTAAACTATTTAAATACTGCAAATGATCTCACTCCTCTTTCACCTTGCCCCAGAATAAAATTAACTACTCATCATTTACATAGCTAAAATAAGAAGTTACTGAATCTCAAAGAAAGCAGGGTGTATTACGAAAACTTAGTTTCTCTCATATTTTTCTCTGGTTTTGGCTCTCAAGAGCTCTACCTAGTCTCCTGTCTGGAGAGGGACTAGGTATAAAATTTAATTTTATAACGTGATTTATATATTAGAGGAGTAATATCTGAATTCATGCTAGTGTAAGACCAGAATCTAGTCCGCTAATTTCTGTCGCAGGCTTATCACAGAAGTTGATAGTCATTTGAAAATTGCAGGATGCTGTTGGGATCAGCACAGTTGGCTACTTTCCTGTGGATGGTTTGAGTAGGTCTGCTGGTCTGCAGGACTTACAATCCTGCCTGATCAGTGCAGCAACTCTTCCTGTTGCAGCCTAGCTGGAATTTTAGCAAGAAAACAATTTTGCCCAACTTCTTGCTGATTATCTGCTTTAAACTTTCAGATTGCAGCCTGCTAAACTTTGCAACCTGTTGCAGCATCGCAATTTTTTTTTTTCCTTATTGCTTCTTGCTGCTTTCATTTACCATATGGTCTGCTATTCACGAGCTCTGCCCTAATGAGAATTGCTCTTGCAGGTAATTTTCTAATGATTATCTTGGGATAAACAAATTTTTCATACATGTTTTGCTAATGTATTCAAGTAGGTTCACAGGGGAAAAGATTAATCATCTAAAAAGCGAGCCGGGGCCTTTCATTATGCCGACGGATGGCGACGCGCGCGGCGCAAAGCTGCCCGTTGCCATGGCAGCAGGTACCTTTTTCTCCCTTCGTGAGGTAAACGGCAGCTCCCGCGCTCATTGGCCCGAGCGGGATTATCACGAGGCCCCAGCGTCCTCGGAACGGGAAAATGGTGGGAAATCCTGCCGCGCGCCGACAAAGGAAGCTTCATTAGGAGCCACTGGAGTCCAGGGCTCGTTTTCATTGTAATTAATATGTTCCATCTAATAAAATAATTTGGGAGAGGCAGACAATAGAATTAGGCTACCTATTATTTCGTATATCCGCATAAGCTTTAATCTGTTTTCTGCTAAGACCTGCACTCAGAGTAAAGCAACCCTTATTTTCCTCATAATACCTCTACTGCTGAAGACTGTCATCATCTGCCTGTTTATGTAATTGGAGATAAGCTAATTGCAGGCAGTACAAAAGGGCTGCCCTTCCTACAGGTATTTGCTAGAAATACTTATGCTCTACGGAAATAATGAATGCGATAAACTTTAAATGGGAGCATTCCCCATTTGTTTATGGAGTAATTCCCATCGTATTTCTCCCTCTAGCAATGGAGGAGACTATGCTTGGGTCAGGTTCAAGGATGGAAGTCGCACGTCAGCTCACAAGTGCAAGGAAGAGATGGTAGTGAGGCACTAAGGCTTTCATCTGAGTAGCAAGGGAAGGACCAACACCAAAGTGGGTGACTCTTCACCTCTTCTGGGTTTTGATCTCCGGCCATCTCATCCAGCCTTTCACATTGGACTTCCCTTGAAGCATATTCAGCTGCTTATATGCAGCTTGCAGTGCATAGTTCATCACAGGTCAAAAGGAGTAATAATATATAATATATAGAGAGTTCTAAATTACATACAAATGATTGAATATGTGCCCATGAAATGAAATTGTCTGCTGTGCAGGGCCTAGCTTTCTTTTCTAGGTTGATTGGTCTTACCTGACTTACCTGACACCAGCTGAGAGACTTTAACTCTGAGACTTTGTTTTGCAATGTCTAAAGAAAGACGTTAATTTTTAATATGAAGCACAATCCTAAAGTGAGTGAAATAAGTGACTTAAGTTGCCTTTGCATGGGGTCTATACTGATGGCTTTGTAAACCTACGGGACTGTTCTGTCCAATTGTCAGTGTATATAACTGTGTGAGATTTAAAGAAAAAAAAACAAAACCAGGTAGTCCTCTTTTTTAACATGCAAAGGCTAGGCAATAAATACTAGTGCTTCACTGGCATTGTCTGTCTTGTACATGAAAGATAAAATACTGAGATATATCTAATATAAGGAGAAAAACAAGACAGTGGAAAGTTTAATTACTTGCCTAAAACCACAGTGATTCATTTGCACAGATGAGATTACAACTCGGGAGTTTCTGGCCCTCTGCCCAGGTGCTCTCAGTATCATGAAACTCTCACTTTGTGTTATTTCACCAGGACACTTCCAAGACCTAATTTTCTGCACTGTACGTAGACATGCACAAGCATTTATGTGCAAAATTTGCATGTGTCTGTAGTGCTGCTAATTACACATGTGGAGGCATACATACCTTTGCCATGTGTATGTGCAGTTATGGTAAATGGCATGCAAATTGGCCATGCAACTGTAACCTGCCTTTTTGCATTTGCAACCTCCTGGCTATCCTATTCTTGCATTTGCTTCTCTGATCAGCATAGTGGAGCGAGCTCAGCTCCTTTGGGAGGTGATGATGGGGTATCTGAAGTGAGGAGAGCCATTTCAGCTGTTGAATCCTGCCTGTCCTGTGTGCTACTGAGCGTGTTCAGCTGTTGGAGGAGAGCAAGCTTTGGACTCAGCTTTCAATATCTGCAGTTCAGATAAGGATTCAAATATGAACTGCAAGTCCTTGTATGACTTCAGGTGAGTCATGTAAGTGACTGCTTGGGTGCCCTGGCAGGCGAACAGTTAATAGCTGAAGGAAGAGATTCATAAAAGGTATGTGCAGCCTCACCTAGATTAAGGCTTCATCCTTTAGGATGTAGGTGCTTATGTTTTTTGTAATCCCAATGTTGATCCCTGCTTTAGATTTAGGTGAGCCTGTATGGCCATGTAAAGGTACTAAAGGTGCGTCTCATGGGGTTAATGCAGCATTATACATCCAAGGTCCATTTAAACTAATGTAAGGCCATCTTGTCCATGGTACTCTTGGCACTTTTATATGCCTGCACTCTGGGCTTCTAGGACCTGAAATCTGGACGGAGGCACCTAATGTGAAAGGAGAGTTTTTTAGTGTTTCCAGCCCTGCCTCTCCACTTGCTGTGGCTAACTTTGCAAAGAAGGCAGTTGCAACAATGCTGCTTTAAAACCGCAGGGTTTTCTTGGTCTCCTCCGTAGAGGCACTGTTCTCCCCTGTGCTAAACCTTGTGGGAAGTGGCAGGCTTAACCACCGCCTTAAATTTCCATTAGCTCTAAGAGAGAGTTAATTGCGTATTTCCACTCCAAACAAAGGCAAATGCTCAGGAATGCCAGTCCCTTCCCAAGGAGGCCCCAGCGGGGTGTCGCTCGCTCGGGGAAGGGCCTGTGCGCGAAGGGAAGAAGGGCGCTCCGGGCAGGTGAGGTAGCTCCTGCAGGGACACAAGCTTGAGCCTCTGCACTGTGCAGCAGAGGCTGGGATGAGAGGAGACTGGCAAGTAGGAGGGGGTTTCCTCACCTAAACCTCCATGCGTAGAGAAGCTCCCACAGCTTTTTTTTCCCAACGCTTTCACCTCCTCTAATGGCTGTGACCTTGTATTTGTGCCCCACCACCAGCGGGAAGCCTGGTCAGGGTCATTTGCCCAGGGAATGCTGAGTTCTAGGAATCTGTTTGAGTCCAAAGAGGTAAAAAGTAGTCTTCTCTCTATGGCAATTAGAGCATAAATTTTGCTATAAACTGTCTCAGGCTTTAACAGTCTTCTGGGACTGAAGTTTTGGTTTGGTCTGTAAGTTACCTGACTACACCACAAAGTGCATGTTACAAATTTGGATTAAAATCTGCAAAAGCTAAGGAACACTTCTGGATTTGATTTAGGGTCTATCTTGACCCAGTGCAAGTAGAAATTCATTTACTAAGAAAAGGGGGGGAAGGTGAATCCTTGTGTAAGGAACAAGAGCAAGAGTAGCAGATTCACTAACATTGAGGAAACTTTCACTTGCCTGTTCTCTAATTTTCATCTGAAACTTCAAAGCTCTCCTAAAAAAGCAGGTTATCACACCTGACTAACAATATTGAGGAATTATTTCATGCAGAAAGAACATTTATTCTGAAATATTAAAAGCATAGTTTCTAAGGTAAGCAGTAATGTGCAATATGAAGTTCCATAACTAATGAACATATATTTGGAAGCTCCAAAAATCCTCTGTGTAAATTCCAGGTAGATTAAATATTTAAAAATATATTTGTAAATGAGCTGGCTTTGAATGTTTTCTCATAAAATGCATTAGTATGATGTGAAGGCTGAAAATATATCTGTGATATATTGCTCTGCTTTTCTAGTGGTCCTATTTAAACTACTACATGATTAAAATGATCAGACTTGACTTAAAAAATTTAGCATCAATCTGGATGCTGTCCCTTCTCAATGCTTTTGACTTTGGTCAGGACATGGAGATAAAACTCTCAACCATTTAGAGTCCTTGCTGTCAAAACCAGAGTGATGACTCCCGCCTTAAGATGATGGTGTGGATAATACATGTTCCAATGCTAAACAACTTCTAATTTTGGTGCCTTCATTCTCTCACTGCATTTCTGTTTCAGGCCCTTCGTTTTGTGTTCAATTTCCCTGTACTTTGGCAGCTGTAATTCTGTCATTTACAGGGTACACTTGGAGCTTGCTTGTAACTCTCCTGACATACTCATAACAGGTACCGACTTTCTTTGACAGTGCAGTATCTGTTTTTATCAGTGTGTGGGCTGCTGCTGGTGATTTACAATCAAAAGTTAATAAAATTTGTCTGTTCCTTGTACTGTGTTTGTTTAAGCAGCCACTCTGAGCCTTTTCATGCTTTACGCCAAACAAGATCAAAGGGTTGAGGGGGAAAAATGTTTGTCAATCTGAGAAGTTACGGTGCTGGTCTTTTTGTAAACTTAGCATCCTAAAAATTCATAGCTGGTAAAGTGCTCGGCACACATGATTAATGACTTAATGGTAGATGACAAGATAGAATACTTTTTGGTAAAGTTTCACTTTAAAAACAAAGAGTAACCTGTTTCAAGCCTGGAGGGAAAAAAATAAAGACAATGTTGGGCTAGATTTCCCCTCCAGATACCACTAGAGCTTCTATCCCTTCAGTTGAGCACAACAGCTGGTAAGTAGCGAGCAAGTGGAGAAAAAGATCTGCCTTTAATCCAGTACAATGTTTTCTTGTGCCCATTTTACTGTAAGTCTCAGTGGCAAGGGGACAAAGGCTGTTGACTGATCTATGCAATTACCTCCTCTAATATTGCTTTCAACTGTCTGCTCGGAGTGACAAGAGTGGATGAGGTTTAGTTAAAGGCTGGGAAAAATGCCCTTTTAATAAATAAATAAATAAATGACCTTCTCTGTTATCTAGCTGCTCCTTTAGAGCTCTGAATCTGTTTGAGGAATGCGGGTGACGCGATTGAAAGTTAGAGCAAGCCTCAACTCCAATGTCAGCGACGCAATGGACGGTTCTTGCTGGAATAGCCTCAGGAGTGTGTGCAGTTTGCATCGGAAATGCTGGGGTTTTTGAAGAGGGGAGAGTGAGGAAGGGGTGTGTGGAGGAGTTATCTCCCTCCTACAGAATTTGACTCTTGAAGGCAAAAATTTAAAATCTACTGCCCTCTAAATTCTTCTTTTAGAGGCTTTATTTTTCCTTGATAATGAAAATGTAGCACTTTAAATACACAAGGGAGGCAGTATTGCTGAGCCAGGCTGCTATTTTTGATACAGAAGAGCCCAAGTTAAAATGGTGTTTAATGAACTGTAGATGGAGGCCTTTCCTTTTGTCTGATGAGAGAGAATGAGGAGGCACCACGGATGCCTTTAAACTCTGAATTAGTGCAGTGGAGTTAAAATCTAATACCAAGGCCCTTGCTATGATTCAGGTGACTGCAGCAAATGATGTCTTGGTTGCCATTTTCATAGCAGTGTTTGTGCAAAAGAAGAAATGAGCGGCAGTTACCTGATGTGTGCAAGGGGTGCTACAGTTATGTGCTTGTAGCAAGCAAAGCCCCTTGACTTCTGAATGGGCAACATTTTAATGGTTCAACTGGTTGGGTGCTGCGGTGACGGACACGGTGCAGGCATGTACCAAGGGGTGGTAGAGGGCACACGAGATCCTTATTTCTTGTGAATGGACGTTTCTTGGCCAGATGCTTTCACAGATGTAAGAGTTTGTGTTAGGCATGACTAGAACCTGAAGCCTTATCCAAAATCATGAGAAAAGATAATTGCATTAGGTATCTTTCCTTTTGTACTTCTGGAGAAGGAAACAACTTTGACTTTCTTTTGCCCTCATTTGTTGAATAATTCTGTTAAATATTGTGATGAATCTATTTGCTCACTCATTATTTGGATTTTGTCTTCTGATGTTGCTACTGGAAGACTCTTCCAGAATGGAAGCGAGGAACCTTCTTGTGCTCTGTTCACCATGTGTTATATGGTTATGTTGGATGCCAGTTTTGGTTTATTTCCTTGCAGCACCCTGGAGCACTGTGTGGCTGGGCTAGAAAGGAGTTCCTGAACTTGTGTGCTTCCTCTCCGAGTCAGGGAAAATCTAATTTCTATGAATTTGTGGCCTATGGAATAGGATCCCTAAATGCATCCTCCTCCTCAGCTCAATGTTCTTCCACTTATGATTGGTTTGGGGAGAAAAAATTCTATAAATAAGACATCTCAAGTCTGAATAGCATATTCCAAGAGGGGAATTCCTGGGGTGTGGCGAATTTTTACAACATTCAGGCTTTTAATAGTGTAGAGAGGTATGCCTTTGAAGTGCTAGATGAGCAAAGGAGGAGTCAGAAATCTCAGAAGGCTCAACTCAACCAGTGTATTTAATTTGGTTTAAAAGGTTCATTATTTGCGGAATGCTAATGAACTTTAATGCTAGAAAGTTATCGGAGGGTAGCTAGAGTTATCACTTCATGTTCTCACCGTTCCCTACCCTGTGCAAAATGCTGAAGGGGGAAAAAGTAACTTCCATTAGTGTGGTCTAAAGCTAACACATAGGTGGCCTCTGCTAATGCTTCAGTACTTTCTTGTATCTGATGTTTTCTGAGAAAAGGAATCTCTGTCATTGCTTAAGCACCTCATGTTGCATAGATACGGTGTCATTGAGCTGCTTAATTTTTCTATTCTTTTTTAATAAATGTTTAGTGGTTATTGTGAACTTTTACTAAAATTGGCACTTATGGCATCTTGTAAGTGTATTCTCTGATTTAAAGCTATGGTGGCAAACAGCTGCATTAAAATGAAGGATCTATAGTTAAGAAAAAATACAGCCTTAAACATGGCTCAGTCTTTTTAGAGAGCATTTGTACATAAAGTTTCAGAAAGCAACTTGCCCGGTTCTTGAATTTCTTCCTGAGTCCAATCTTTCCAAAGCAGGTTACTTTGTGTCTTCAGTAGTTACTACTCAGGACATCCTTGCCTGAAGCTGAACTCATTTGCAGTATCTTTGGGATGTATGATCCATCAAAGAGAAGCCTCAGTCAAGGCTCTGCTGATCTAGAAACCAAGACATACCAATAGACCAGGGAAAAAGCTTTCAAAATTTAGCAGCACTGAATGAAACTAAACTCCTTACAGCTGCTTGGTTATTCATGAAGGAATCAAAGTGAAATTACTGAGTTTCCAAGGAGATGACATGAAATGACGTGTACAGGAGCGCCTGCGGAGCTGCTTGTGACAGATGCCTCCTGCAGGGCCCTGGCAATTGCCAGGGGCTGTGCTGAGTTCCCCTATCCTCCAGTCCTGTGCTCATCCAACAACATTCTAGGTCAGTGTTTGACACATGTGAATGGGGTTAACAGGTATAAAGCAGAAGATGAAAACATATTGCTTTTAGTCCTTTTTCCTTTAATCTTTTTATAGTCCTTAATTAAATGTTCTTTACCAACAGAGACCATGCTGTAGTCTCCAGTGCCTAGCAGGAAAGACCTTTGAAAAACACAAACACAGCTGATCTGATCTGCTCTGTGCCTGTAGTAAAAGACTCCACGAAGTTCACTTCTTATGCCTGTTTTTCAATGTAGAGAAAAAATACCTGGCAATCTCCTCTGCATTAGTTTTTGGCAAATAAATTGGGGTGACTTCTTTTGATAACAAAAGAGGAACTTTTAGTGATTTTTTTTTTTTAATTAAAAAAAGAATCTGTCAAGCTTGTGTTTAGCTTGGTGTATCAGTTCCATTCATTATTCCTCTGTGAAGTGTTGGTTCACTTCCCGCATCATGGGGATAAGTAGAAAAGGACTAGATAGAGAGGGTTAGGACTTGCTTCCTGTTGGCTGAAGTCAGATGTCAGGCTTGGCTTTCTGCTCTGCTCTTTGATTGATAAGCTTGAGGGAGCCCATGGCAGGTATGCAGGTCAGGCGGATAACAGCTGGAAAATATGCACCCAGCGGAGAGACCACACAGGGAGACCAAATTCTTTCTCATTTATTGCTGAACAATTTCGGGATAACTTAGTGGTTAATGCGACATGATTTGACATTTGATGCAGTGTGTAATCTGTGGATATAGCCATATAATTATGCTCTGTATTCTGTTTGACTGATAAAATACTCTATTACAAAGTGGGGTGATGCTAATTATTTCTTCCTTAACTTTTAGCTGCAAAATAATATCCAAGACTCAGCAGCAGTTGCCAACACGCTGCTGGATATTCAGAGATTTTAAATATGATTGAGAACTGGCTACGTACAAAGGGGTGTTTTTTTTTCTTTTTTTTTTCTTTTTTTCTTTTCTCTTCACAAGTGGTTCTACGAAAGAAATTTGCTCAGCATAGGAAAGGATGGGAGGAACTTGTCATGCCGCTCAGAGGCAGCAAACAAACAAGTCTGTGCTTGGATAGGAGCTTTTGGTGTTTGACCTCCTCAGTTATTGCTCTTGTACCTCACACAGAACGTAAGCTGAGGAGGGTCTTGGGGTGGGCAGTGAATCCCCGTGGACTTGGCCCACGGCCTCTTTATCCCCTCTATATGCAGCCTCACCTCTACACATAATTTATCTTCTCTTCCCTGGTCCAGCATTAGATCCCTACGCTCCATATCATGGTTGGAAATGAGGGAGCAGCATTAGAGGAGACTTGAACTCAGGGCCCAGCGCTGCCTGTAGAGCCACAGGTTACTGCCACCCTCCGCCTTTGACCTTTAGTTGCTAAATTAGGACTAAACCTGGTCTGAGATGATGTTCTCAGCTTGGATAAATGGAAATTAGTAACATCAGCTGGACAGGCGAATAGCTGCTTCTGACAAAGATCTCATGCACTTTTTTTATACAGCTTTGTTCCTTCTTCTGCTGAAACATTCAATAGGGCCCTGCACAGTGGCACTTGTGGAAGAGCCCCGAGTCCCCCACCGGGACCAGGGCGGCCGTGCGTGCACGTAGCTGCAGAGTGATGGTAATGCACGATTTGGGTTTCCTGGGGTCTCTTGTTAACAGGAGCCACTGAAGCATCAATGTACCCTACGGATCATACCTCGTTAGAGATATTCTTGGGCGTTCATGTTCAGTAACAGGCAGATGTCCAGCAGACACCTAATCTCGCTGTACTAGAATGGCAATGTTCCATGTTCTTGTTTCAGCATTATTGGGGAAATAAAGCAGAATCAATTGGCCTTGTTTATTCAAGGTGCATCTATGATAAAACATAATATAGTCTTTTTCCAATGTTTCTATATGTTATGGTGATGGGTAGTTGATGCCAAATTAAATTTAGATTCCCTGAGCAGCAGCTCCTAGGAGCTCTGATCTTTTGCTGCAAAACCAATAGAGTTATTTCTAGTTGAAAGCCTAGTGTAGCATGTCCCTTAACAGGCAAATGACTTCACTGGGGGTTTTATAGGAGTGCAAGTAAAATGGATGGGTGTTTGTCAAGTTCCCCCCCTACCTGAGCATAGGGGAAATATTCCTCCTCCGCAAAACATTGACCTACTCTTTTTATTTGTGTAATTCCTCCTCTTCCCTTCCTCCCCCTCCTCGCTCCTTCCTGCTCCAGCCCCTTCACAGGTGTCTGGTCTGACCTGTCAGGTGGGTCTCTGTTTGCCTGTCAGTTTGGGAGCTGATGGCCTTACCGAGGTACGGCTGATTGCACAAAGCAGAACGGGGTTAGTCTGAATTGCAGGTGTGAGCAATCGGCAGAGATCTCTGCTAATCCTGTGGATAGGAGCACCCTGTGCTGGAGCAGGCACGTTCAGAAAGAGCTAAACGAGGTGCAAGAGGTGGGGGGAAAATTAAATGCCAAAACCAAAAGAATGGTTTCCTTCCAGGTGCCTTGAAATATTTGGGATTCATAAAGTAAGCTGCTCTTGTTTTTGTTTTTGTATGCTTTTTTTTTTTTTTTTTTTTTTCTCACAGACCACAAGGATGGGATTATAGAGCATGGTTGAGAGCCACTTATAAGTCCATTTATAAGTCATTGGAAAACCCTGCCTACTTTAAGAATTTTTGAGGTGAAATAGGAATAAAACTTCCGCATGCCTTGTCCTCCTCAGCTTCTGCAGAGAGCAAGGCACTGGGGGAGCAGTAGAGTTGGGTTTTGGCATGCATGGTGCCTTGCTGGATAAAAACCACTCCTGACCGGTGTGGAGGGGAATGGATGCACTGAGAGGTCACCTGCTTTGGGCACCTAAGGTGCCCAAATGCCACAGACCAAATGCAGAGGGCAATGCCAGCGTGCAGCGGGGAGGGTGGGTGCGAGTGCTATGGTGAGCAGGAGACATGAGACAAGGTGGAAGAGCAATTGGGGAGAAAAGGGAGGTATTGCTTCAGAGGAAAAAATGGGGTTACCGGGGTGGGGAGAGAGAAGCTGGTAGAAAAATGCAGAGGTGATATATCTGATGTGAAGTGGATGCCCTTGATCTGCTATGAGTAAATACTGCTTTGCTTTATGGGTCTAAGTTTGATTTGGGCTTTAACTTCAGGTCTCTTAGAGCCCTGTGAAATCCAACTTCTTTTTATTCCCATATGAAGCATCCTGTGTAGACCCAGGGTGCTGGAGGCTAGGACTTGAAACAAAAAAATACTACTTAATATATCTAACATCTAATATCACAATAGCATCTAACATAATAAAATTAGTTTCCTGAACTTTGCTGTTAACAAGTATATGCAACATTTTGCTAAAGTCACTGACACGAACTGTGGTTAATCTTTCTTTTAGCAGGGACAAACTCTGTGCAGCAATGATATATTACAGCTGAAGATCCAAATTCTGTCCTTCAGGGGAAGGACTGCAGGATATAGCCCTCTATTTGCAAACAGGGAAGGGCACTCGCACGAAGCAAAGCATGCCTTAAAAAAATAACAAGAAATTGGAGAGGCACAGAGCAGATTAAAGTATTCCTCAGCAAAGCAGGTTAATCCAATTTCTCAGCACCAGTTTTTCTGCACTTAGGAGATTGTATTTTGCATTCTTGATCCATCAGGTAAGAGCTAGTTCAGTGCAACGGTCACCTGTGTTTGTCTGATATTTATTTATCTCTAAGCATATATTTTACCCAGGGTAGTGTGATACAATATAAACAGTGGTGCGACTTCTGTTCCTCCCCTCCTTTTCCACACACAAAGTCAAACTGGCTCTATAGCTTTTTTTCTCCAAGACCCCAGAGACCCTGTTTCAACTTCTATTCCCTTCATTGCTGGCCTGGTATAATGTCACTTTGTCACGCTTAGTCTGCCTCCAGTATAACCTCTCCTGTGCATTGTGGAAACACTCAAAAAACACAAGAGATGCATACACAGGCCCATACCTCTAGTAGTGTAAACTGAGAGGACAAAAACAGACACAGAGCAAGTTAAAGGCCTGTAACATGTGAGTAAAGTGACCAGAACAATGGCTGGATTGTAGCTTATTGTTGGCTTTTTCAAACTAAAATCCCCAAGAAAATCCTTCCTGTCAATTAAACTGGAAGGGGGGTGAGGGGGACCCTCACTTTGCTCCTCCTCACAACTTCCTCCCAGACAAGCACAGTCTGCCCAGCAGATGATGTTGAAGTCAACAGAAGTTTTTGTATTGACCTCAGGAGACCTGAGTTTGTGCTGGTTTCCAGAGCTCTGCAGAAGAAGTTGGTCTTCAGGAGAGATGAAGTGTTGGAGGGCAGTGCTGGCAGAGGAGGAGCGTTAGCACCGAGGTGACCTTAAGGGGGATTTCTTCTGCCCCCCCTCTCCCCCTTTATCTAATCCCTTGTTGTGAAAAGGATGCAGATGTGTTATGTGGAATGAATTCATCCAGGATTTAGAAACACCATCTTGTCCGGGTATCCACCCACATAATTGCTTTCCTTTCACATACTGTGTTCCTGTGCACACCTGTGGGATGTTGGCAAGACCTCTTGGATATTAGATCTACTGAACATATGACCCACATGGCTTCCACAGTATGGTAAAGTTACAGAATTACCCATGGCTAGCTTTGGTGGGCTGTGTATTATGTTCCTGCTTCGTATTCCATACCCTTTCCCTTGCTAACAGCAGCATGAGGGGAATGGCAACTTGTGATTTACTGTTACATATTTTTTTTTATTCGTGCATTAAAATTCATGATTAAACGCAGGATTCCACTTGATAGGCCTCCCTGTAGAAATAAAGGAATCCTAAGAAGTGACAACTGAACCAAGCCTTAAATAAAGTCTGAGTTATTGTAATGCTTTTAGCTTTATTTTTAAAAGTTTTTTGTACTGTATTCTTATGATCGTCAAGCTTTTCCCTGCTTTTCAGATATGTTCCCAAATAGCTGCATTTCTTCTTCCTAAACAGTGCATCATTCGATTGCCACTCAATTAGGAGTGGAGCTGCAGCTCATTTGTGGTCTGATCCCTCTGTTTCTGTTCTAGAATAGAAATTCTGCCATGCCTGCATCAACGCGGGTCAAAACAAAACATTTAACAAAAATGTTAAATACAGATTGAAAAGGCTGTACAATAAAATATGAGTTAGTGGATTGTAAGCTATAGACAGGTAGTGCCCTGACTGTGCACAGTCAGATAAAGATCTTGAGGTGGCATGAGAAGCAAATATCCCATCTTTAAAGACAGTTACCCACTGCAAGCTGGGGCAGAGGGGGCCAGAGGATTTCCAGAACTGCTGAAAGCTGCAGTCAGCTGAATTGTCTTCCATGGAGGCTTAGGAACCTCCGTATACTGAGGACTCTGGGTATATGTTCATCACTTACTGTGAGGAGAATGGGAATGCTAAGCACCTTACTAGTACGCCGTAAGCACTTGTAAAATCTCATTATTATTCCAAAGACAAAATAGCCTGGCCCTGTGTTTTTCACAGCAGAGTAGAAGTCACTCTTTACAAAAAAAAGAAAAAAAAAAAGTTACTGTTATAGAAACATCAGAGCAGAGCATCCCTTGCAGGGGATGAACCCTGGGAATATCTGCAAGCACAAGGTCACCCCTGTGGCCCCAAGGTAGGAGGGTTGTTTTGGCCTTGAATCCACCATGCAAGCCTTCTTGTACGAAAACCAGTCAGGTTGAGGACTCATGTCATTAAAACAGGGAAATGATGCTTTTTAAAACTAGAACTGTATTTTCTTGTCCTGTACAGGTGTTATTAATGCTCGGTTCTTCATCAGATCTGTTGCTTTTTATTGCTGTTGACTTTATTGTAAATTAGTGGTGGAGCAAGTGATGAAATGTGTGATAGGTAAAAACTGAAGTGTCAGAGACTGGAGCTTTACATCTTTTTGTGGATGTGTTCATGAAATGTGTTCTCCTGGTGCACGTCAACTGTTTTATAGAAGTCTTCCAGGAAAAACAATACAGTGTCTTATTTGCTGTATTGTTATTGTTGTTACAGTTAATATACATTAAAGGTACGGTTCCCTGGGATGCAGCATTAGAGAAACTGGAGAAACTTCTTTCGGTAACCAAGACATGATGTGAATACTGACGTGGGCTTTATGTTACAGGACTTGCTCTTCCAAGTTGTTTTGGAAAAGTTGATGGCACTAGTGGTGAGAATAGGAATAAGTCATTCAAAAGTGGAGAATGGAAAGGAGAGAGTGGGGGCTTCTCTTTCCTGCACTGTTATACCCTGACCAAAAATCCAGGACAGAAAACAAGCATGATGCGAGCAGCCAAAATTGCAGGGGATTGTAGTTACCCTGGGTGAAATGTGTTAGGGACACAAGGAATGACAATGTTGAGGTGCAGCAGTTCTCTGTACAGCCTTTTTCTTCATCACACCACTAACAGCTCTGCCTTTTCCTGCGTGTCACCATGTAGGCATGACAGGGTGTTCATCTTGATGCCTGTTTTAGTTTCCCAGGGGATAAACTCTCTTCTAGAAAGAAAGACCTGACAGGATCAGCTTTTAACTGTCATCAGTTATTAGGACCTATGACTTGTGTTTTCTCATTCGTAAGAACAGCAGCTCTATAGAACGTCACTGCAATATCACAGAAGGAGGTTGGCCTATTCCTGGCTTACAGGAAGAAGGTCACTTACTGATTTACTAGCACCATTTCTTGAAGTACTTAAGGTTTTCCTTGGAAAGTCCTTCATCTGAATTCTGATAACGCCTAACCTTGCTGAGCTTTCATGGGAGCTGGTGGAACCACAGCCTAAGGTATGTTTTGGCTGCATATTATCAAATGCTGTGCGGTTATGTTGTTTAAAAAGGAAATACCTGTAATCGCAAAAAAAAATGGAAGTTGACTTCTTCAACTTCCCTAAAAATTCCTTTCAAAGAAAAAAACAACATGTATGTATTAGAGATTTTGGTTTTAGAAAGACCAGTTGAATCGGCTGTCTATTTTCCCACTGCTTCAGGAATTCACAAACTACTTGCTCTCACACCACTTGTCAAGGCTGGAAAGTGTTGCCAACCCCACTGCATGGTTCTCGAGACCCTCGCTACCATGCTAACTATTTTCCTTGTTCTTTCACAATTTGGGAGCATAAATCTGGATTCTTCTTCCTTGAGTAAATGACCATGTATTTTTTTTAAAAAAGATAGACTTCCCCAGGGAATATATTGAAGAAAAATAAAACAATTTGCTTGCAAATGGGAGGTAATTGGTATGTTAATTAAAGTTGACTTTACCTCTCTTAATATTAACCTCCTGATTTTCTCCAGTGTTTCAGATAGGGGAAAAGCATTCATTCTTTAGTATTCTCAAGAATGAGATTGGATAATAGACACAAATGAAGTCCAAACCTAGTACAAAAAAAATGAGAGGATATGTCTCCCGGCTGCTTTCCTAATACAGCATAAGGAGGACAAGATAGTTATCTGAGCAGTCACTCCACAGCTCAGACTTCAAATTATAGTAATTATGACAATTTGTGCCAATAGCCATGAGGTGGGTTTTTTGATGTGGTTAAAAATAACATCTGTAAAAATCCAATAAAAAAATTACATTTTGCTAATTTTCTGATAAGATAATGTTTAGCTGTACAGTGTGCCTTCTACTGCCAGTTTTCAATTAGAGTATTTCCTTCTGGGCTTTTACCATCTTGTCTCATGGATCCAATTCCATCCTGAGCAGTTCATTTGTTTTAACTTTCTTAATTAATTGTTTTGTGTAGGTTTTGCCTTTCAAACTGATATCAATCTTCCAGACTTATTAACGTGCTGATTGCTAGCGCGTGATACAAAGCACAACTCAGTTAAATTCTTCTTTCTGTCATATTAAACAGAGTTCCCATATTAGCCTGCTAAACAAAATAATTGTAGATAATTTAGAGGGTAACAAATGACAAGAGTCCAGTACCTGGGAGAGTAGAAAAGTTCTCTGTGCAGCTTCCCGGTGTTGGCTTGGGGCACAATTCTGAGTTTGCATGCAAAGGTAGAGTGAATAAAGTAATTTGCTTGCAAGACATTATGGGAGAGCTGCTGGAAAAACTACTTTTTCCACAAAGCAAAGTTACACTACTTTCCTCAGAAAAGGAGAGTACTAGACACAGCTGATAACTTATTGCTGCATCTGAGGTGAATTTTCTCTTCTGGCTGGATTACCCCAATCTTATATTCCTGAGTTAAATAAGACATATGCACTGAGAGAGTAATTTTGGTGAAGCACTGTCATTCACAGTGTCCTTGCATACATCTGCTCCATACAGTTTGACTGAAAAGATGCATCATTTGGGGGTTAGTTCTGATGTAGTGTTAATTGGTGTCTAACCAGGAACAGTCTTCTCTGGTGACAAGGTATAACCATGGAGCAGGCACATAATTGTCTGGTGGAAGTCTACTATGTGGTGATACAGTGGGATTGGGTCTCAGAAAAGGCACTATTCCTAAGGCTGACCAAATTTTTAATGATGGCAAGAGTCTGAGTAGCCCAAAATTTGTTGCTCAAGAGACACTAGTGCTACTCTGCCTGACAAAACAGAGATGCTATTATATATGGTGCTATATATGGTGCAAATGATTTCTAAATGTGCTCGGTGACTGTGTACCTGCTCCTGGAGATTCTGCTGGTGCATTCCCTGATGTCAGTGGGAGCGGACAGATGCTCAAGACTTTTTGGCAATTTGCCTTTCATAAACATCATGGTAAATGATAACATAACAAATGAAAAAGCCATGTAACTTTAGGTGTGTTATCTCAAGTGCTTTAAAGGCAGATAAGGGAAAAGGCGATGAAGGGTCTTTTGGAAGTTGTAGCATGGTTCAGACTCATGTTCATAACTCAGAAATGTAATGAGCAAGTTCATCTCTGTTCCCACAGTAAGATAATTTGTGCCATGAAGTTCAGCACACTCTGGAAAACTGAAACTTACCTGGGAGTTGGGGGCACATTTTGATTTAAATTTCTCTGCTGTTAGTAGAGCTCAGTGTATGATAAAATTTGGGTGTTGGGAAATTTTTAATATTGAAATCAAATAAAGGAGATATACGGAGTCTTTGCAGGACTGATCTACTACATCGCCATGGATGACGACTGCAGTACCCGGAGGTTTCCCGATGCTTCCCGTATGTGTTCCTCCTTTCACTCTCAGCCCCTGCAGAACTTAGGTTCCACTTGGTTTAGTTTCCTGTATGTTGCAGTAATTCAATCTACTCTTCTTTTGTAGCCACCTATTGCCACAACTATTTTTCTCCATGACAAATTTTATGCCTACCTCCTAATATTTAAAAAATGTGACAAGATTTCTGTAAAAGAATGGCTTTCTGACTGATTTTGGTAGCTTGCATTTCTGGAGTTTTGATCTGTTGAAGTTGGTACAAAACCTGCCAACCACTTCCCTGAGGCAGCTGTGTTGACTATGGCAGGATCTGGTGGCAGCAGAGCCGGTTGCTTGGTTCCTATGTGCTTTGAGCCTGCCTGACTCCTTAGGGTGCCTGGTCTCCACGTGGCACCCAGTCCCAGTGCCTCAGCTGCTGAGGGAACTACCATGTTGGGCCAATGTGACTATAGACTGCAGTGGCCGAGATGCAGCGAGTGAAGATTTTCCTGCCTTCCATGTCCTGCAGTGAGGGTTTGCTCTTTGTCTCATGGCATTCTGAAGACTTGTCCCATACAAAATTGCACAGGATAATTTCCTCTCTCCTCCTTCCAAAGGATGTCCCTGTGTGGTGTCCTTAGCACCATGTCTTGTGTGAGAGGCCTGCAAAGCAGAAGGATTCAACTCCAGAATATTTCCATCTTAAACACAAACAAAAGCAGGTCATTGCCAGTCTAGAGCTTCTCAACTTCCTGGCTTTTTATACACAAGCTCGCATGTGTTGACATAGACTTCTTGGTGCTGGTATTTTAAGTTGCTCAGAGAATAATAGAAAAATGCTCTGCATCTTGCTTGATAAAAAATTTTGCAGATAATCAAAACAGAGTGAACTTTGGCTCATGTTCAGCTGCAATCTAGACATGAATTAACAAGTGCTTCGAATTAGATGAATCAAGCCATTGAACACAGTTTAGCAGCACACCAAAATAAATCCCCATGACATCTATGACATTTCATTGTTTCCTGTAATCTAAGTAACACAAAAGGCATAAGTCACAGCACAATACTTTATTGCATTTCTTTGACACACTGGAAAGGAATAAATTTAGACTGGAAATTGGAATATTTGTAACTATTAAAGTGAGAAATATATAATGAGGTTGCCTGTGATGGTCCTGGACTGCAGCTGCCCAGACTGACTGGAGCAGGGGATCCAATTCCATTCCAGTCTTGGGGTCCAGGAGGCTGGGTTGTTTAGAAACAAATGCTGACACCAAATGTTTTTGGTTTCCTCAGGTGCTACTTCTGTTCTGGAGTGCATGAAAATTAGAAACTTTAACGAAGTGTTTTAAACCTAACTTTTGAAAGAAAGAAAGAAAAAAAAGTTCACAAAACAGATTTTTAAAGTGGGTGGTTTTGATGTAAACTTCTTTATTTGAATGTTGCTTCCACATGTAGTATTTTTAAAACCTCAGACATACCTTACAAGAAGAAAGAAAAATGTTCCTGCTTGCATATATATGCATATATAGTAAACTTTGTACTGCTCCTCCTGAGTGGTTGCTATAGGACCGTTTCTGCTAGTATCCTGTTACTGTGGCCAGTTCCAGGTACCTGGTGAAGAAGAAAGAATGGGGAAATGGGACTAATTCCTTTGTGCAGTCAGTCACCTGAAAGGCATGGTAGGTGGCATATTTCCTTTAGACTCCATTTTTTTTCTGTCCTCTCAACTAGAAGAATATAGAACGATCTATTAATTTGTGTGGCGCCTATGGCAGATCTAGTAAAGAATCTAGGGCATGCTGTCCCTGAGCAAAAACTGCTTTCTAAGATACTAGTGAACAGGACTGGGCCATGAGTGGTCCTTCCAGGCTGGTTGGTCCTCGTGGGAAGGATTGCACAGTTGATACTCGAGGTAGAGTAACCCTAGGCATGGAAGCCAGCTGGCCCACCTTGCAAGATTAGTGGCCTGGTAGCGGCTTTATGCTGGGATTATACTCGCTTGCTTCAATGAGTCATCCCAATCAAAAGCATGTAAGTCAAGCTAAAAAATAAAAAAGTTTTTAAACATAAAGAGCAGTAAGCAACATATATGCAACAACATCAGGTTTCAATGACTGATGGTTTTACAACGTAATTTTAAGGATGAGCTGTTCCTAAACAATTTTTCCAGTGTATTAAGCACTAACAGCATCAGGCATGCATGTCTTGTTCCACTCTCTTTTTTTTCTTGAACAAACAAGTTGAATATGGCCAATACAAGAAAAGAGCCCACTCTCCACTTATGTGTGCATGTTCCTTTGTCCTCCTTCCAATATCCCCCAGTAATGACAGAGTGCAGGATCATGTTCTGCTCTAATGTCTTTCTTGTAAGATTCAGAGGAGTAGTGCCATCGTGACCTTCAGGAACAGTTTTTTTTTTTCCATTTGGAAGGAGCCGAGGGGGAGGGAGCATTGAATTTGAGATTGATTTTCCTCCTTTTAGCATGTGGAAATTCAAAGCGAGCTCCTTGATTCATCACCAGTGCCTGGATCTCGAGCCTTGGCGAACACAGAGGCATCAGCAGAAGCAAACTGATGAAGTTAATACCCTCAGACTGCTCTGTGAATGTGACTGGTGTCCGGTATGCTGTGTGCTATTGAAAAATGCTGATGTTGCTCCTTGCACTACCTGGTCACAGTTTTAACCAGATAATTGCTAAATGCTCAAGTGATTTTAGAATTCTCAGGATATTGACTGTTGTTGGGGCAATCAGTACAGGGCAGGTTCAGAAGGTGGGGAGGAAGCCTTGCTGAGGAGTCATGTTGTTGACCTCAGTTCTACAGCAGGGTGTTTGGTAGATCAAACTAAATGCAGGCCTCAGGACATGTTGAATTATTGAACTTGCCATCCATGGTGTCTCTTGTCGGAGCAGTCCAGTCCCTTCTACCAGGGTTTCAAATTTGGCCTTATTAACCCAGCCCTGTTTGGCCCTATCGCCTGCCAAACTGTTGCTTCTGCAAGAGCATCTAAGATTAGTGGTAAACCACTAGCAAGAACTTAATTCTGATGAAGGTATATGTTTGTTATGAAACAAGCCCCTAGAACTGAAGAGTTTCTCCATTCTCGTGAAATGTTTTGGGCCTTAAGAGCATGAAACACTGTAATGAAACATTTGTAAAGAATGGAAACTAACCTTCTGTTTCTGTTATATTTATGCTACTACAAAATGCTTTTCCCTGCTTACTAGTGAATGAAATTTTTGGACTTTTAATTTTCCTCTCTCACTGTTGTTGAAGTCTCTTTAAAACATGTTATTTAGTTTTTAGACATAGAATCTAAACCAATACCAAGAGATTCTCCCCTAAAGAAGAGTTGAGTCATTTGCAGACCTCTCCAGTAGCTATTCATCTGCAGTGGGAAGGCAATGAGTCTTGCTGTGTGTCTGGGCATATATGTATGAAAAATGCTATTCAGGAATATACTAATCCAATTCTTACCTCTTTATGGCACATCTTTGATACCTAGAGTGAGTTTTCTAAACTTGAAAGGAGTGTGGTCCTGTACTTAAAGGTGTCATTCTGCAGTCACCTCGTGTTGTCCAGTTAATTGCTATTGTATGCAAGAGGGAGATGGATATAGAACATTTGCAGAAATCCCTCCGAAGATCTTCGGGCTTTTATCTGAGAAAGTAAATCTCAAGCTTCTTGATGAACCTGAGTTATCTGTAACTTAAATGGGAATAATCTGTGCCTTGCTTAGCAACTAGTAATAGGAGACTTTTAAACAGGATTTAGGTGGTATTGCTTGGGTAGGTGGTTAACACAAAGCTGTTGGGTTTTCTGTTTCTACTTTCATCAAGTCGTAGGCCATGTAAATGTTAATTCTTTCCATTTATTTGTTTTAATATATGAGGCAGTATTCAGAATCATCCTTTATGGCTGATCTTTTTCTGAAATGGTGACATTTTAGTAATTAATGCATAAAGTAACTGAGATTACTTCAAAAATGCTAAGAAAAGTCCAGTTAAACTGGACATAAATAATGCAGCGATTCAGTGTTTACATTTGTGAATCTGCATTTTGATAACATTTAGCTTGTGCACCTAGAAATAAATGATAGCAAGAACATGTTATAAAGGTTACTGCTAATGTGGAACCACCAACACTTCTTTGGGGTCTTGATCTTAATTCTAGGCTAAAATGTTTTTGTTATACAATAGTTTGTTTTCTGCCTGTTGAAAGAAAACATTTTTAGAATTCTTGAGAGCTTTGAAAAAATATTAGTATGCTTTTAAAATTCCTCCACCTGCACTCCTGAGCCTTGGTTGCTGTAGCGTAAGTGAGGCAGTTTCAGGGTTTGTTTGTTTAAACTGACTGTAAGCAGCTTTAGAATAGCTTTTCTAGAGCTGAAAATACAGCTGTAAATTTTAGTATCTATTCTGCTAGGTGTAGAGCAAGTCTGTGGTCTCATGAAGAAGTGTCCCAATTTCCAGTCCTGTAGCAATATGCCTCTAAAAGGAAGAGGTCGTTACTGAGATGAGGACTGAGAATTGCAGTCTTTTACCCTCTGCACCTGCCCCCCTCCAGAAAAAAAAAAAAAAATTGCAAGTGTGGGAAGGGGAAGAATGTAAGAATGTTCCTAAGGAAAGTTCTATTTTTGTATTTTGTTTGTTTGCTTTTCTTGCTCAGGAAGATGTTCAGGAGCTTGACATGTTAATAGTGCTCAGGGGACATTAATAAATGAAGAGAGGGCAGATAAGGTAGTCAAAGCCGTATCATAATGGTTACACAAAGTGTCATAGGCCTGCAGCTTAGCGCAAATGAGATATACATCTCTGTTACTTACAGTATCTAATATAGTAATTCCGTGCTGATACACATTTGATTCCTGCTGTTAAGATTATTATTTATTCTTGTGTTGTGCTTACTGCACTTAATGTCATATAGGCTTGAAGAGATGCATGTTTTAGATTGGGAAACCAAAGAGCCCACATCTTAATTGGAGGAGAAAAAAAAAAAAAAGAGGCAAGTCACTGCCTATAAATCACATAGGAAGGTGTCTGTCACTTTAACAACACAAATTTGAAGTCACAAGTTCAGGCACCTACCCATAAACACATGGTCCCCATTGTCTCTTTGAGCATATGTAATTTCAACTAACTCTTTGTAAATTCACTCTTCTTTAAAAATAAATAAATAAATAAAATCAAAAGTTTGGAAAACAGATTTTTGTGCTTGACTTTTTAGAACAAGGAGACCAAACTCAAGCTCAAAGACTAGAGGGTCATGATTCAAGAAAGCCCAATAAATTTGACTCATATAAATCTTAAGATCACCATAGTTAAGAGCTGATTTTCTGTTTGTCTAAAAAAAAAAAACCTATTTTACTGTTGAGTGAAAGCTTAATCAGCATGGGCTTCACAAAATATTAGGTAAGGATAAGTGATGCATTTTACATCAAAATAGGAGTTCAATTAGAATTAAATATTATTGTTATGCAAAGGCAGTTATTTGGTATTTTAGTCATCCTTATCAAATCTGAGATGATCCAGTGTGGTCAGAAGGATTCTAGTTATGCTCTGATTAAAGTTAGTGATTGCTTTCAGTTGGAAAACATTAGGCCAATGGTAGGTGCTTTTAAAATTTTTGCCCTTTAATCTTATTCTTTCTTATGTCTACTTTTGGCTCTTGTCAAGGCTTTTTTTTTAAGGCCAACTGTTGGCTTGTGTGAGGATTTCCTTGTTTTCCTTTGCCAGAACCTACTCAAAAAGCCAGAGTTATCAGATTAGTGATCGTTAGGGCAATTAGCAGCGTAGTGCATGTATCATAAGCCTGATGCTGTGGACAGAAGGCTGATGCTGTGACAGAAGAGCCTTTCTTGGGTCCAGCCCTGCCAGGCAAAGAGCTTTTCATCCTTAACTGCCCCTCTCTCTGGCAGAAGCTGCCGGTGCTTCTGTGCACAATCCCTAACGTGTGTCTGGGGCAAGATGGCCCAGAGATGGACCAGATCCATCTGCACTAACCCGAAGATCATCCGGAGTGAAAGATCTCCCTTGTGACTCAGCACTGGTCCATCTGGAGGAACGGCGGCCCTCGCAGGCAAGCTGCAGTTAGACTAGTCACTAGTGGTCTTGGCCACAGTCGTTCTTGCTTGAAGAAACCTCATCTGCCCTTGCCTGAGGGTGTTCTTCTTTCTATGTAGCCTGATAAAAAGGCAACACTAGCAGTTCTAAATATACTGGCAGTGGTCACTGGAGAGCTGGAGATTGGAGATATGCTCATTTGTCACCAGAACTGGATTCTTTCTTCATGCTAGCTAATGAGATTGCTTTCTGTCACCTTTAAGAAACAGAAAATATTTTCCTTTGTGAGACTATTTCTTCTCTTTCCCTCCCCAGTCTTATCCATGTAGTGGAAAAATCACCAGCCCCCCCACTATATTAGTTACAGCACAAATGGTATGGCTGTGTCATGCAACCACTGAAGAGGTATGGAACTAAATCAACAAATTCTGATTTGTTGGTTCAACTGAGTACAAACCAGCTAAGGAAAAACCAAGTTAGAAATGGAGAGCAAATATAGGAGCCAGGCAAGCCACAGCTTGCAGTAAAGAAAATGTTTGCAGAAAATGCCAGCATTACAGGTTTATCTAAGGTGTGGTCTAGCTTAAGCTGCAGTAATTACCCAGGGTACCCATAGCTGCGGCTGGAAAATGAAGTGCTTTATAAACTTAACCCCTTCACATCTCCTGAGACCAACCGCAGTGTTATATCTAGGTCAAGCCTTGCTTTTTCCAGTAGGTGTTGTTCCTAATTAGAGTTTTCTAAATAAGATCATTTCCTCCTTTGCTTACCTGCCAAGAGCCCTTTGAGGCTCTGCGTTGTCCTGCCAGTTAATGGCATTGCAACCTGCAAGCAGAGCAGGGAGCTCTTTTAAGGTTTAGAGGTGTTGGTGATTCCGTCAACTGTAGGCAATAGGATAAAATGAAAGGAAACCTCTGAAACACAGAATACCTGTGGGGAAAAGCCTTTGCTAGATGGTTCTATATGGGGTTGGGAATACTTGCAAAGACGTAATACTGGGTGAGTAAGGGAGACAAATTTTAACTTGCTTGGTGTTAGCTGGAAGTGTCTGTTAGATGAATTATCAGTGACTGTAAATACTGCAGACCTCTGTGGCTCTACAGAGAACTTGCCTGGTTTTATTCAGTTCTGTAGGAACTAGAAAGGTATTAGAAGGATGGCAAAATATGAAAATACATTAGGAGCAATGCCTCAAAAGCTGGCAAGCATCTGGGAAGCTGGGGAGTAAAGGTGGGCAGGGGGTTGTTTGCAAGGAAAGAATTCAAAACTCTAGGTAAAATCTGATCAGAAAAGGGTTCCTTGGGCATTTGAAGATTTAAAATGTGAAGGAATGTGATACGCTGTCTATTGCAAATTAAGTCCCCAGGAAGTTACTGGAAAGGAAAATGCAAAAATTTTAGAATTCTAAAGTGTCTCTCATAGACTTAGAGAAATGATTTTGAGGGGCAGAAGACATAAAGAGTTCATCTAATATAATAATATTAATATTTTATTTTAGACAACTTTATATAAAGTGCACAATGTCTTGACCTGGAAAATTGTAAAGATGAAGAGTCTACCACTTACCATGCTCCCATTTTTAACTTTGGCTCTTGTGATTGGTTATTGTGCGTTGATTAATCATCACTTTTGCTGGCCGGGGCCGGTATCTTTATTCTAATTCAGATTCATTTGGTCATGGATTGGTCATTAATCCCATGGAATTAATCAAGGGTTGTTACTCAGGGTTTGGGGGGAGGAAAGGAGGAATCATTTTCTCTTGGCTGGCCAAACCCTGACTTGCAGCCAGTGTTCTGGTATACCAGACTGAGGCCCAACTGAAAACTAGCCTTAGAGAATTGCTGTTGAGAGGGAGGCTGATCAGACATCTTTTCATGTGTGCTACATTTGTTTTTAAAATGTTGTCAGGCTTTTTTGGAAAAGGAGCTGATAACTGTTGCTATTATGAAGGACTAGAAAACAAAAGATGATCCAATATGTTTGGTGTCCTGGGCGCTGTCGCTCTTAGGATTGCCTCTGCAAAAGTAAATTCAAACTTTGTATTTATTTCTCTTTCATCATGAAGAATAAATTACAAGAAGCAGAGAAACAAGTCAAGACAAACCATGTGAAAACTTAGAGCAGTGACAAATGCCCATTGGCAAAGGAGTATTTTCCTGGCATACGGGAAGAGAGGGAAAATGATAGGAAAAATCTTCAGGTTCTTGCTCGGAAGTACTTGGGACCTTGCCCTTACTTGGCAAAGAGAATTCCTAGAACTTTCAAGTAGAGACACACTGCAATTGGTCAAGGGTACGATGTGAGCCGAAGGGCAAGCACAGGGCAGTAGCAGAAAAAATTACCAAAGCTGTAGGCGCTGGGCGCTGTAGAGCTGTGCTGGCCTTGCACTCCACCTGGGCTAACTCATCCTGAGGAACAGAGTGTTGTGGTCTGGGCAAAATGCCACTTGTTGCCCTGTGCTGTGTAGATTTACCCTTTCCTCCCTCCCCTGCCAGTGGGAGTGCACTGTGTCTAACCTGGCTCTCCTGGACTATTCCCCCAGGTTGGTCATTCTTCCTCATTGGCTTTTCTCGGAGTGCTATTTGTGTGCTTTAAGAATCAACTCCATATTTGCTCATTTCACTTTTAATCTTGATTAAATATCTATCTTGGTTTCGTTCTCACAGGCCTGTTTTCCTCTGTGGAAAGCTGTGGGGGCAGAAGTTTGCCCAAGGAAGGACTGTAGAAGCTCAGTGCTCACTGAGAGCAGGGAAATCGCTGTAAATCTCTCCCTGACAGCAGCGTACATGAGATCAGACCTGTGTGTCTCATTTTTCCAATAATCCCTGGCCTCTTTTGGTTCAGAACTGTGACTTCTGCTCTCATTGACTCCTTTTTCTAGCTTATAACGTGTCTGTCATCTCTGGTGTCACCTGTGGTGGTTACACAAAGAAAATATTTGTGGCAGTCTTTGTAAAGCTACTTGCAAGTATTCCCTCTTGCTTATTTATGTGGACCAACTTACCACACAGTATATGCGAGGGGAATTTAAAAATCCTAAATCTAAGCAAAAGACATCACTAACTAATCTCTTGTGTAGGAGCAATCAGTTTTCACTTTTCTGACCAAATTGTTGGGGTGACTTTTTTGTTGGTTTGCCACATAGAAAGAAATCTACCTGCATTCATC